>NC_136977.1:54133503-54643503 GCF_032717465.1 Coenobita brevimanus
GAACCATATGTGCTCCCTACGTGTCAACAAGTGGGTTGGTGGAGGGTTAGTGCCCCCCCCCATAAAACAAATAACTCAAAGTCAAATGACTGTCCCTTACGGGATTATGGCTGTCACGAATCAAATTCGCGACATTTTCCTTTTGTGAGAAACCCCGAACTATTAATGGAAAACTCACTGTGTATCATTCAGTTAACCGTTTCTCTCTCCATTTCGGTGGTATACTTTTCAAAACATTCGTCACTGTTTCAAAAGTGAACTATCTAATGCACGTCATTAAGTGCTCAACTGAGCGATATTACTGTTTCTTTATTGTTCGCCCCTGCTTGCCTTGACCGTTGGCCACGCCTTCTTCCGGTGGCCTGTGCATATTCCTACCACACGCATCGTATTTGAATTCAGTCAAGTGTCTGTCGTGACGGAGTGAGGTTCTGTGCTCCAGCAGTGAGAGTGAGAGGTCACCTAGCACCCAGACTCCACTAGACTACAGTTCTCCAGGCTCCCACCCTTCTTTGGTGATACACTACATTCATTGACCAGTATTTCCTTTTCGTATTTTCCTAGGTTTCAGAGTTTAGTTAAGTGTGCTGTTTCCTCACATGCTGGCCGGCTGCGCCGCATGTTGTTTTTTTTTCTAGGCGTAAGAATTTAGCTTTTGAGTGAGTGAGTGAGTGCGATCTCTTTATTTGAATTCATTTGAAATGTAACGTTAAATTTATTTCTTTGTAATCAATAAATTTAACAGTTCTTTTTCTTGAGCTTAATGTAATGTAAACTCGTGTTTCATTTCTCCACAATTAAACTTATTTCCCTCATAGCTTCTAGCTTGCATAAACGTTTTGCCATTCATAACTGGTATTTAGGCCAGTCTTGTTGTATTAAGCTTAAAATCCGTTGTGCCTTCTAGGAGTTATGCATCAGCAATAAACCTGATATTATTAATAGTATTAGTTATTTATTGTCAGGGGTGAAGTCACTTTCTCCAGAGGCTAACAATACTAATAAACAGTGACTCTGAGTAATTAGTCTCTGCTGTGTACTGTTGAGAAAGTTTACAAATTCTCCTTCTGAGAGTCGGCGAAGCGGGCCAGTATAAAGTAATCATTGCTTGATTTAGCAAGACAATTCATTGTCCCTGCTCTTCAATATCATTGAAAATTATCATTTAATTCTGCATTTATTTTAAAAACCCCGTGACAATTAGCGACCTCATTCCAGGATATTAACTCCTAGCTCTAAAGCTATTCACAAGTTCATATTTAGGTATTTATCATTAAAGTTTATAGGCACAAGCTTACTGGTGTTTACCGTTAGTTTAGCAAGTGAATTTTTGCTTTATTAATCCACAGAGTACTTAACTCTATTTAGTACTTTATTCTTGGTAACGCCAGACGATTTTATTCGCTCCTGGGTAGTCGCCGTACCCATTGCGTTAATTATTGAGTCTTCCCAGTCATTTGCATTTTTGCTTTATTCTTTGCCAGTTAAGTAGATAAGACTGGTCACCACTAGCTTGTGTCTGTATTCTTTACTTGTGTTATTAGCATTCGTTTGCGAAGCAGCAGTCAGTACTCAGTTTCGGCTTGCTTAGTAAATTAGCGACATGGCTACCACTGTATTTTTACAGGAAGCCAAAGATATGGGTCTTACAGACCCAACTAAAATTAAAGAGTACATACTCTCACGGCATAATCAGGAGCAGCAGCGCGAGAACGATGCCCATGAAGAGTGTAAGATTCAGCGTGAATACGAGCGAGAACAGCGCGAACAACGTGAAAGAGAGCGTGCATATGAGCAAGAGCAGCGTGAAAAGGAGCGCGAACACGAGCGAAAACAGCGCGAACTCGACTTAGAACATGAGCGAGAACAGCGTGAGGAACGAGAGAGAGAACGAGAACACGAACGTGCCGAGCGAGAAGCACGCGAAAAACACGAATTTGAAATGCTGAAGCTCAAGTGAGATTCCTTGGCTTCAGACACATCTGGTGCAGTTGGTCCAAGCTCTACGAGCGTTCCCCCTGCACATGTCCTGGCGACCCCACGCATCAAGCTTCCTTCATACAAGGAAGGCGAGCGAATCGAGCCGTACATAGCTCGTTTTGAAGACATGGCAGACATGTATCAACTGGATGAGGCAGCTAAGCGGCTCCAATTTCTTAGTTTATTTGAGGGCCCTGCCCTCAATATTCTCCACAGAATTCGTAGAGACAATCTCATGTATGAGATGATGAAAGCTGCACTCATTAAGGCGTATGGTCTCACAGCAGACGACGCCAAAGATCAGTTCATGCGAGCTCGTCTCCAAGACAAGGAGACAGCTGTTCAGTTCCTCGACCGTCTCACTGCATACTTAGGTGAGTGGATGTAGAAAGATGAAACTCCTTCCACGCGTGAGGGGATAATTGACCTTATGCTGCGTACACAGCTAGAGAGGTCGTGGTCTGCTGAGCTCATAGCACAGCTTAAGATCTGCCAGGTGAAAGATGCCAGCCAAATGGTAGAAAAGGATGACGCATATTTCACTGCATACGGGTATCAAACTCGTAAGCAAAACACCTGGAACAGCAGAAAAGATACTGCCAAGTCTGGGAAGCCGTCTCAGACTGAATCCCAGCACCAAGGCCGTTCTCAGAGTAATGGCCAAGGTCCAAGCAAACCACAGAAGGACCAGGGGCAAAATACACAGTAGCCTGCTTGGAAGTGGTACAACAGGTACCCTAACCAGCAGCAGTATCAGCCACGCAACCGACCGTCAGGACCGTCCTTTTCACCACCAGCTCAAGTGAATAAGAGGCAGGAAGCAAACGTAGCCTTCATTCCTCAGCAGCAGCACGGTGGTGCCATCTCTACCAGTACAGGTACTTCCCAACAGTTCACGAGTCCCCCTCCGACCATGAACTCTCCTCCACAGGTAGTCAATGCTCCACCTCCTCAGATGGTGAGTACGACTCCTCAGACACCTAGTTCTCAGGGCGCCACGTTTGCTGCATCGGTTGTTCCGCAATCTCATGAATGACTGGCTGCTACCTCCTCAGACCATTCCACCAGCAACACTGCCTTTCTTGTTCAGCCAGGGTTTGTGGGAGGTGTTTTTGTAAATGTTCTGAGGGATAATGGTTCCTCAGGTTGCTCTGTTAAGCAGAGTTTAGTTCGGCCTGATGAGTATACAGGTCGACAGATCCAAGTTAGATTTATTGATGGATCAGTGAGACTGTTCCTTGAGGCACGTATCCAGGTGGCGTCTCCATTTTTCATTGGCCTCACAGCTGCAGTTGTCATGCCAGAACCTTTATTTGACCTCATTATAAGCAACATACCTGGCATCAAAAATAGTTGTGCCGTAGATGTTGCTACTCAGACTTCGGCTGCTGCGGTAACACGAGCCATGGCCAAGGCTCCAAATCGTGTCACTCCGATGACCATCGCAATGCCGCAAGATCTGATTCGTAGTCGAGATGTTGTCCATGAGCAACAGACTGACTCAATACTTGCCTCAGTGCGTAAGAAGCTGGAGGGTAAAGTGATTAAGTATTCACGGGGAGGACAAGCCAGGTTCCTTCGTAAGCGCGGACGGCTGTACCATGAGTCACAGACACCCCAGGGTGAGGTTCGACTGCAGTTTGTCGTTCCTGCCAAGTACCACCAAGCAGTGTTAGAATGGGGTCATTGTTCAGCCTCAGGAGGTCACATGGGCAAAAGGAAGACCCAGGGCCGTATCCGAGCTGACTTTTTCTGGCCAGGGATGGGACGAGACATAGATAGTTTTGTGCGTTCCTGCAATATGTGTCCATGTAACACCAATCAGGGACATGTCCTTCCTGTGCCGTTTGTAACCACACCCGTAATCTCTGAGTCAGTTGAGAGACAGGGTAGTGGTAATGTGGGTGTAGACCTGATGTCTCACCAAGTAACTGCTTACTAACTAGCAACTGTTGTATGCTGGGATCCATAAGACAGGCGGCCTCAGAGATCTGAGTAATCCAAGGACCAGCCTGGTTCCCAGTTAAAAGTGTAGACCTGATGTCTCACCCATTGGCCCCACAGGACACATCATGTCCAGGGCCTGTACATAGATATTATGTACCATAAGTTAAGGAAAGTCGAGAACCCGCAGAGGCGACTCGAGGCTGTGTCTGCGGACACACGAGCCCGAGTTTGCACAAGGATTCCCAGCTCCCTGATACTAATATAAGTACTGCAGGTTATGGGGGGGAAGTTCGAGAGAGAACCCCGCAGAAGCTTCTCGAGGCTGTGTCTGCGGACACACGAGCCCGAGTTTGCACAGGGATTCTCAGCTTCCCGATATTAATATAGGCACTAGATTAAGGCAGAGGTTGAGGACCCATGTGCAGTTTGAGGCTGTGTCAGCGGACACACGAGCAAACCCGAGTTTGCATAAGGATTCTCAACTTGCCGACACTAATCGTAAGTGTAGAGTTAAGTTTAACCAGTAAACTACACGAGTCCTCGAGACAACGGCGTCCAGGGACTACGTTTCCTGGTTAATAATCTACCTAATAAATTAATGGCGACCTCGAATGTACAAAGCTTAGGCTGTCACTCGTATTTTTCAGCTAGAGCGTACCTTTCGTAGCATGTACTGATTGCTAGGCAGAGAGAGTAATTGTAATGTACAGTACCCTCGCGTTCAACACGCGTTTGTCCAGCACGATTCTTGTCCAGCACGGAGAGCAATAATTAGTAAGATTTAATTCGGTTTAATTACTGTAACACGGGTGCATTAGCATAACACGGACGGAGCTCTGAGAAGTGGGCGAAATCCGCAGAGTTCGCCTCTAGCACGATCACCCCTGGTCCAACACGGTCATACTGGACGTTCCCATGATGCCGACAGCCAATCAAAACTTCCGATCAAGTAGCCTCCCCCGCCCACTATCGTGAGGTGATCGTGATGTCGCCCAATTAAAAACGCTTCTGCTCTCACGTGATGTTTTGTTTAAATTTTTCCCGCCACAGCACCACTCAGTCACATAATTCACATTGGAAGGTGCCTTTTTCTTGCCGCATTTTCTGCCCTTGTTACTGCATTTTACCCTGCTCACGATGCCTAGGAAGCCTTCTGAGAACCCCAAGAAGCGGCGGCACCTCCCTCAGGCCACCAAGCTAGAAAGCATCGAGAGGAAGAAGAAAGGGGAGAGGAAAGTGGACATTACCAAGGCCTACGACATGAATGAAACCAACGTGAGGACCATAATAAAAAACCAAGACAAGATCCTGGCAGCAGTGAAGGCTTACAGATTGCTAAGACAGACAGAAGCAGGACCTTCCATGGCTGTGGATGAAGATAGTGATTCTGAGTGTGATTTCGAAGGATTTATGAGGGAGGTTGAGGAGGAACAGCAGCCATTACCCGCTAGTGACGCCAGCAGCCATCCTCCGGGGACCCAGTAGGACTACCTACAGCCTTGGATACCACCTTCCATTCCCAGCAAGCCCACCAACACTATCCTAAAAGGTTAGTTATCATTCATAGTACAGTACCATTTATTATAATTACAGTAGTACCAATATATGTATAGGAATATGGTAGGTATTTAGGGTGACTTTTCCTAGGGTTGCTGACATAATTCATTTTTCCCCCTAAGCTCTGTTGTTTGTCCAACTCGTTTTTGGTCCAACACGAGACCCATGCATGACAATATTACCGTGTTGGACGTGAGGGTACTGTAATAAGAATTTTTGTCTCATTGACACTTTTGATGCTCCACCTTAACCGATTTTGCAGGTACAGCGATGGGTGTAGCAGTTTTGTTGTGCGGGCCAGCTGATCGTCTGCAGCACGCTACCGCCTCTTCTTCTCTGCCTTCATCGTCGCCATATTATTAATATTACTGTGTCATTTTACACGTATGTACAGTTACACTACAACTGTCACACCTACACCGTGTATTACATACACCACGCTACACAACAATTAGTTGTCAGTGTAAATGTAGCGAACTTTCGCTCAGTTTGACCTGAGTACAGGATTTTCACCGTCGTCATGGAGTTTTTTCCCTCAAGCTTGCCTCTATTAAGGTAAATACGAGGTTTTTACGCTCATTGGCGATAGTGATTTTCTCCTGTAGCAGGATAGCACACACACCACAGTGTGAATCTTGTGTGACTGAGTTAGGATGTGTACATATATATATATATATCCACAAATTTTTTCCCATAAGGAAAAAATTTAATTTTGCAGGGGCGTAATGTTACGAATCAAATTTGCGACATTTTCCTTTTGTGAGAAACCCCGAACTATTAATGGAAAACTCACTGTGTATCATTCAGTTAACCATTTCTCTCTCCATTTCAGTGGTATACTTTTCAAAACATTCGTCACTGTTTCAAAAGTGACCGATCTAATGCACATCATTAAGTGCTCTACTGAGCGATATTACTGTTTCTTTATTGTTCGCCCCTGCTTGCCTCGACCGTTGGCCACGCCTTCTTCCGGTGGCCTGTGCATATTCCTACCACACGCATCGTATTTGAATTCAGTTAAGTGTCTGTCGTGACGGAGTGAGGTTCTGTGCTCCAGCAGCGAGAGAGTGAGAGGTCAGCTAGCACCCAGACTCCACTAGACTACAGTTCTCCAGGCTCCCACCCTTCTTTGGTGATACACTACACTCATTGACCAGTATTTCCTTTTCGTATTTTCCTAGGTTTCAGAGTTTAGTTAAGTGTGCTGTTTCCTCACATGCTGGCCGGCTGCGCCGCATGTTGTTTTTTTTTCTAGGTGTAAGAATTTAGCTTTTGAGTGAGTGAGTGAGTGCGATCTCTTTATCTGAATTCATTTGAAATGTAACGTTAAATTTATTTCTTTGTAATCAATAAATTTAACAGTTCTTTTTCTTGAGCTTAATGTAATGTAAACTCGTGTTTCATTTCTCCACAATTAAGCTTATTTCCCTCATAGCTCATAGCTTGCATAAACGTTTTGCCATTCATAACTGGTACTTAGGCCAGTCTTGTTGTATTAAGCTTAAAATCCGTTGTGCCTTCTAGGAGTTACGCATCAGCAAGAACCTGATATTATTAATAGTATTAGTTGTTTATTGTCAGGGGTGAAGTCACTTTCTCCAGAGGCTAACAATACTAATAAACAGCGACTGTGAGTGATTAGTCTCTGTTGTGCACTGTTGAGAAAGTTTACAAATTCTCCTTCTGAGAGAGTCGGCGAAGCGGGCCGGTATAATCATTGCTTGATTTAGCAAGACAATTCATTGTCCCTGCTCTTTAATATCATCACACAATTTTTTTTATCTTCTCCCAGTCCTTCCAAATCATTCTGATTGTGCTTTCACTCATGCCATGTTTTTTCACCATTTCTACCTGCCTCTTTCCCTGCTCTATCTCCTTTACTATCTCATACTTCTGGGCATACATGAAGATGTACCACTTTCTGGATGGCTGGAGCTGATCATGCAGCACGAAAGAGTCAATGTCCTTACTTGACACTCAAACACATACACACACACACACACAAAAAAAAAAAAACTTGCTGCACAGCACAGGTAAAACTCAGAGAAATGTGAGAAAGTAATGACAGATATATGCTCAGTCAGTCCAAAATGTGCTGGGATGCACGAAATTGAATCAAGAATGTGGAACTGAACGCTAACTTATGAGAACACACATATGAAAGAGTACAGTATTTTCTTTCTCTTAGTATGCATTTTCATTAATTTCATCCCCTAAAATTGTGAAACTCATAAATTTTTGTCTAAGCATATGGCCTTGAGCATGCCCAGGACAGGTACCCAGATGTAAGCCGGCCATTCATGGCAAGTCTGGCAGATGACGTAACCGCACACAACTATCAAATTTTGTTGCAAGGTCAACTGACTTCCAGTGTGAGCTTAAGCTTTTCCCCAGGTTGATTATGATCTGTCACATCATGCTGAGCATCTCAGAAGATGTGTTAGTCAACCACGTGTTATTTTTTACTGAGTGTACATTATTTTTTTTTCTCCCTTCTATTACACAACTAAATTACTGTAGTTAAAACAACTTCCCCAGAGTACTGTTCGTACTCTCAATTTTCTTTTACTCATTTCATCCATACGAACACTTCACTGTAAATATTATATATACAGGTAAGCAACGTTGGGTCTGGTTAGTACTTGGATAGGTGACCGTGGAGGATTAGTGCCCCTCCCCGTAAAACAATTAACTCTAAGCCCTTGGCCACCCCGTGTGGGATACATGGCGTCTGGCAATGAATGAATGAATGATGTATAAAAACCCTCATTGTACATCAGAGCTGGGCACCGCAAACGAAAATTCACTTCCACCAACGCAAATCCTCAAACTCAAACCATTACCTTCCGCAACCACAAATCTGCAAACTTCTTGAAATTTGCGGTTCAGCAAACGCAAATGCAAACCATTTGTATCCATTTCAGTACCAAGGCATCAGTTAGATTTTATTCTGTATACCATTAGAGGATTTAATTAAGTTTAGGATAATATTTTTCGTAACCATGGCGTTAAAAATCATCTCTAGTTACTCGTCCACTTCAAATATATTTTTATTTACTTTATTCTGATTAACAATATGTGACTTTATGATGTTTGGAAACTGACTGTAGTATTAAATGGATATAAAATTATATTTATAGTAAAACTAAAATATATACAGTAATTGCATAGCCTATGCCCCACTTATCCTGTAATGCATTACCCATAAATAACAGTTTTTTGTTAAATCTATTTCCCCGTTGTTCGGCTGTGCCAATTCATGTTTGATTCAAAAGCATAATGGTGGAAGGGACTGTCATATATGTTTAACTAAATCTAACCTCACCTAGTTTTACTCCACCTAATAATTTAACCAACCTTAACCTAACCTTCAGTTGGGAAATTGGGAAAAGAAATCCACCTTTGAGTACATCAAGTACTGTAAGTTTCTTCCACTGCGCCGGAAACAACAATTATAGGTATGGCTTAACAGCTTAACCCCTTAATAGCTGTGGGTTCAGAAATTTGTGTGCACCTCTGGCTGGCCCCTGGTATGATTTTTTAAAAGTCCTAAAATCAATTTATCTTTCTTTCAGTTGTGAAGAGAATGGTCTGGCGCACCTGGCAACGTGTTTTTATCTTCCTAAACCCATCCTGTGAGTCACTACGATTCGCGTAAGAATTCATAAAATTACATTGCATGTGCCATATGGGAGAAAACATCTGAGATTAAGTGACCGCCTGACTGCCTGGGATGGTAGTGCAGAGTCGTTTAAACATACCAGTGACCTTCATGCCTTTCCCATAATTGTTCACAGTTTTTTATAGCTCACACTAACTCGACATCACTGACACTGGTGCTGTAAAGGGTTTTTCAATGCCGGGGATTATTAAGGGGTTAGTGGAATGCATTATTGTTTGCATCAATACTCTCTTGCACATATACACACGAAAATGAACAAAAGAGTGAGTGCTAAATGTGTGTACAACTTTCAGCAGAATGACATTACCAATTCAATTAATTTTCCTCCAGTTTCTGTATTTTTCCAGCTATTTTTTTAGGAAGAACTCGCTAATTAGTGCAGTTGTTAATTATGAGTTCAGCAATTATGGGGCTCTGTAGCACTTTAAATATTATTATATTAGTATATTAGACTGCTGTTACTACAAAACAAGGGTAAATCATTCACCATTGTAGAAAAATGAATTAAATTACAGTAATCTCTCCATTTTCGGGCATAACAGAGCCAAAGGTATGTCCGGGTAGTGGTAATGTCCGGGTATTGAACAATATCACAAGGGTAAATCATTCACTATTGTAGATATATGAATTAAATTACAGTAAACCCTCCATTATCTGACATAATAGAGCCAAAGGCATGTCAGGGTAGTGGCAATGTCCGGATAATGAACAATATCCCCCTACTATACACAGACCCTACCTATACCCAACCTCCAACCTATACCTAACCTATTTGTACAGTTCCTGTGCTGACTTTGGCAGTGTTTTCCGGTCATTCAAGCATATTTAGACATCAAAACACACAAAGGAATATCCAAAGTAATGTTACACACCACGAAAACTATATATCGATCTATTGCCAGACGCCTCAATCCCGTAAGGGACAGCCACAAACAAATCACCTTCATGTCGCCCTGTCCCCCATTTCACTGCCCTGTTCCCAGCTCACACTCCCCTCTCTCACAGACCTCTCCACTCCACCCATTCTCATTCTTGGTCTCCCCCTCCCTCTCCCTCCCTCCACCTCACTCACATACACTCTCCTTTTCAGTCTCTCGCTGTTCATCCTCTCCTCATGGCCAAACCACATCACTGTTTCTCCTAACGCTTCCCATCACATCCACATCCACACCACAATGCTCCTTCAATTCTTTATTTGTCAGTCTGTTTCTCCATGTGAACCCACATCTATCTATCTATCTATCTATTGCCAAACACCTTAATCCCTTATACAGGGTGGCCACAAACAAATCGCCCCCACGTCACCCTGTCCCCCACCATTTCACTGCCCTGCTCCCAATTCACCCCCCTCTCTCTCATATACCTCTCCACTCCATTCCTCCATCTCATTCTTGGTCTCCCCTTCCCACTCCCACTCTCCACTTCACTCACATACACTCTCCTTGTCAGTCTCTCACTCTCCATCCTCTCCTCATGGCCAAACCACCTCAATGTATTTCTCCTAATGCTTCCTATCACATCCACATCCACACCACAATGCTCCTTCACATCCTCATTTGTCAGTCTGTCTCTCCATGTGAACCCACATGCTCCACTCAAATAACTCATTTCCATTGCTCTCAACTTGACTTATGTCCCTTCAACAAGGTCCAAGCTTCACTTCCATACGTTAGAGTCGGTATCACAATATTGTCATGTAATAACTTTTTCACTTCCATGCTCACTTCCCTGTTTCTTACCACTGCTTTCAAGGAACCAGCAACCTTTCTTCCTTGTTGTACCCCTTCAAGCACTTCATCCTCTAAACTTCCATCCTTACTCATCACACCACCCAAGTACTTAAACGCACTCACATTTTCTATTTCCACCTCATCCAACCTCACTGTACATTCTGTGACTTCATTTCTCTCAAAGACTATAACTTTACTCTTCCCTACATTCACCTATAGATTCCGTTTCTTACACACTCTCCCAAACTCAATCACCATGCCTTGCAGCTCCCCTTCGTCTTCACTTAACAGCACAGTATCATCTTCAAAAAACAGTATAGGGAGTTCCCACACACTGCCCTCTCTCATTAGGAACTGCTTCAACATCCACTGCCCTATCTTGTATCTCTTTTATAACCCCATCCATATACAGATGGAATAACCATAGAGACATGACACATCCCTGTTTCAATCCAACCTTCAAATAGAAAAATTCACTTAGTTCACTATTCACAAGCACTACAGTCTTAGCACCCTCATACATACTCTTCACGGCATTCAACAACTTTCCATTTACTCCATATATACTTAATACTTTCCACAATCCTTGTCGCTCCACCCTGTCATATGCTTTCTCCATATCTATGAAGGCCACACACAACTTCTTTCCCTAGCTTTTCCATTGAAGATCTAAGATTGAATATCTGATCTACACAACCTCTTCCCTTCCTAAAACCTCCCTGTTCTTCTCCATTTAATTCCATTGTTATTTCCCTAACTCTGTCAGCAAGTACCTTACCATATACAGTCCAATCACAGTTAACCGGGCGGCTTGGGGAATTTACCTTCCCGGTTACAGATTTTTCCTGTAGTTCTGATATTCAAATCTATACAAAGCCAATAATTATCACAGCAGTAAATACAATTCAGGTACTCACCACTCACATCAGGGGCCAACTAAGCAATTCCACCAGAAAAATTGCCTCTTGAACACACACCATGGTCGTAATGCACGTGCATGCAATGCCTTGCAGTACTGCAAAATGCACAAGTCCATTCTCATAACTACCGAATAATTTGTTGTATGTACTGTGCTCATAAAAATGGAAAACTAAAGAAAGAAAATCCTGAATATTTATTGGTGCATTATCATGACACCTGTGTCCCCACATGACCTATATTTAAGGTTCCGGCCCCGACTGACCGCCACCATTCCGCCAGTCATCTGTTTTGCACCATTCTGTTAACTACTGAAGTATTCGTTGTATGTACTGTACTCATAAAAGTGGAAAAATAAATAAATAAAATCTTGAACATTTATTGGTGAACTGATGTTAAGACTGCACTGTAGAATTATCACAACAAGCTTTGTTTACGATCCCGGCCCCGACTCCGACTGACCGCCACCATTCCATCCTTCACCTGCCAATCAGCTGTTTTGCACAAAATAAAATACATGATGTACATATGAAGTGCAAGCATATTATTTTTTTTCCCAACAAAGTAAACCTTCATTCCAATTAACATTTTTTTTTTTTCATCTCTGCCAGCACACATGCATTCTAAGATGAATTTATGTGGTGCAAGTTAGAGTTGGTCCATTAGGAAGAAAAACACAGGCATTTGCTGTTTGCTGATTTGCTCTCTCCCGAGATGTTTGGTTTACAAATTCCAAGCCTGTCTTTGAAACGATTTAACCATCCAATACTGAAATCACACTCGACTTCTATATTCATTTTACTGTGAAACTCTCTTGCTTTTTCTTGTATAAGAGGACCAGAAATAGATGCTCCCCTAGATCTTTCTAAGCAAAACCACTCGAACGATGAAGAGTATGCCTTTTTTCAATGGACTTACTTGTCTCGCATTTCATGAAAAATTCATTAAGCTTGAATGCTTAGGCCTTGATATCATAAATCGTTGAATTTCCTACATTATATTCAGTCATCAGTGTTTTATAATGTTCGCCTTTTTCAAATCTATTGCATATGCCGAGCTTCCGTTTCAAGGTAAGCACGACATGCTTACGTTTAGTTTGCTCTTTAGGCATTTTGGAGTGTTGAAATTACCATCCATCAGAGCAACACAACAGCAAGAGAGCTTGTTTACTGTCTGGTGGTAAAAAGCAGACTGGTGATTTGTGGAAATTGTGGAGGATGACTGAATTCAAGTAGGGGAAAGAGGAGGGCTGGTTAAGAGGAATTACTAGAGATTTACATTAGCCAGAAATGCCTTCACCTCGATTAGTCCGACTTCACCCAGCCTTGTGTGACACGATAAAACGGTGGTTTGGCGGTCCATTCAAATTGGCGCACAGCTATAACTTACTGACATTTTTACCAGCCCTTGAATTTTCCCGTTTTTCTGAGTATTCCGTTTGTCTGGATACCGGATAGCAGGGATTGTACTGTATATACTTTTCCTATTACACTAAGATGACAAATGCACCTTTCATTACCACAAACTTCTTTTTCCCCTTATCCTTTGTACACGGGAATAATTATACCTGACTTCCAATCCTCTGGGACTTTACCTTCCTCCCAGGCCAATCTGCACATCATTCACATCCATTCTACTACTATCTCTCCCCCGTGCTTTGGTACTGCACCACACACTCCATCAATTCCTGGGACTTTCTCCATTTTGACCTTCTTCATTGTTTCCACAATTGCCTTCCTACTGATTTCTTCCTCTCTTCTTACATCCTTCCTTCTCCCAGCCATTCCCCACCCACTTATACTGTACTCGCATTACTTTCATTCTCTATGTTCAACAATTCCTTAAAGTGTTCTATCCACCTGCTCACTTTTTCTCCCTTCTCCACTGGTAATCTACCATTGTCATCTTTCATTCCCTCATTAAATTCTTTAAAACCCTGTCTAACTCTCTTTACCTCTTTCAAGAACATTTTCTTACATTCCCTTCACTTTACATTCAAATTCCTTCCAAATTCTTCATCCCCCCTCTTCTTACTCTCTCTTACTAATCTTTTCACCTCTCTCTTCCTCTCTGCATATAACTCTCTCTTCTGTCCCTTATCTTCCTCTACACCCCTGTTTCTCATCCACTCATTATATGTTTTCTTCTTTTGTGCCACAACCTGTCTTACCTCTTTATTACACCATGCTGTCCCTTGCACCCCCTTTCATCTTCTCTTCACCTCACACACCACCTCACATGTTGCACAGATTTCTTCAGCCAATATCTTGCACACACCTTCCATGTCCCCCATCTGCTCCAAATAATAATTATTTACCCAATCACTCCTCCACTTCTCTCTTATTTTCTGCCTTTTTTCCATCCTCTTGTAACCTTTCCACCCTCCTTGTATGAACTACTTCCCCCTGTCCTTCCTTTCTTTTGTTTCTTCATTTAATTTGAACCTCGACTCTCGCCACCACCAAGTGGTGGTCTGAAAGTCCACTCCCCCAAACGTCTACATGCTCTTGCATCCAATACACACCTTCTCATTCTATCCACTCACACATAATCAATCGTTGCCTTCCATTCATTTAGTTCACCACCCACCCATCTCATCACTCGCCACATACACCTGTGGATCATTCTGTGTCTAAAAAGGGTATTGGCTATCACCAACTCCCTTACAGCACAAATGTCCACTAGAGCACTGCCACTCTCATTCACTTCTGCAAGCACATCCCACTCACCAACTACTCCATCCACCTTCACATTCCCTACTTTTCCTTTCATATCTCCAGACAAAAACACTCTCTCATTCCTTTCAAACTTTTTCATGCATTCTTCCACATTTGTCCAGAATTCTTCTCTCACTCTACTTGCATGATCTTGCATTGGCGCATACACACACACAATCGTCAACATTTGTAGTCCAACTTTCATCTTACCCATACAATCCTTGAGCTAAATGATCCATACTCTCTTATATTCTCTTTCCATCTGGGTTGACTGCTCAAATGTTGAAGGCCTCAGGAGATATAGGAGTGAGGGTAGTCACTGACCTGATAAATATGATTATAGTAAATGAGTGTGTTGTTGTAGATGATTGGATGAAGAGTGTACAGGAACTGTAAATGTGTACAAGAGGAAGGGTGATGCCCTAGAAAGAGGAAATTCAGAGGTATAAAACATTTAGATCAGATAATGAAGGTAATGGTGAGAGTTCTAGAAGGTATGATTAGAGAAAAAGTGAATATTGATGAGATGCAGTTTGGGTTTATGCCAGGCAGACTGATGCCATGTTTATTGTTCGACAGCTTCAGGAAAAATATAAAGGAAAGAAATGGGAACTTTACTTTGTTTTTGTTGATTTGGAGAAAGCCTCTGACAAAGTCCCTTGAGAAGTGGTGAAGTGGGCAATGAGGAAGCTTGGGATGGAGAAGTGGCTGGTTACAATGGTTATGGCCATGCATGTGGGCGCTTGCACTCAGCTAAGAGTGAATGGATATTTGAGTGATGAGTTTTCCATGAATGTTGGTGTGCATCAGGGGTCAGTTTTGAGTCCCTTGCTGTTTATCATGGTACTTGAAGCCTTCACATGTGACTTCAGAAATGGACTCCCATGACAGATGTTCTATGCTGATGATTTGGTGTTGATCGCAGACTGAAAGGGAGGCAGAGGAAAGATTTAGGAAGTGGAGAGATGGTATGGGACACAAGAGCTTAAAAGTAAAAGCAGATAAAACAAAAGTGATGGTATCTAGGGCTGGCAGCAGTATTGTCAAAGAAGAGGGAGATTGGCCATGTGCAATTTGCCACAGGGCCATAGGAAGTAATTCCATCTTGTGCAGTCTTTGTGATAAGTGGGTACATAAGAGACAAAGTGGTACTAAAGGTAAACTGCGAGATAATGCTGATTTTATGTGTGCGGTGTGTCGGGATGAACAAGTGGAGACTGTCAGGTGTGAAAAGACTGAACTTGCTGGTGAGTCTCTTAAGCATGTGGAAGAGTTTTGTTATTTGGGAGACGTCATGTGCTGGAGGTGGGGCTGGAGCTAGCTCTGTGGCTAGAGTGAGGAGTGGTTGGAAGAAGTTCAGGGAGCTGTTGTCTCTCCTGACACTGGGAGGCCTCTGTGCTAAGGGATCTTTGTATGCAGCATGTGTTAGGAGTGCAATGTCTTGGGGGTAAGTTTACGATGGAAGAGTTGAGGGTTAGAATGGGATTGGAATGTACTGATGCTGTGATGAGAAGAGGTAGACTGAGATGGTTTGGGCATGTGGAGAGGACGTGGGGGGATCATAATTGGGTGCAGAAAGTGAGAAGTGTTAATGTTACGGGTATGGTTGCAAAAGGTAGACCGAAAAATACCTGGGATGAGGTCTTTGAGTGTGACCTCAGGGATAAGGGACTGAATAGGGAAGCTGCCAGAGATTGAGCAGCATGGACAGAGACCATTAGGTTACCAAGGCAGACGTATGCAAGCATGTTGGAGCCTTCTAAAACGAAATGATGTATATATATATATATAAAAAATGATGAAGGAAGGGTAGTGGTGAACAGTGAGGATATTAAAGATGCATGGAGAGAGCATTATAGCCGGTTGTTGAATGAGGAGTTTGACTGGGACAGAGAAGGTTTGGAGCCAGCAGATCCAGTGTCTGGCCCTTGGCCTTTGATTGATACTGCTACTGTGAGTGAGGCAATAGGCAGGATGAGGGTGGGGAAGGCAGCAGGTGTGATTGGGTTGACCGCCGAAATGTTGAAGGCCTCAGGCGATATAGGGGCGAGTTTAGTCACTGACCTGATAAATAGGATTATTTATGAGTGTGTTGTCCCAGATGATTGGCTGAAGAGTGTAATTGTAAATGTGTATAAAGGGAAAGGGGGATGCCCTGGAAAGAGGAAATTATAGAGGTATAAAGCTTTTAGATCAGATAATGAAGGTAATGGAGAGAATTTTAGAAGGTATGATTAGAGAAAGAGTGAATATTGATGAGATGCAGTTTGGGTTTATGCCAGGTAGGGGGAACACTGATGCTATATTCATTGTTCGACAGCTTCAGCAAAAATATATTGGTAGGAGAAGGGATCTTTATTTTGTTTTTGTTGATCTGGAAAATGCCTTTGACAGAGTCCCTACAAAGGTGGTGAAGTGGGCAATGAGAAAGCTTGGCTTGGAGGAGTGGCTGGTTAGGGTGGTTATGGCTATGTATGTGGGTGCTCACACCCAGGTTAGAGTGAATGGAGATTTGAGTGATGAGTTTTCCGTGAATGTTGGTGTGCATCAGGGGTCAGTCTTGAGTCCCATGTTGTTTATCATGGTACTTGAAGCCCTCTCACGTGACTTTAGAAACGGACTCCCGTGGGAGTTGCTGTATGCTGATGATTTGGTGTTGATTGCAGAGAATGAACGGGAGACGGAGGAAAGGTTTAGGAAATGGAGAGATGGTATGGGGCACAAGGGTTTAAGGGTAAATGCAAATAAAACAAAAGTGATGATATATAGGGTTGGTGGCGGTACTGTCAAAGACGAGGGAGAGTGGCCATGTGCAGTTTGCCACAAGGGCGTGAGAAGTAATTCCATCTTGTGCGGTGTTTGTGATAAATGGGTGCATAAGAGATGTAGTGGTATCAGAGGTAGACTGCGAGATAATGCTGATTTTATGTGTATGGCGTGTCGAGGTGAGCAGGTGGAGATTGTCAGACATGAAAGGATTGAACTTGCTGATGAATCTCTTGATTGTGTGGAAGAGTTTTGTTATTTGGGAGACATGTTGGGTGCTGGAGGTGGGGCTGGAGCTAGCTCTGTGGCTAGGGTGAGAAATGGTTGGAAGAAGTTCAGGGAGCTCTTGCCTCTTCTGACATTGAGAGGACTCTCCCTGTGTGCTAAGAGGTCTTTGTATGCAGCATATGTTAGGAGTGTAATGCTGTATGGTAGTGAGACCTGGGCAGTGAAGAAGGAAGATATTCGCCGGCTCAGAATTACAGAAATGACAATGATTAGGTGGATGTGCAGTGCGTCCCTGCGTCCAAGGCCTGGAGGGACTGGGTTTACGATAGAAGAGTTGAGAGGTAGGATGGGACTGGAGTGTATTGGTGTTGTGATGAGGAGAGGAAGATTGAGATGGTTTGGACATGTGGAGAGGATGGGGGATGATAATTGGGTGAGGAAGGTGAGAAGTGTTAATACTGGGGGTGGGGTTATAAGGGGCAGACCGAGAAAAACATGGGATGAGGTTATTTAAGTGTGACCTCAGGGTTAAGGGACTGAACAGGGAGGCTGCAATGGATCGTGCAGCGTGGAGAGCCGCCATCAGGTGACCAAGGCCGACACATGCAAGCATGTTGGAGCCTTTAAAAATGAAAACGTTAATGTGTTTTTGTCATAGGTGGAGTGAACACTGTCATTTGGTGTATGGATTCTCGTCCATCAGATGAGGTACAATGCAGTGTGAACAACTAGGCGACTCAACAACAAAAATATCATGTCTGACCATTGAACTTTTAATCTATCATGGACTACATAATAATACTGTAATTTTAAATAAACATTAATAATTCTGAAAGCCTAAAAGAGTAAATATTTCCTGCACTGATGAAAACTGACATAGATTAATCATATGTTTACATTTGGGCTGTTCAAGGGAAAACCCTTTGAAAATAAAATGGAACTTCTAAATAAATGCTGGAAAATAAGAATGACTCTATCAGATAAGTCTATGTGAAGCTACAGAGGTGGGTGTTTTTGGTGTATCCAATAAAGCCAGGATTCCGGAGGCTTGAATGATGGGTGAATGGAAGTGTGGCCCATTGGATTGGGCAATCTGGGCTGTCTGGACATTGCTATTCCTCATCCTGCCCTAGGGAGGAGGTCCGGATGATGATGATGATGAAATAAGAGAGAAGAATATAAACGAGTTCAGCAACCAGAACAGTAATTAAAATGACATAAAGAGGGGCCGTTGAAATGGCTATTCTGATCACATCATCGATCGCACTCCCGTCGAGAATTCCCCATCAAAACATCAAAAATTTTCCATCACAACAATTCGCACCTTGGATGATTCTCCATCATACATTATTATTATGCATAACAGATGCATAATAAACTGTTTTTAGACCTAGATAAATGTGTTTCATTCACAGGTGGAGTGAAAACTGTCATATGGGGTACAGATTCTTGCCCATCAGACAAGGTAAAAAACAGTGTGGACAACTAGGCAACTCAACAAAGAATATTTTGTGTTTGGCCACTGAACATCTAATCTACTGTATCATGGGATACATAATAATAATTTTAAGTAAATATTACTAATTTGAAAACCTGAAAGAGTAAATATTTCCTGCATTGATGAAAACTATGACATCGATAAACCATGTGTTTACATTTGGGCTCTTCAAGGGAAAACTCTTTGAAAATACTATGGAATTTCTAATAAAAAATGTTGGAAAATAAGAAAGACGAAAATAAAGGAGCTCAGCAACCAGAACAGTAACTAAAATGACATAAAGAGAGGCCATTGAAAAGGCTATCCCAATCGCATCATCGATTGCATTCCCCGTCAAGAGAATTCCCCATCAAAACATCAACGATTCTTCGTCAAAACAATTCGCACCTTGGATGATTCTGCATCGTTCCTAAGTTATTACTACAAATAACAGATGTTTATTTAATTGTCCCAGGACCATCTGATGGTGGGATTGTATACAATGCTGCTGCTTCTTCTCTACTGTGGTTGAATACAAGTTGGAGTTCTCATTCTCCAGTGACCTTCACTGGGTACAAGCGAGACAGGCACTGCTTTTAGGCTTAGGTTAGCTTCTTTTACAGCTGTTAGGCCATTTAGATTGCCTATAAACTTGTTTTTGGACTCATTTGGGTGAGTTTAGGACTTGGCTGGGGGGGAAACCTTAAGCTAGAAAACGCATCCCTATACTTTATATGTTAAATCGTCCCCAATTTACAATATCCCGCCTAGTGATGAGTTTTACTTAACCCCTACACTGCGGGCTTGTTTACCAATGACTTGCGTGTGCCGCGGGGTTATTTGGGCTCCGACAGACTCTCAAAAAATATTTGCCAAAAATCAGTTATTAGTCCTAGAATAATAAAATTACATATGCTTATGGCACATACCTTCAGCTTTCTCCTGGAATGATTGTTGAGCCTTCGTCGGTTGCCGTAGGACTTGTGGAGACCTCTGAAGTAGGGTAACGAAGTCTCCACTTTACACTTCCCGACAACCCGTAATATGATTACCACAGCCAGATACAAACACTATAAACACTATTCTACAATTTTCAAGTAGTTTGGGATCCATACTAAAAAAAAAAACACTGTGAAAGCAATGGAAATTACGAGCGCGTCTGATCGTCGCACTGGCACTAGTTCGCTCATGGTAGTCTGTCATTTATTATTCATAAAACCCCTCACACTTTATATTTCTATTACTATATAACACTTATATATATCTACAGTCTTTATCCATAAGTTTCCTTCAGTAGTATTAGTTTATTGTCACTGTAGGGATTCAATTTCTTTCAGTAAAATACGTAGCATTCACTTTCTCGTCCTGTATACTGGCATTGAGAGTGAATGTCACTTTCATCTTCACTCTCATAACTCATAGTATTCAGACATGCTAGAGTGAAACTTTCACTTTCATTACTCCTAGGGTATATACTCGTATTCTTATAATACTACTCATTTACATTTCTATTTACGTTCTCTATTTTATTTACGTTATTTACATTTCTATTTTATTTACACTGTGTTGTGCACTGTCACTTGAAATAACTTATCAAACTATTTTCCATTGTTCACGTATATTTACATTCATTACTTTCACTTGCTGTTTACACATTATTTACACATTATTTACAATTCCACTTGCACTGTTTTACTCAATAGAAAGATCGTAGTCACTCTTTTATCAATTGTCAGCCCTTTACCTCTTTCCACACGAGGTTTAGTAGGGGGTAAAGGTCACAGAGCCATTTGCATGGGGGTGAAAAAAGGCCTTGAAGTCAGCAAGATGAAACATACGTCCTCTCACTTCGGAAGATGAGAGTACACTGATAACGCAGGGGCCAGGCCAGCCAGCCTAGAGGCCTGCTTTAGGGGTTATTCAGAGTTACCAATATTACTTCTTGAAACAGCTAAGTCTAGCACTGTTATGATTGGCAGGAAATCTAGACAATACATTATAAATTTGGTAGTTCCAGGTGAATGTAAATATCATTTAGGCTTCTCCCTTCCCTCCTTACATGTATATTTATTACGAAAATAGATTAGAGGCCTACTTAGGAGATATATAATCAGAGCTACCAATGTTAAATCTTGAAACAGCTTTGTGTAGCACTGATATGATTGGCAGGAAATCTAGACAATACATTATAAATTAGGTAGTTCCAGGTGAATGTAAATATCACTTAGGCTTCTCCCTTCTCTCCTTACATGTATATTTATTACGAAAATAGATTATACGGCATATTTCAAGGGGAAAAAAACAGCGAAAATTAGCGAACGAGTGCACGTGAGGTGTTGTCAGGTGATAATTAGCCAATTCCAGGTGTATGGCACTCTCACTTACCTGATTTCTTTCTTGTATATATTATTTGGTATAAGAATATGACATAGGGCTTATTTCAATGGATGAAATCAGTGAAAAATTCCAGGGAAGATTTACTTAGCGTAGCATGGCCGGGCAGGCGAGAGGATAGGGTAATGGAGGGGGGGGTAGGGAGGGGAGTCAAGAACGGGGAGAAATGGCTAAATTGTCAACAATGGATGGGAGTACAGATGAGATTAGGAGTGCTGACTAGTGTTGGACATTGTCAGTACTGATAGATGATACAAGCCCCCACTTGAAAGCCCGGGTGAATTCAAAATAACACAGAATCACAAAAGCGATGCCCCGCGGTATGATCCCTTGCTCCCAAGCGTCACGAAAGTGACGCCCTGCGGTTAAGGGGTTAATCAACTGCATCATCAAACTGGAGTTGCCTGTACCTTACTAGGTAATAAACAGGGACATGAATTAACACACAGGTGCCAAATACTGTAGTCCAAAAAGGAGTGAAAAGTTATTTTCTACATGATATTTTAACTTAACCAACAGTCACTGTAAACAATCTGTAAAACTTTGCTTCTGGATGGATGGAAAGAAGTTTCTAAGAATAGCATTTAAGCTTACGCATAACAAAAGCCTCCCATTAAAGTCCTCGGCCTCAGTCTTGAAGCCTGGTAATTAAGGTCACATTTGGTCTACCTCTATGTCTTGTTCTTACGGTTTCCTAAGAGCCTCACCGTCAACCTCATGGCCTGAGGCCTGTCCTGAGCCCCAAAGCTGCCATCATCCTACCATATGATCATTTCTTCATTCTTTCTATAACTATACATGATTTTTATACACCATTTTTTTTTTCTTTATTTGCATATAACTCACCATCCACTCAGTTGATGCAGGCTCCTTTGAGTGTCTGCCCTTTCCTCTCATCCTTTCTTCCTCTTCGGTCTTTCTTTCCTTCATTCTTTCCTCTTCCTTCTGCCTGTGGGTGACCTTACACTCCTTCTTCTGTCTTTCTTTTCTTCATTCTTTCCTCTTCCTTCTGCCTATGGTTCACTCTCACAAGCCATAAGGTTTCCAGTACACCAGGAAACCATTTACTATGCTGGGTGGTAACCATATAACCAAATTATGGCGCCTGGTGGTTTAGTGGGTAATTAAGGCATTCCAATCAGACTGAGCCTGTGTAGGCTTATATCCATGGAGTGGTTTGGGTGTATTGCTCATGTAATGCCACTCAGGGATGAGTGAGGCTGGTCACTCTCATCTTAAATGTCAGGACCAACTTGCCTAACCCTGGGCTCCTACACTTCTCATGGGGCAACACAGGATTGGATGATGGATAGATGGATGGACGGATGGATGCATATAATGCAATTTCTTTTTTATATGCTCAGTAAATTCGTTTTTTTTACCATTATTGAAAAATCTTTTAAGCTATTATTGGTATACGAGGTCTGTTCAGAAAGTATCCGACCTCAGGCTCTAAAAAAATAAATAGCTAACCCGATGAGGTAGGACACTAAGGCCCTATTCACACTATAGGGATGGTCACGCTCTAGTCACGCTCCACTCTCGCTCCACTCATGGTCCTGGTGCATTCACACATCCGGTCCGCTCTTGCTTCATTCACGGTCCCTTCATCCCTTCTTCCTCAACTGAAGTGCCACCACCATTGATGGAGGATGTGTGACTTTTCACGAGTCACACATCCTCCGTCAATGGTCATTAGATATTTTATTTCAGGAGAAAAAGAGAGAGAGAGAGAGAGAGAGAGAGAGAGAGAGAGAGAGAGACAGACAGACAGACAGAGAGAGAGACAGACAGACAGAGAGAGAGACAGAGAGAGAGAACACTCGCAGCAAAGAGACAAATAGTTTTGCTGTAAACTCTATAACACAACCAAGTAGACAAACGCTTAAAATACGGATGATTTCTTGTGTCTTGTGGGATCAGCTAAATGAACGGTATCAGTGTCTATCCTGCCTCACTTACTATATTCATTTCCTACTCCCACTGCCACACCCACACCCACATCAGCATACTGAGCCGTCCACACAACACACAAGATACTGTCAGGCGAGTTTCCAGTGTAGCGCTATAGGTCCGCCCTGAATGATATTTCGTACTCATTGTGGGGTTAGAGATTCCGCAGGGCCTCTCCCTTAGCGATTTATACTGCGTATGACACCTCAGTATTGATTAGCTTTTATTTATGTAAACTAAGCCCATATTAAAAAGAATAATTTACATACAAGAGAAAGCTAAGGGGTAATGTTCAAAATAAATCGCTAAGGAAGAGTGTAAGGTGTAAGGAAGACTACTATGCAGCTAGATGTACTCGTAAAACAGGAATCTCTCCTCTCTCTCTCTCTCTCTCTATCTATCTATCTTTTCAAGAGATTCAGAGCAGCAGTACCCATCCGTACAAGGGCTGAATCAAGACTGGAGCGGAGTGAGACCATGGCGGGTGTTCACACCGTCGGTTCGCTCCGCTCATGGTCCACTCTCGCTCTGGTCAAAACATCTTTCGAATGGATCATAAGCAGAGAGAGAGAGGAACGTTCCTTGACTGTTACTGCCAGTGTGAACACTTCCATTGAAATGCATGTGATGATGTTTGATCGGACCGTGAGCAGAGCGAGCGAGGAGCGCGACCATCCCTATAGTGTGAATTGGGCCTAATCCCTCTCAAAGTTGGCCCCTTCTGATCCGGCACATGTAGGCCAGTGTTCTTTCCACTGTCTGAAACATTTTTCAAATGTTTTATCATTCTAGTCATGATCTCTTCTCTCGGATGAATGCTGCTTAAGACATGTTGGTGTGTGCAAATCACAAGCCAGACTTTCTGAAGACTGTTATCACTGGAGATGAGATTTGGGTGTACGAGTACGACTCAGAAATCAAACCAAAGTTGCCCCAGTGGAAGAATCCAGGACCAAAAAAGGCACAACAGGTTCGCACCGAAGTGAAATGAATGCTGACAGTTTTTTTCAACTGCCCTGATGTTGTGAATCACGAATACACATCATAAGGTTAGACTCAACAAACGTTACTGCCTCGACATTATCCATCATCTTCATGATGTAGTTCAGTGAAAGAGACCAGACCTTAGGAAAGCGGCAAGTTGGAAGCTGCACTACAACAATGCCCCTGCTTGTTCTCAGCTCAATCAGAAATTTTTGGCCAACCACAACATCCCACAGGTCCAGCAGGCTCCCTATTCACCAGATAAGATTCTGTGCAACTTTTTGTTATTTTCCAAGCTCAAAACTCCACTGAAGGATACCCTTTTTGAGATGAGAGAAGATATCAGGTGCGATGGTGCACCTCCAGGAGATACAGAAAACAGGCTCTAAAAAATGTTTCAGGCAGTGGAAAGAACGTTGGGCTACGTGTGTCAGGTCAGAAGGGGCCAGCTTTGACAGGGATTAGTGTCCTAGCTCAACAAGATAGCTATTTATTTTTTTAGAGCCTAAGGTCTCATACTTTCTGAACAGACCTTGTTTGTTATAGTGTGCATCAGAAAATTATAATGGATGGCTTTAGTACAATTATCAGTAACCTGCACAGTAAGTTTATAATCTGTAATGAATATTCATGGGGTTATGGGAATTTAACCCCTGTGAATTTTTACTTATTACCATTATTATGTACTGCATTCTTCTCAGTGAACTCTCAAATCATAAAACTGCAAACTCTCCCTCCACTTCCTAAATTTCTCTACAGCACCCTCCTTGCTATCGGCAATGAGAACCACATAATCTGCATACAACCCCCTCAGTAACCTAGACTTGAAATCCCACAACAGTATTTGAAACATCACAATTAAAGAAAGACTCTTCAAACAAAACCCCAATGCACACCCACCTTCATGGTAAAGTCTGGCTTCAACACCATCCATTGTCAAGTTTTATCTTGATCTTTCTTACATATGCATTACCCAACCCACTATACTTTCTCAGCACTGCATCAAATGTGTTTTCCATATTCACAAGAACTATATTGAGTTTCTGTTTTGCCCTATAACTGTATGATCACAGAAACAGCATCTGATGTACTATTAGACAGAATAAATTTAAACTGCATCTCATCTATCGTCAATCTCTCCCTAATATATATTATTAAGATTCTTGCAGCAACTTTCATTATCTGGTATAACAGTTTCAGACCCTATGGCTGCCATACTCAATTACATCCACATTTCTCTGATAAGCACTCAGCATCAAACTCTTCAGCCACTCATCATTTTATATAGTTGCACAAGTCAGCTACCATCCTAACATTAATATCATCTGAAACTTTCAACACTTCAGCATTCATCTCAGAGCTACTGGCTGCCTTATCATTATTCATTTTACCTGTGGTTTTCCTGAAAGAATTTATGAATATTGGTAGTTTAGTTTTGTTTCCTTTGTTTTTATAAGGGCTCCACCATGCTTGCATGTGTCAGCCTTGGTCACCTAATGGCAGGTCTCCACACTACTGAATCTTGACCAGCCTCTCTGTTCAGTCCTATATCATTGAGGTCAAACTCCGTGACCTTGTTTCATGTCTTTTTTTGGTCTGCTCCTAGCAACTCCACTCTTAACATTCAAACCTTTCGCCCACTGCACTCAGATGTCATCTTCTATCCCTCTCCACTTGTCCAAACCATCTCAATCTACCCCCTCTCATTGCATCACTAATACTTTCAAGGCATCCATCCTCTCTTCATACACAATCCTAACTCCCCAGGCCTGTCATGCAAGGATGCATTACACATCTATCTGAACATTCTCATCTCTGTATGTTTGAGCCTACAAATTTCCTCCTCCTCTACTACCTACACTCGTTACTATACAGTATTACACTACTAACATACTGCATACAAGGACCCCTTAGCACTGGGAGAGAGAGAGCCCTTTCAATGTTAGGAGAGGCAACAACTCCCTAAACTTCTTCCAACTACTCCTTGCCCTTGCTACCTACCTAGCTTCAGCCTCACCTCCAGCAAATATCATGTCCACCAACTATAAAAATTTCTACATACACTGAAGACTTTTCTGCAAGATTAATCCTTTCCCACCTCTCTCCTGTATACCACATGCTCAAAATCAACATTATTTTGCTAACTACCTCATACTTACATATTCTCATGTCATTATACATAAAACCTGACTGTAGAATATTCCCAGAAATAATCATTCTAGTGCATGCAAGAGCACTACTTTGTGGTGTGTGTACATTAATATAGATTTCATATGCTCAACACAACCCTCAGTTGTTTATACAGTTGTGATGAATAACCATTGGTGTTCAATCCCTTTTTTATCACAGATTTTTTTTTTTTCTTTTAATAACTTAGGCATAAGGTAACCATGTCTGAAAGGCTGACGAGTTTTGGTGATGCAAACTGAAGTGGAAAAATTAATACAAAATAAATGAACAAATAAGTAAATAAATAAAGAGATCAGCCTAGAAGAAAATAAAAACATTGTAACTATTGCTGAAATGGAAGTAGGTTGTGACTGTGCCTTACTACAAAAGTAATGATTATCAATGTGAGTGCAAAAAATATCGTGGTATGTCTGCTCGGTTGTAGAAAAGGTCTATGGAAGATTATTCACAGCAAAGAAAATATAATGCATCAGGGCTGACTACCACTGACCCTGGGAGGTATTACCTATCTATCTATCTATTGCCAGATGCCTTACTCCCATAAGGGATGGCCAAAAACAGATCCCCTCCATGTCGCCCTGCATCCCGCCATTTCACTGCCCTGCTCCCAACTCACACCCTTCTCTCCCATATACCTTTCAACTTCATCCCTCCACCTCATCCTTGGCCTCCCCCTCCCTCTCCTCCTCTCCACCTCACTCACGTACACTCTCCTCGTCAGTCTGTCACTCTCCATCCTCTCCACAGAGTGAAATGTGACTACAAGTTGGCCACACAATCATAGCTCTTAAGTAAGAAACTTAGCAACAACAGAGTCTAGGCTGAGACTCTCACATTGTTACAAATCTTACCAAATTACTGAGACATCTTTTTTCCTCAACAGTTTAAAGCCACTGTTGGGTATCAGTTACATGGTACTGGCACTTGGCTTAGCTTCCAGTTCATAATCAGTTGTATCACAACCAACCACAATATGGGTATTCCCGAAGAAGGATGGCATCATTTAAATTGGCTGACTGATCAAAAGCACCAATAACGCTATGTTCAAGCAGAGTACAGATTCCTTAGGTCTATCTATCTATCTATCTATTGCCAGACGCCTCAATCCCGTTTGGGGTGGCCACAAACAAATCGCCTCCAAGTCGCCCTGTCCCCCGCCATTTCACTGCCCTCCTCCCAACTCACACCCCCCTCTCTCATATACCTCTCCACCCCATCCCTCCATCTCATTCTCAGCCTCCCCCTCCCTCTTCCCTCCTCCACCTCACTCACATACACTCTCTTTGTCAGTCTTTCACCCTCCATCATCTCCACATGGCCAAACCACCTCAATGTGTTCCTCATAACGCTTAGGTGTTGTGCATAATTGGTAGTGAACTTATTGTGTGATAATGAAACTGCGTGATAACCAACACACAGAACCTATGAATTTATCTTAACTGGTACTGGGCACCCTACTCATAACCCAAATTTTCCCTTTTATGACAATTCAGACCCACTAAATACATACAAACTTTATGGCAAGTAGACATGGGGTAATAGTAATATGTAATAATAATAGTAATAGACTATTACAGGGTTTTCAAAGTAATAGTAATAGTAATAGATCACAAGTTCGTGGCTGTAATAGTAATTGCAATAGTAACAGAAGGCAAAGTAATAGATAACTGTATATTACTTTCCCATTACAGACACTTCTTTAATACCGTTTACCATAATCAATAAAAACAGCCTTCTCACCTTGGTTACCTGTTGGCTGCTCTCCAAGCTACAGGTACACCACAGGAGACCGTGCAGAATGGAGAGTGGTCAACAGGCCATCAGGTGATCTAGAAACACTTGTGCATTCAGTGGAACAGCCACCCAACGATAATGAAAATAAAAAACATTTTCAATTTAATTAATACCGTTATCATAAATAATATATTAATAGTAATAGTAATAGTAATTGATGACCGAGTAATAGTAATAGTAATAGATGACCAAGTAATAGTAATAGTAATAGTAATAGATGACCACTAAAGTAATTATAATAGTAATATAATAGAGAGCAACTGAAATTAATAGTAATAGTAATAGAAACCCAATAATACACCTCATGTCTGATGGCAAGTACAAGGAACACACACAGGCATAGTTAGGTTAACAGAAAGTTATAAAAAAGGGATAATACAGAAAAAACATGTATCACAGACAGCCTTGAGCTGGGTCTGAGGTAAGGGGTTTTCAGGGAAGGGGATGGAGAGATAATGGTTTCCACCACTAGGGATTAACTCCTTGAGCAGGGCCTCATCTTTTAATTTCAGAGCCATCAGAAACCACAGATACTGCACATCATTGTTGGCAGAAACCAGCTCAGGTGTGCGATATGGAAATTTTCAGCCAAAAGAAATTTGTAATAACGGCAGGAGTGCAGATTTTCATCATGCAGTGATAACGTAAACCTCAATTACCAAATTTGCGATAGCCAGTGAAACACTGTATACGCTCCTATTTCCTACATTCTTTGGTAATATTTCTTCTACCTCCCTACTGTATACAGTATACATAAGAATGAAAGATGTCAGTAAAACTGTGAAGAACCAAACAATGACAGCAAATGACTGAACACTATAGGCAAGGAAAATACAGGTAGGAACTAATTCAAACACATAAAATTATGAAGCATCAGACAATGACAGCAAATAACTAAATAGCTAACAAACAACGAAAATACAGGTATGTACAGATTAAAACATACCGCACTCATCAGTAACATGTCCAGCATAATAAATTAACATCAGATGATCCATTACCTCATACTTGCACTGTTGCTTAGCTGAGCAATCACTGTGACTCCACAGCTTTATCTGGTTGACAAGTGCAGACTTCACTTTGATGCAAGATTTGCCAAATATCCTGTTAAAAATAAACTCTATAAACATAAATGCAAACAAATGGTTAATGTAAACATGCACATAATAATCACAATAATAAAAAACTGTAAACATAAGACTAGACACTATACTGTACAAACTACGGCCTAGTCCTACACCATCATACACTGTACTACTGTACAGTGACTACACTACTCATACTCTTACCTGAACCTTGCTGCCTGCTTGCTTACACACACACACACACACACACACACACACACACACACTATAAGACTAAACCAAGGATAAGGAACTACATATCATTTGCCTAACTGAAACAAAATCAACCCCAAAGATATCAAACAATAACCTAAATTTAGAAGAATACAATATATAGAGAAGAGACAGAAATTCATGAAAAGGAGAAGGAATTAAGTAATCCCTCTAATATCCGAACGCCCAATATCCGAACATCCCCACTAACCGGACATAATTGTCCCGGGATCCAATATTCCCAAAATGGTCCAAAAACCGCCCCAAATTCGGGGGGGGGGGGGGGACGAATTTTCCCCGCCCGTAATTTGAAATTGGCATGCGCGGCATGGGACAGCTTTGTTGTGGTGCGTCATTCCTCCGACGTCCGATATAGCGCCGCTGCATCCTCTCCACTTTCCGCCTGTCTCTCGTCGCGAGTGCACGCTCGTCGTCATGGCTGCCCACGTGCTCGCTTTTGTGGTGGTGCCTTACCTGCTGCAGGCACTCCTGCTGCTCTCGTGCCTCTCCTTCGTGTGTGTGATGATGGCCCCGCCGCCTAAGAAGAGGAAGAGAGTGGTGTTGACTCTGGAGAAGAAACGGGAGATATTGGAGAAAGTAGATGCAGGGTGGTCTTCTTCCCGCATCCTCCGCGAGTTCAACCTGGCCCAATCTACTTTGTTCGATATCAAGAGATCCCGAGACAAACTCATGCAGTACACGGCTGACTTCTCGTCGAGAAGCAAACGCAATGTGGAGAGGAAGGTGATGTTTACTCCCAAGTTTGCTGAAATCGAATGCTCCAAGTTGATTTGGTATCGACAGCAACGTGCTGCTGGTGTGATGGTACTTGGTACGAAGCTGAAGGCTGCTGCTGAGAAGTTCGCCAGGCTTCACGACGCCCTAGACTTCAAGGCATCCGAGAGTTCGCTCTTCGCGTTCAAGTTACGGCATGGCCTTACCAACCGTAAAGCTCATGGCGAAACTTTGGACGCTAACGAGGATGGAGTTGACGAGTTTCCGCACAAGGTGAAGGGCTTGATCGACAGGGAGGGCCTCGCTCTCGGTCAAGTCTACAATGCTGACGAAACTGGTTTATTCTATCACTCTTTGCCAACGAACACTCTAGCCAAGGAGACGGAGAAGCGTGTACCTGGCCGCAAGCTCTCCAAGGAACGGATATCTGCTTTGTGTTGTGCCAATGCTAACGGCATGCACCGGCTGAAGCCCGTTACTGTTGGCCGTGCAAAGCAGCCTCGGTGTCTTCGTGGGGTGATGGATGGATGTCCTTCCTGTCGTCTGGTACCATTCTTTGAAGGCATGGTTTACAGCCCAGATCTTCAAAGACTGGTTCCACCGCCACTTCATCAAGGAGGTCATACATTGCCAGACGGAGACACTGGGAATCCCGCGTGACCAGGTAAAGGCCCTCCTTCTCCTCGACAAAGCACCTGCCCACCCTTGCGACAAGGACTTGGTGGCTGAGAATGGCCAGATTAGGTGCATGTTTTTGCCACCTAATACGACTACTCTCATCCAACCAATGGACCAAGGAGTGATTGTGGCAACAAAGCGCCTATACCGACGGAGGTTCCTGGACGAGGTGATGGTTGTTCTCGAGGACGAGGACAAGCGCAGGGAGGGACGGGACACGCGAGGCCAGCGGACTTTGGAAAACCTTTGCAGCTACAACATCAAGTCTGCAATCTACAACTGGGCCAGTGCATGGAAGGAAGTCCCTGTCAAGACTCTAGAAAATGGTTGGTCTCGTCTGCTTCTCGGAACGGATGTGGAGCACAATTTTCAAGGTTTTGATGTGGATGACTTCCACGCACGGCTACATATGCATGGCGACGATGTTGATGTGGACGATGTGTGTGAGTGGTTGGATGATGACGAGGGAGATCCTGGGTATCAGACATTGTCTGATATCGAGATCGCATCTTCAGTTGCAGGTGTCAGTACCCAGCTTGAAGATTCCGACGAGGACGGCGACGATGATGCGGACTCCTCTCAGCATGACACTACTCCAGCCATCCCCAAGCTGAGCGCACTCCGGGAACACCTAGAGTTCGTTCTCGACTACCTGGAACACCTGGACAGCGACAGGGAGATGGGGCTCTTGGGACTTGTGGAGGAAGTGCGTGCTTTCAGGCAGCGCATCATCAATAGTCAGAATCGTCGGTCCTTGCGTCAATCAACGATTGACAGTTTTTTCAGGCCTGTGACCCCCGCTGTGCCCAGCCCTGGCTCCACTCCGCTGCCTCCCCAAGACAGGCCCTCATGCTCCGAGCCACAGCCCAGCACATCAGCCACGGTGGAGTCACCGCTCTACGTGAGTTTGCGTCTGTCTTCAGAGTCGTCAGCAGTGGGTACGACATCACCACAACCCAGCGACACACCCCTAGGTCACCTGCCAGTGATACTCTCGGACTCTGACAGTGATTAAACAGCAAGAACTTCTCCACTAGACCACACGGGAATTTACAGTGTTGTGCAGTGAAAAAAAGTGTGTTGTGTTAAGGATTTACAGTTGTGAGTGAGAAGACAATTTTGGAACAAAATTTAACGTAAACAGACATTTGTTTTTGCTTTAGAAAATGGTTAGAAGAGTGGGAAAAGTTAAAGTGCAGAGTGCAACACTTAGTAAGTTACAATGGAGCATAAGTTAGACAAGAGTGCGCACTGTGAAGAGAACGGACTTCTGAGTGTGATTGACTAAGTTCAGTGCAAGACTTCATGAACAGCGAACTACAAGTGCTTCAGGAAATCCTTCTTACTGTCAGAGTCCGAGAGGAGGCGGTTATTCATCGAGATGGCCATGGACTTGCTGTAAGTAGGCAGAATGTTTCATACTGTACTTTTTTCCACACTATACTTACCTCAAACACCTCATTTCACTCTTTAATGTCCTTTATTGGTGTGAATAGGGTGTTAGGAGCTATGCATGTGCAGTAGGAAGGTGTTTTTCTGAGTTAGGCTAGGTTAGGGTCCATAAGTACCAGTCCAGGAGCCAGGGACTTGTAAGTACCCAGAATGTTGAATATTGTATGAACCTACCTCAAAACCCTCATTTTATGCTTCTTTTGCATTTATTTCAGTCTTTTATGTGCCTTATTGGTGTGATTTGGGTCTTAAATAGGTGCTATGCATGTCCAGAGGGAGTTGTATAGGTGTTTCTCTGAGTTAGGGTCCATAAGTACAAGTCCATAAGCTGGGGCCCAATATCTGGACAGGACCACTATCCGGACCTGCCTATGGCTCTATTACGTTGGATATTGGAGGGATTACTGTATACTATTAACAAAGAAAAATCTACAAGTCAAAGAAATAGAGCTAGATACACCCTCAAAAGTAGACCTGATTGCAGTAGAGATTAACACATCTGGAGGGTAAGTAATTGTGGCAAATTTTTACATGCCAGCCAAAATAAACAATTGGGTAAAAGGCAAATATGAAGACCTGGCAGAAAGTACAGTACAGGTAAGCCCTTAATTCACGCGAGGGTTAAGTTCCCAGACCCTTCGCGTATGTGGTAAATTCGCGTATACATTCTGCCCATGTGTGCACATAATTACGCATGTCTACTAAGTATATTGCATCTGAATAATACTGTTTATGCACTACATACACCTTATAAACTAGCATTAAGTAAGAAAAATAACAAAAATGTAAGAAATTTAACACTGAAACCTGACAAGCACAGGCATAGGTGGACACTTCAGCAGTCTGGTACACAAACCCTCACTGCCTCCCATATGCTACATTCTACCTTCTTTATTGTCCAAACAGTTGACTCATTCACCCCAAACATACGGTTCTGAGCCAGTTCACAGGCGTAGGTGGAGACACTTTAGCACAGTCTGGTGCACTAGCCCTCAATGACTCCCGTATGCTACGTTCTGTCTTCTTTATTGTAAGAACAGTTGACTCACCCCAAACACACGGTTCAGAGACAATTCACCATGAAGTCAATGCACCATCAAAACATGGACGATTCCCTGTCATTCTATGAATATACTTATTATTGATTAATTAATACTTTAGTAACTAATTTTCAGGGGGATTTTATAACTCATATAAGTAAAAAACTAGTGTACTGTACTTGCTAAATAAACTGGTATGTAAATAAATGACGGGGAATCATCCTGACGGAGAATTGTCGTTGACATTCCTCCCTTAAGTTTGTCCAACACTTTAACTTTCTCTGTCAGCAACATCACTTTACGAGTCCATTTTGGTGTGTTACCACATGCATCACTACCACTATGCTTAGGCCCCATGTTGGCAGACAAGGCAAGCAATCACTGGAAGGCAAAATAAGCCACAAATAACGATTTACGAGTCACACATGGTTCGACCGTCGGATTCAAACTGACTGTGTGGTGTGTGATATACCGACCTCCCACACACACACACACACACACACACACATATGTATGCACACGGGCAGCAGGTGGGCATTTTTATATTTTATTTATTTCTATTGTATATTAAAATTATTTATTTGTATACAATAATTTTATGTTTTAATTATTGTATGAAAAATTCGTGGATAAACGAAATTGCGTGAAAAAAATTCGTGTGAATTAAGGGCTTACCTGTACAGAGTTTAGGGGCATTACTACATAGGATAGAAGAGCAACCTAAAAGAATTAAATTAACTGGGGATTTCAATACAAATATAAATTGGGATACATTAGATGTAAAAACCCATGAAAGCTGTTGGGATCTTGTGCAGTTTTTCCTAACACAGTATGTAATGGAAAACACCAGAAAAAGAGGACTTGATGATCCATCAGTACTAGATCTTATATTTACTAGGCAAGAAACTTATATTGACAATATAATATGCCACCCTCCATTCGGTAAAAGTAACCCAAGCAGTATTAAATTGCAACTTAAGGATTGCACATGACATAGTTAAATGTAATGAGAGTTACAAAATGAGCCAAAACTACAAAAACAGCAACTACCATGACCTTATGAAGTATATATTTCTTAGAAACAGATTGGGAAAATGAGCTTAGAGGAACAACATTTAAATGTTATATATAGAAAATTCTGTTAACTTTATAAAATAGGAGTCCAAAATTACATCCCTCAGCGCAAAGAAACAGAAATGAAAATAAAGAAATGATTTAATACAGAATGTAAAAACTCAAAGGAAAAAAGAGATTTGCTGTGGAATAGATACAGAAGACACAATAGTGAAAGGGCACATTACAACTATTAAGAAGCAAGAAATGATTATACAAGAATAAGAAGAGAAGCTCAAAGACAGTTTGAGGAGGATACTATAAATAAAAGTAGTGATCAAGCTAAGCTATATTACAGCTACATCCAAAGCAAAACCAATGTTAAGGATAAAATACAGTCCATTACAGATGAGGGGATCATCTATACACAACAGAAAGATATTTGTGAAGCACAAAATGATCCATAGGTATACATGGCAAGTGTTGAGAAGGGTGGGTGGCAAACTGAATGAACGGAAGGCAATGATTGATTATGAGTGTGTGGATGAAAGGATGCAAAGGTGTGTAATGGATGCAAGAGTATATAGAGGTTAGGGGAGTGGACTTTCTGACCACCACTTGGTGATAGTGGAAATCAAGGTCCAAGTGAAATGGAGAAATGGAAGAAGGAAAGGATGGGAGGAACTAGTATATGCAAGGTGAGCGGAAAGGTTACAAGAGGATCAGATAAAGGCAGAATATAAGAGTGAAGTGGAGGAGTGACTGGGTAAATATGGATTGGACCAGATGGGGGACATGGAAGGTGTGTGCAGGATATTCACAGAAGAAATATGTGCAGCATGTGAGGTGGTGTGTGGGGTGAAGAGAAGACGAAAGGGGGTGTAAGGAACAGCATGGTGAAATGAAGTGGTGAGACAGGTTGTGGCACAAAAGAAGAAAGCATCTAGTAAGTGGATGAGAAACAGGGGTGTAGAAGAAGTTGAGAGATGGAAGAGAGAGTTACATGTAGAGAGAAAGAGAGGGGTGAAAAGATTAGTACGAGAGAATAAGAAGAGAGTGGATGAGGAATTTGGAAGGAATTTGGGTGTAAAGTGGAGGGAATGTAAAAAAAATTTCTGGAAAGAGGCAAAAGGAGTTAGAAAGGGTGGCAAAGAAGTTAGTCAGGGAGTGAAAGATAAAAATGGCATATTACTAGTGGAGATGGGAGAAAAAGTGAGAACATGGAGAGAACACTGTAAGGAATTGTTGAACACAGACAATGAAAGTAATGCAAGTGGCTGAGGAATGGCTGGGAGAAGGAGGAGGGATGTGAGAAGAGAGGAAGAAATCAGTAGGATGGAAGCTGTGGCAACAATGAAGGAAGTCAAAATGGGGAAAGCCCCAGGAATTGATGGAGTGTGTTGTGAAATGCTGAAGCATGGGGGAGAGATATGGTAGAATGGATGTGGAAGATGTGCAGATTGGCCTGGGAGGAAGGTAGAGTCCCAGAGAACTGGAAGTCAGGTATAATTATTCCCTCGTACAGTACATCCCCCTAGTACACGCCTATATGGGTGGCAGAGGACGTTGTGTACTAGGGATTTGCGTACTGTGAATACACAAACTTATGGAAAAAATTACATATGGGTGGCACACCCCTTCATGGGCAACCCTTGAGACACCTTTCAGACCTAAGTATTGTACTATACAGGGAAACAATCTGAGACCTATTACCTAAGATAAAGTAAACCTACAAGAATATGGCTTTACTAGGTAAATCATTGGTGGCAGGTGGTGGCGACCATCATCCACTCACTTGATATAGTACTGCCTACTTCTTCCTTAGCCTTTATCTTTCATTTTCTGTGCCTGCCCTCCTATCTTCAAATATTTCCCATCTTTCCTGTCACTTCTTATTGCTCTTCTTTCCTTTACAGGTGGCTTTACAGTGAGTAACAAGCCAAATGGTTTCCTATAAGCCAAGAAACCATTTACAACACAGGGTAGTAACCATATAACCAACCCATACGAGCTCCCTACGTGTCGACAAGTGGGTTGGTGGAGGGTTAGTGCCCCTCCCCGTAAAACCAATAATTCAAAGTCAAATGGCCACCCCTTACGAGATTATGGCGTCTGGCAATAGATAGATAGATAGACCTTTACCTGTCATCGCTTCTTGGGGGGGGCAATGTCGCGTACTCAGGGTAACCCCGGATTTGGGCACTCATCGCTGCCCATCTCGCTTACAAGGAGTTCAATTCACGTACTAATAAAAAATACACTAAAATAAACAAAAAATACGTCCTCGCATACAAGGGGGATCGTGTACTCGGAACTCGCGTACTGCGGGGATGTACTGTACAAAGGAAATGAGGAGAAAGAAATGTGTGGTAATCATAGGGGCATTTGTCTTCTTAGTATAATAGGAAAAGTGTATGGTAGGATACTTATTGACAGAGTTAGAGAAAGAACACAGCAATTAGTTGGAGAAGAACAGGGAGACTTTAGGAAGGGAAGAGGTTGTGTAGATCAGATATTCATTCTTAGATCTTTAATGGAAAAGTTTCTAGAGAAGGGAAAGAAGTTGTATGCGGCTTTCATGGATTTGGAGAAAGCATATGACAGGGTGGATAGACAAGGACTGTGGAAAGTATTAAGAATATATGGAGTACATGGAAAGTTGTTGAATGCTGTGAAGAGTATGCATGATGGTGCTAAGGCTGCAGTGCATGTGGATGGTGAACTAAGTGAATTTTTCTCTTTGAAGGTTGGGTTGAAACAGGGATGTGTCATGTCCCCATGGTTGTTCAATCTGTTCATGGATAGGGTAATAAAAGAGGTACAAGGTAGGGTAGTGGATGTTGGAGTGGCCCTGGTGAGAGAGGATAGTGTTTGGAAACTCCCTGTACTGTTGTTTGCAGATGATACTGTGTTGTTGAGTGAAGACGAAGGGGAGCTGCAAGGCTTGGTGGATGAGTTTGGGAGAGTGTGCAAGAAATGGAATCTAAAGGTGAATGTAGGGAAGAGTAAAGTGATGGTCTTTGAGTGAGGTGAAGTCAGTGAATGTACAGCGAGGTCGGATGGTGATGAAGTGGAAAATGTGAGTACTAAGTACTTGGGTAGTGTGAGGAGTAAGGATGGAGGTTTGGAGAGTGAAGTGCTTGAAAGGGTACAGCAGGGAAGAAAGGTTGCTGGTTCTTTGAAAGCAGTGATAAGAAACTGGGAAGTGAGCATGGAAGTGAAAAAGTTACTACATGACAGTATTGTGATACCAACTCTAACGTATGGAAGTGAAGCTTGGACATTGTTGGAAGGACACAAGTCAAGAATGAGAGCAGTAGAAATGACTTGTTTAAGAGGAGCCTGTGGAGTCATATGGAGAGACAGGCTGAGGAATGAGGATATAAAGGAGCATTGTGGTGTGGATGTGGATGTGATAGGAAGTGTTATGAGGAACACACTGAGGTGGTTTGGCCATGTGGAGAGGATGGAGGGTGAAAGACTGACGAAGAGAGTGTATGTGAGTGAGGTGGAGGGGGGAAGAGGGAGGGGGAGGCCGAGGATAAGATGGAGGGATGGGGTGGAGAGGTATATGAGAGAGGGGGATGTGAGTTGGGAGCAGGGCAGTGAAATAGCGGGGGACAGGACGACGTGGAGGCGATTTGTTTGTGGCCACCCCAAACAGGATTGAGGCATCTGGCAATTGATAGATATGACAGGGTGGATAGAAAAGAATTGTGAAAAGTATTAAGAATATATGGAGTAAGTGGGAAGTTGCTGAATGGTGTGAAGAGTATGTATGAGAGGGCAAAGGCTGCAGTGCATGTGGATAGTGAACTGAGTGAATTTTTCTACTTGAAGGTTGGATTGAAAAAGGGATGTGTCATGTCTCCATGGTTATTCAATCTGAACATGAATGGGGTTATAAAAGAGATATAAGGTAGGGCAGTGGATGTTGGAGCTGCCCTAATGAGAGAGGGCAGTGTTTGGAAACTCCATGTACTGCTGTTTGCAGATGATACAGTCATCCCTTAACATCCACGGGGGTTAGGTAACAGAGATACCTGCGAATGTTAAAAATCCGCAGATATCTGCTGCCCCTCCTTAGAAACACCGCTGGACCCCCTACTTCCTTATATAACTAAAGAGAAACCCTATGTGCATGTTTACAACCACTTTATTTAATACAAGAACACTAAACAACAACTTTATTTAATACAAGAACACTAAAAGTTAAAAATAATGAACAGTGTACTCCTGCATGGCCTCTTCTGACTACTGTGCTCATCCCAGCTCCCTCCAAAAGGAAGATTGTTACAATATATTGCATGAACTAGATAATGCCATTACTGTACTAAAACAGCCACAAACTGAGCCTGGGATAATGTTACAGTGTCAGCAGAGTTCAACGAGATTTTTTTTTTTTTTTCCTGTAGCCATCCGCGGATATTCAAAACCGTGTACAGTAATCACTCCAATATCCGACGTAATAGAGCCATAGGCAGGTCCGGATATTGGTTCTGTCCGGATATTGGGCCCCAGCTTATGGACTTGTACTTATGGACCCTAACTCAGAGAAACACCTATACAACTCCCTCTGGACATGCATAGCACCTATTTAAGACCCAATTCACACCAATAAGGCACATAAATGACTGAAATAAATGCAAAAGAAACATAAAATGAGGGTTTAGAAGTATGTTCATACATTAATAAACATTCTGGTGACTGGCTCCTGGACTGGCACTTATGGACCCTAACCTAGCCTAACTCAGAAAAACACCTGCCTACTGCACATGCATAGCTCCTAACACCCTATTCACACCAATAAAGGACATTAAAGAGTGAAATGAGGTAAGTATAGTATGGAAAAAAGTACCGTATGAAACATTCTTATGTCCGGATAGTGGGGATGTTCGGATATTGGGCGTCCGGATATTAGAGTGATTACTGTATATTAAAACTGCGGATGTTAAGTAATGACTGTACTGTGCTGTTAAGTGAAGACGAAGGGGAGCTGCAAGGCTTGGTGGATGAGTCTGGGAGTGTGTGTAAAATACAGAATCTAAAGGCGAATGTAGAGAAGAGTAAAGTTATAATCTTCGAGAGAAGCGAATTCAGTGAATGTACAGTGCGACTGGATGGGGAGGAATTGGAAAATGTGAGTGGTTTAAGTACCTGGGTGGTGTGATGAGTAAGGATGGAAGTTTGGAGGATGAAGTGCTTGAAAGGGTACAACAAGGAAGAAAGGCTGCTGGTTCACTGAGAGCATTGATAAGAAACAGGTAAGTGAGCATGGAAGTGAAAAAGTTACTACACGACAGTATTGTGATACCAACTCTAAAGTATGGAAGTGGAGCTTGGACCTTGTTGGAGGGACAGAAGTCAAGAGTGAGGGCAGTAGAAATGAGTTATTTGAGAGGAACATGTGGAGTCACAAGGAGAGACAGGCTGACAAATGAGGATGTGAAGGAGCATTGTGGTGTGGATGTGGATGTGATAGGAAGCACTAGGAGAAACACAATGAAGAGGTTTGGCCACATGGAGAGGTTGGAGGAGTGAGAGACTGATGAGGAGAGTGTGAGTGAGGTGGAGGGTGGGAGAGGGAGGAGGAGGCCAAGGATGAGATGGAGGGATGGAGTGGAGAGGTATATGAGAGAAGGGGGTGTGAGCTGGGAGCAGGGCAGTGAAATACAGTAATCCCGCATATTTCGTGGTAGTTACGTTCTTGTAACCCCCGCGAAATGCCAAATACGCGAATACTCTATTAACAATTGAATCTTGCACTTGTGTCCAACATGCTATCCATCACACAGTCCATGTCCATACTGGTTGCGAGAGAATTCGCAGTCAGACAATTCCCTTTCAAAACATGGACGATTCCCTGCCATTCTATAAATATACTTATTATTACTTAATCAATTCTTTTATAAATATACTTATTATTAATTAATCGATACTTTAATAACTATATTTCAGGGGGATCCAGCAAAGTCTATGTTCAATAGCGTAGGCTCTGGATATTATTTATTAGTTGCACCTTTAGTCAATAATTAACTTGTTTCTTCCTCGCTGTAGTCCCCTTTGAATTATATTCTAGCGTCGTCCACAGCTATCTCCATTAATGAAGGCGAATTGTCTTGTTTTTGTTGTGACGGCGATTTGCCTTGACAGCGAATTGTCCCGAAACCTCCATACTCATCCCGATATACCTTCTTCCAAGATTGAAAGTACATACTCCATTATAAAGGAAAAACGTAAACACCGTACTGTAATACACAATTATCTACACATTTATTCACAACACAGTACAAAATAAAAAGATGCAGTAACTGGTGATAGCAAACACTCGCATGGTCGCATGTCCCCCAACTCACACAGTCGCACCTCCCCCGACCACTGCCAGCTATTTACTGTTTGCTGCCAGCCACCAATGCCACTCGAAGACTCACAATCTGACAAAATGATTTTTCAATCATTACACCACAAGTTAAGTTGAAATTATTAAACTTGTTACCTGACTTTTTTGCTCAGTATCACGTACTGTACGTATTATTATTTTTTTTTCCCAAGGTGTGCACCACATAAAACTTTAATTCACATCTATAAGTACAGTAATATTTTTAGTTAATGTCTGTTTGTTATCATTTTGCATACCTTTAGTTACAGAAGAGTTTCACTCAGAGACATCAGACGAGGCAGGGGAGTTAGGAGAGGGATCGTCAGCTGACTCGTCCTCCATGCGTGGTGAGGCAGGAGAGGATGAGTTGCCGGATGTAGATGGCAGGGCAGATGCAGGGCTGCGTTGGTTTTTCTTTGAGAAAAACATAGTTATTGGAAGTTGCTCTCTTTCACGTTTCATCTCCTTCATTATTTCATGGTAGGCAGCAAACACAGCTTCCATCCCATTCTTCACTTTTAATGCCCTGTCCAGTGATGGGTCATACGACATTAGCAGGGAGATAGTATGCCTCATACTGCGAGTGATTTCCCCAAGCTTTTCTAGTGTCCACGCCTGTGGTAACTCATTTCTACCAGATTCCTCTTCCTCTTCATCTTTCTCTTCTTCATTGAGCAGTTCTTCCAATTCTTGTGTCATCAGTTCTTCTCCTGCATTCCCCAGCAGTTCCTCCCGAATTTCATTTTCTTGCAGGTCAGAAAACCCTTCACCTCCGACAGTCCTCGAGAGATTTTTAATTCTTACAAGTTCAGCATCAACAGTTGGGAATCCTGCAAAGTCATTCACGACTGAAGGCTACAATTTCTTCCAAAAGGAGTTGATGCAGCTAGCAGAGAGTTCCTCATGGCACTGCTGAATTAACATGGTGCAGTTGGCTATGTTGAATTTCTTCCACCACATTTTGATGTTATCTCCTTCTTCTATGCCTTGTCTAATCATAGCAAAGCTTCGTGCCACGTATTTTGCCTTGAAAACAGCAATGATGCCCTGATCAAGTGGCTGAATGAGCGATGTGGTGTTCTTTGGTAGAAAAACTACCTCGATGTTAGGGTGTGCAAATTTAATTGATTCAGGGTGACCTGGGCAGTTATCTATAACCAGCAGCACTTTAAAGTCTATCCCCTTTGCCTTCAAGTATCTTTCAACCTCGGGAACAAAACAGTTATGGAACCAGTCACTGAACAATACTGCCGTCATCCACGCTTTCTTGTTGCTACGATAAAACACTGGCAGCTGATTTAAGTCTTTCCCTTTAAGTGCACGTGGTTTTTTAGCCCTGTATAGCGGCATAGGCTTGATCATATGACCAGCTGCGTTCCCACAGAATAGCAGCGATACTCTGTCCTTCTGAGCTTTAAATCAAGGTGCCTGTCTCTCTTCTCGAGATATAAAAATTCTGCTGGGCCTTTTTTTCCACCACAGCCCAGTCTCATCGGCACTGAAAACTTGTTCCGGCAGATACCCTTTGTCCTTCACTAATTTTTCAAATTCTGCTGGATACGTTTCTGCTGCCACATGATCAGCAGAGGCTGATTTGCCAGTAATCCTGAGATTGTGGAGTGAGAATCTCTTCTTAAAGTTCTCAAACCAGCCTTTGCTAGCCATAAATGTGTGATTCCCATCTCTCTCTCCATCACTGAAATGATTGTACAAATCCTTGGCCTTTTCTCTGATCGAATTTGTGTCAACAGGAATATGTCGGCGGTTCAAATCTTCAATCCATATGTTCAGAGCCTTTTTCCATTTTAATCAGAGCATTATCACGAACATGTTGTGACACCTTTGCTGACGATGATGCACAGCTAGCAACTGCATGTCTTATTTCTTTTTCACTTTTCTTAATGTAACGCACTGTCGATTCATTCACTCCATACTCATGACTGCATGCGGTGTAGCTCATGCCACTTCTTAGCTTGTCCAGTAACGCAATTTTCTCTGCTAAGGTCATAACTTTTCTTGATCGTTTTGTCACTTTGGAGTTCTTACTGATGTATTATTAGCCTTCTGTGAGGCTGGCTTATGTCCTGGGGCCACGTGGAAATAACGTGGGAGGCCAAGTGGCTTGTATCACAGCGCGGTTACAAGTGCACCAAGCAGGTGAGGCAGACAGGCGAGGACTGAGGGATGCAGGGCAGAGGGACCGCGGGAAAGGGATAGAGGGTGGCGTGAGTTTACCGCGCTACAATTGGAAACGGCGGGAATTTCAAATTTTTTGTCTTCCGTATATTCAAGGATATTTTAGTTGAACTTATTAATGCTAAGAAAATCCGCGAGAGGGCAAAACCGTAAAAAAAAAATCCGCGAAACATACGGGATTACTGTAGTGGGGGACAGGGCGACATGGAGCCAGTTTGTTTGTGGCCACCCCTTACGGGATTAGGGCATCGGGCGATAGACAGATTATACAGTATAAAAATTTCCAATCAGTTTTTACAGAAAATAATTTTGAAAGAGATGACATGGAACATGCAAACCCACACATATTACCAGATATACAAAGAGGAAGAGTTAAGTAAATCAGACAAAGGAAAAGCATATGGTCCTGACGTAATTTCAGATTGGGTGCTACATTAATATGCAGAAGAGTTAAGCAGACCATTATATTTAATATTCAAGGAATCCTTAGATCAAGGTAAACTACCGGATATTTGGAAGAAACCAAACATTGTTCACCTATTCAAGAAAAGGAACAGACAGAATCCACTCAACTACCAACCAGTATCACTGACCAGTGTTGTAAATACGATACTAGAAAAGCTGATAACAAGAGTTTGGGTAAACCATCTAGAAGAACACAGTATGATAACAGAAAGGCAGTTCGGTTTTAGGAAGGGAAAATCATGTTACTAATCTATTAAGCTACTATGATACAGTAACAGAAACATTATAGAAAAGAGAAGGATGGATGGGCAGTATCTATTTAGATTTCAAGAAAGCATTTGACAGAGTACTGCACCAAAGACTTTTATGGAAACTGTACCATCACGAAGCAATCCAAGGCAACCTGTACCGTTGGATGCAGGATTTTCTCAGAAGAAGAGAAATGAGAACAGTTCTAGAAAGAATTACTCATCATCGAGGGAAGTGACTAGCGGAGTTGCACAAGGCTCAGTGCTGGTATCAATTATGTTTTTAGTATATATAAATGACATAGACAGTAACATTGGAATGGAAGCTATCTAAATATGTTTGCTGATGATGCAAAAATGCAAAGGAGAATTACTAACAGATTCTTGCAGACAGCTACAAGAAGAATTAAATATACTTCATGAATGGAGCAATAAATGGCAAATGGGATTTAATGTGGATAAGTGTCTTGTAATTAAGTTACGTAAAAGTGACAAAAGACCAGACTGGGATTATAATTTAGGAAGACCAACCGTACAAATACCAGAAAGGGAGAAGGATCTACGAGTGATTATCAGTAACAGACTATCTCCGGCTGACCACATCAGTGAGAAGGTACATAACATGTATACTGTACACTGCTTGCTAAGGTGGGAATAGCTTTCACATACATAAATGAAGACATGCTGAGAAAGGTAACAACATCATTTATCAGACCAGCCCTGGAGTATGCATCAGACGTCTGGAATCTTCATCTCAAAAACACAGACATAAGATTGAAAAAGTACAAATGGCTGATACAGGATGGGTACCAAGCTTGTGGAATTTAGGCTAGGAAGAAAGACTAGAAAAACTGAATCTACCAACACTGCAGGAAAGAAGGAAATGAGGAGACATGATTATGCTATATAAATGCATCTCAGGGAAAGAAAAAATAGACACAAATGAGTATATAACATATGGCGAAGGATCAGCAAGAGAACACTGCAAAAAACTACAAAAAAAAAAAGAGAGGTGATGAAGACATATGGAAATTCAGTTTCTGAAATAGGGTAACTGATCAGTGGAATGCGCTACCAAATGAAATAGTGTGTGCCAAAACTGTTCATAACTTTAAGGATATGTATGATAAAAGTATGATGAAAATGGTTAGCACAACAATATGAGCTTGACTCATTCCTGTAAGAATACAATTAGGTAAGAACAATCAGGTAAGAACACACACACACACACACACACACACACACACACACACACACACACACACACACACACACACACACCAGTGAGTGCCCAAGTGGAGAGGACATGACAAACTCACACTCCCAACCTTTCACCTGTTTTGTGAACAGGGAATACAATTCAGATTTATTTCTGTCTCCAAGCAACAAATTCAGTGTTGGGTCAACATTAGCTGTGTACACACACACACACACACACACACACACACACACACACACACACACACACACACACACAAACACACACACACAGAGGCAGTCAAAGGAGGCAGACCTGCGACATCGGTGCTCCGTACCGGACCAACACGGCCAGTAGCATTACCTAAATTAGTATCTTTGAATGAGTCAAGCTCTGTACCAGGTTAGACTAAATGATTTTTCATTATTAAAAGGAAAAAAAAAATAATAAGTTTAAACAAGACTTGTTCAAACAGAAAAAAAAAGAACCACGAGGGAAAAAAAAATGCGCTGAGTCAGCTGGGTTTGTTTAGACTACAGCAACGTGGGGAAAGTGTACATACTCTGTAAGTACATACTCTGTTCTTTTAGTATTGCAAAATGGATACATACTTCAGTAGAAACAAATTTGGAAAAGAAAAGGGACAAAAATAAAAAGCAAAATGATGATTTCTACCAAGAACTGGTTGAAGTGGAGACTCACAATAGACTGGTTGAACGTGTACACAAACTAGAAATGGCTTTCAAAAATGAAATTGATGAAATAAAGAAGCAAATGCACTTGCAAAAGGAAGAGATAGAAAAACTAGGAAGGGAGGCCAATAAGAAAGACACAACCATCAGTGAACTAACAGTGGAACTGAGCATGCTTAGGAAGAAAGTGAGTGAAATGGCAAGTACAGTAGTCAATCACGAGAGTGTTATGGAAGAGTTCAAAAATGACACAGAGACAATTAGGCAAGCAAGCAGTCTTATGGACCAGAGCAGTGATATTGAGAAGATAACACAGGTGAATGAAGCTGTGCAAAGCTACAAAAATGATGTAGAAACCACGTATGCTGAAATGGTGAAAGTAAAGACAGACTTAGAAACAAGGGTGGAGTAAAAAAGCATTAAAAAGAAAGTGAAAAGAATAATCCAAAACAATCCAAATTTAGTCAGAGATTCAGTAGAGATTAACAAGTCTATAGTAATCACTGGTATAGAAGAGGAAGAAGTAAAAAACAAGATCACAAGAGACAAAAAGGAGATGACAAATATAATGAGCTTAGTGACAGAAGTATCAGAGGAAATCTGTTGTAAAGACATAGAGGAACACAAAAGGTTAGGGAAATACGAGAAAAGCAAGACAAGACCTCTAAAGGTGACTTTCCAGAGTGTAAACACTGTGGAAGAGATACTAAAAAATGCAAAGAATCTTATGGAAAAAGAGGAGTTCAAAAATGTATGGATAAAAAGATGCCTAAAAAAGAGGAACTGGAATTACTGAAAGAGAAAAGGGAGGAAGCAAAAACAAAAAATGAGGGAAGATCAGAAGAGGAGAAGAAGAAATTTTTTTACAAGGTAATAGGATTGCAGGTACGAAAGTGGTACACAAACAGGATGCAAGAAAAAGGAGGAAGGTAGTAGAACCATGTCATGACAAATATATAAACAAGATGATAAAGTTGATTAACTCAAATGTGGATGGAATGGTATCTAAATTACTAGAGATGAATGATTATGTCAGAGAAAATGAACCACAAATAATATGCCTAACTGAAACAAAATTAACACCAAGGATATCCAATGACATACTAAACTTAGAGGAATACAATATATGGAGAAGAGACATAAATTTAAAAAAAGGAGGAGGAATTATAATATTAACTAAGAAAAATCTAAAAGTCAAGGAAATAAAACTAGATATACCATCACAAGTAGAACTGATTGCAGTAGAGATCGACACATCTGAAGGTAAAGTAATTGTAGCCAATTTGTACATGCCACCCAGATCAAACACATGGGAAAGAGACGAATATGAGGACCTGGCAGAGAGTACAATTCAGAGTATAAGATCATTACTACATAAAATGGAAGAGAAATCGGAAAGAATTATACTAACTGGGGACTTCAATACAAATATAAATTGGAATACTCTAGATATAAATAGCCAAGAAAGCTGTTGGGACCAAAAGCTCCTGGATCTCATACAAGAGTTTTTCTTAACGCAACATGTGAGGGAAACCACCAGAAAAAGAGGACTTGATGTACCTTCAGTGCTAGATCTAATATTTACTAGGCAAGAAAATGATACTGACAGTTTAATATATCACCCTCCACTCGGCAAAAGTGATCATGCAGTACTAAATTATAACTTCAGGATAGCATATGACATAGTAAACAGCAATGACAGTTACAAAAAGAGCCTAAACTATAAAAAGGGAAATTATTGAGACCTAAAGAAGTATTTCTTAGAAGTTGATTGGGAAAATGAGCTTAGAGGACAAGATTTAAATGCTGTATATAAAAAATTTTGTGAATTTTATGAAATAGGAGTCCAGAAGTACATCCCACAGCACAAGGAAACAGATAAGAAAATACAGAAATGGTTCAATACAGAATGTAAAAAATCAAAAGAAAGAAGAGATTTGTTGTGGAATAGATACAGAAGACAGAATAGTGAAAGGGCGTATAATAATTACAAACAGGCAAGAAATGACTATACAAGAATAAGGAGGGAAGCCTAAAAATAGTTTGAGGAGGATATAATAAATAAAAGTAGTGATCAACCAAAGCTGTTTTACAGCTATATCAGAAGCAAAACCAAAGTAAAAGATATAATACAATCCATTACGGACGAGGGAATCACTTATACACAAGAGAAAGATATTTGTGAAGCACTAAATAAGAATTTCCAATTAGTTTTTACAGAAGAAAAAAATTTTGAGAGGGACTATGTGGAACACGCATGTCCACACATACTACCAGATATACAAATAGCAGAAAAAGTAATACAGGAGGAGTTAAGTAGATTAGACAGAGGAAAAGCAAGTGGTCCTGATGAAATTTCATGTTGGGTAATACGAGAATGTGCAAAGGAGTTAAGTAAACCATTATTTTTAATTTTCAAGAAATCCTTGAGTCAAGGTAAACTACCAGATATTTGGAAAAAAAGCAAATATTGTCTCCTTATTCAAGAAAGGAAACAGACAAAACCCACTCAACTACCGACCAGTATCACTGACCAGTGTTGTAAGCAAGGTATTAGAAAAACTTATAAGAAAAGCTTGGGTAAATCATCTAGAAGAACACAGTATGATAACAGAAAGACAGTTTGGTTTCAGAAAAGGAAAATCATGTGTTACTAATCTGTTCAGCTACTATGACAGAGTAACAAACACAATACAGGAAAGGGAAGGATGGGTGGACAGTATCTATTTAGATTTCAAGAAAGCTTTTGACACAGTACCACACCAAAGACTTTTATGGAAACTGTACCATCAAGGAGGAATTCGAGGCAAACTGTTTTGTTGGATGCAAGACTTTCTCATAAAAAGAGAAATGAGGACAGTACTAAGAGGAAACTATTCATCATGGAAAGAAGTGACTAGTGGAGTACCACAGGGTTCAGTGCTGGCACCAATCATGTTTTTTGTGTATATAAATGATATAAACAGTAACACTGGAAATGAGAGCTATCTGAATATGTTTGCAGATGATGCAAAAATACAAAGAAGAATTACTAACACAGACTCTTGTAAAGAGCTACAAGAAGAATTAAATAAACTTCATGAATGGAGTAGTACATGGCAAATGGAATTCAATGTGGACAAGCGTCATGTGATCAAGTTTGGTAAAAGTGGAAAAAGACCTGATTGGGATTATAAGTTAGGAAATAAAACCCTATACACATCAGAAAGAGAAAAAGACCTAGGTGTGATTATCAATAACAGACTATCTCCGGCTGACCACATCAGCGAGAAGGTACAGAACATGTATACACTGCTTGCAAATATGAGAATAGCATTCACATACATAAATGAAGACATGCTAAGAAGGTTTAATAACATCATTCATTAGACCAACCCTGGAATATGCATCAGTAGTCTGGAGTCCTCATCTCAAAAAGCATATAGACAAGATTGAAAAAGTTCAAAGGGCCACTACAAGATGGATACCAAGCTTAAGGGACCTAAGCTACGAAGAAAGACTAAATAAACTGAATCTACCAACACTACAGGAGAGAAGGAAAAGAGGTGACATGATAATGCTATATAAGTGCATATCAGGAAAGGAGAAAATAGACATAAATGATTACTTAACATATGGAGAAGCATCAGCAAGAGGACACTGCAAAAAACTGCATAAGAAGAGAGGTGATAAAGACGTAAGGAAATTCAGTTTCCCAAACAGAGCAATTGATCAATGGAATGCACTACCGAATGAAATAGTGTGTGCCAAAACAATTCACAAATTTAAGGATATGTACGATAAATATGGTTTAAGACACGGGACAGTATGAGCTTGACTCATTCCTGTAAAGATACAATTAGGTAAGAACAGGGGAAAGAAAACAGGAAGAAAGAGTGGTTTAATAAAAGGTGTATGATAGCAAAAAAAAGAGAGAGACACGGCATGAAACAATTGGAGAAAGAGAGGTAACAACAGAACAAAGGAAGAATATAAAAGAACTAGAAATGAATTAACAAGAATATGCAGAGAAGAAGAAAGGAATTTTGAAAAAGGTATAATAAACAAATGTAAGGATGAACCCAAACTGTTTTATAGATTTGTTAATGGCAAATTGAAACAAAAGGAAGGAATCACCAAACTGAAAGTAGAATGAGAGGTCTATAAGGATGCGGCAATGCAAGCAGATATAATGAACAAACGTTTCCAGTCAGTTTTCACTAATGAAAAGGAGTTTGTGGAAGTGGAGGTAGTGACCAGAAATGTAGTGATAAAAGATATAAAAGTGGAAGTACAGGAAGTGTATAAACTACTAGAAACTCAAGATGTAAGGAAAGGCCCAGGACCAGATGGAATCTCTAATTGGGTACTGAAGGAATGCAGAGAACAACTGGCAGATAAGATTCACAGTTTAATTGTGTGTTCTCTGGAAGAGGGGAAAGTGCCTCAAGAATGGAAGATAGGAAATGTGGTATCAATTTATAAGGGAGGAAACAAGGAAGAACCCCTGAATTATAGACCAGTGTCCCTAACCAGCATGATTGCAAAACTGTGTGAAAGAATTCTGAAAGATAGATGGATAAAATATCTGGAAGAGATGAATATTATGGCTGATAGTCAGTTTGGATTTAGAAGTGGAAGGTCATGTGTTTCCAACTTGTTGAGTTTTTACTCAAGAGCGATTGACGTGCTTCAGGAAAGAGAAGGTTGGGTGGATTGTGTGCATTTAGATTTGGAGAAGGCCTTTGACACGGTACCCCATAAGAGACTAATGTGGAAACTAGAGCATATAGGAGGACTGAAGGGGAACCTCCTAGAATGGATGAGAGACTTTTTGAGAGAGAGACAAATGAGGACAGTAATAAAAGATAAGATGTCTGGATGAAGGGAAGTAACAAGTGGAGTCCCACAGGGCTCGGTGTTGGCGCCAGTAATGTTCTTGATTTACGTAAATGATGTGGTCGCTGGAGTGAACAGTTATGCAAGTCTGTTTGCTGATGATGCAAAGATCATGAGGAAGGTAGAGGTTGAGGAGGACTGCAAAATGCTGCAGGAGGATCTGGATAGGATACACGAATGGAGCCGGATGTGGGAAATGAAATTCAATGCAAAGAAATGTAAAATATTGGAAATGGGCAAAAGTACCAAGAGGCCATCACTGAATTATTTGATGGGTAATGAACCAATCACAAAAGCGAGAGAAGAGAAAGATTTGGGTGTGCTGGTCCAGGACAGTTTGTCACCTGAAAAACACAATAACAAGACAGTTAGAGAGACGTATAAACTCCTGACTAATATAAGAGTAGCTTTTCATTATATGGATGAGGAGATGATGAAGAAATTGATAGTGGCCATGATTTGCCCCAGGTTGGAATATGCAGCAGTAGTGTGGTCCCCACACAAAAAGAAAGATATAATTAAGATTGAGGGAATACAAAGAACAGCAACCAAGATGGTCCCCAGTCTGGCAGATCTGTCGTACAGAGAGAGGCTGGAAAAGCTGGATTTGCCTTCCTTAGAAGAAAGGAGAAGGAGAGGCAACATGATTGCAGTGTTCAGGACCATGATGGGAGTGGATAAAATTGACAAAGAAGATCTGTTTTTATGGGATAAGAGAGTAACAAGAGGACACGGGATGAAACTGAGGAAGCCAAGATGCTTGAAGGATATCAAGAAATATAGTTTTCCTTATAGATGTATAGACCTGTGGAATAACCTGGACAAAGAGATTGTCCAGTCTAAAAACTTAAATGAGTTTAAAGCTAAACCTGACTTATTGAGAAACAGAGACGGGACCCAACGAGCGTAGCTCATTTCCTGTATATCACAATTAGGTAAATACAATTAGGTAAATACACACACACACACACACATATATGTATATACAGTACACAGTGCAGCCTCATTATGCAATAAGGCTGTGTCAAGTGAAGACCTACTGCATAACGAATTATCGCTTAATGAGGTCGATATAACATGGATTCAATGGAGTTAGAAAGGGTGACCTCGACTGCAAAGCCTAAAACGACCTAAAAAATCTTCCTCCCATCTTAACACTATTCAGGGCCAATGATGTATCAACGCGTCATTTGTTGGCCAACCAATTCCGTGCCGATGACGCAGCTGCGCATCAATTGTAGGAGCGATTTTTCATGGTTCACATATGTGGCACATCAATTTGGTGAACACAGGCAACACAGCTTCATTTCATTGGAAACTCACCCCCAGCCTGGGAACGGGATAGAAAAGGCTGGCCGGGGAATGTGTTAACTTTCTTCTATGCAGGTGTAAGTCATCACCAAGGGTACCACCCCCCCCAAGATGGAGGACAGCTGGATGGCCTGGGCAGCCACTCCACTCAAAATGATACAGTAGCACTTCACTTTATCACACACTGTACTATTTCTTAAGTGCGTGCGCTGTTATCTGCTGATGGCAATGGTGTTTCAATGCCTTCCACGTTAAATAAAACAAAAGACAATGACCTCAGCCACTGTAAACACTGGGGGGAACATCTTGGCTCAGCCAGATGTGTAGGGGCCCCAAAAAGGGATGATGGTTACAAGAGGTTGGCACAATTTCCAAGTCACGACTTTCAGTATTTCACACACAAAAAGTATCACGTCACTTAATACTGAGCACTGCACTATTTGTTAAGAACTGTTATTTGCTGATAACAGTGATGTTTCTGTGGCCTTTCTGCAAGAAGAGAACGGAAGGCAATTATCACAGCCACTGTAAGCACTGGGTGGTCATTTTGGCTTGCATGCATCACTGTGTCTACATATTTGAAGGTGACCATCAAAAATATCATTGTAGCAAAATCATGATTAATTTTTTAACGTTCTACCGAGACAGGATACAGCTTTTTAATTACTGTTGTAGCAATTTATCACATAATGAGGTGTCATATAATGAGGCTGTATTGTATACAGTTGGATCTTCCAATATGCTGGATCTCAACATGCAAATCACCTAAAATGAGAAATCAACTCAGAAAAAAAAAAAAAATTTTAATATGCTTAATGTGATTCTAAAATATAAATCCGTCATCTGAAAGCAAGGGAAAAACAGTGTTCCTGCCTACAACGGTACAGTAGTATCCGAAACCACCACCAGATGGCCGGTTGGTTTCCTGTCCTTTCCCTCCCTCAAGGCGTATTTCAAGTCATGTTGGAAGACACTCAGTCTGTGTATGCCCAAGCTGCACTCGCATATTGTGATTATTAGCACTTTACAAGACCCATTCTTGTTCACCTGTTACATCATGGCCCCACCACTTCATTCCATGAATAAGAGGATCACTTTGAAGGTTATACAGTTGAATATGCAAGGTACAAGGAACTCAAACATTGGACATGAATGTGGCTTAGGTCAAGCAACAGTGTAGAACATTCTTGTGAACAAGGTGCAGTTTTTATGAACTGTCATGACTTAAGGAGGCCAGCAAGTGAACAGGCACAGTAAGGTTGCTAATCCCACAATTATATAAATGGAGCATTATGTACTAGTTGTAGCCATATTTTTGCTTTCATATATAACTATTAACTAAATTTCTCATTATCTTATTATCTTATCTACCTCCAGTGTATATGTATATAACTTATGTCAGACTTACTTTTAGCATATCTAAAGATTCACATAGCAACATAGCATCACATAGCTTTCCTCACAGGCATCAGCATCGAACATTCAATTGCATAGTCAGCTTTCATTCCCACAACCCCACTGTGAACTTAAAGCCGGAAGTAATAGCCACAGGGTGGGATGGCAACATGTACTCCTAGACAGCACTCAAACTTATACTGCGTAACCCCTTGTACGTAACTGTATAATACTGTTTGAATAGCCAAATAATTATTTTGCTATAACAGACTTTATCTTACCTCCAAACCTAATACACAGTTGAAGATTTATATAGAATGCTATGAGGAAAATAAGGAAGGAGAGGGAAACAAGGAAAACACCTGCCAGCGACACAGAGTGATCATCGGCAAGCCAGCTATCCCAAACATCGATAAGACGCCCTACACAAATGTGCCGGGCCTGATCTGTGGTGTCTGGTACAAAAATTGGTGCGCAGCAGTGGTCCTACATGCGTCAAGAGTTTAGACTCCATCAGAATGTCTTCTTGTGAATTTCCGGGTTTTCACACAACGTTGTCACCCTCCTTCCTCCCATCCCCATCCCATTAGCTCCCTGGCTTGGTGGTATCCATACTTTTAACCCTAGAACACAAACCCCAGGTGAATTCCACCCGACCCACATGACGTCATTGCCACTGTGTATGGTTCCCGTGCTCCCAAGGTTACCAGTCCTCCAGTAGCTTCATTTGGCAGCCAGTTATGGTAGGGGAAGGATACACCATCACTGTCTGCACGTGGGTCTCTGCTGTAGGCCTTGGTTCGTATGTGCAAAGGGTAAAAACCAAAGTGAACATCAGGTTTCTACCACAGCAGCAGGGGCATGGCAACCCCTTCAGTGGTGTCCATAAGGACCTAGGAGGATGTGGGAGGTTTTCCAAAGGCATATGCTGTATTTTTGGGGTGTGTGATTTTTTTCCCTTGTACAAAGGAAAAGGGGAAAAAGAAGTGTGTGGTAATCATAGGGGTATTTGTCTTCTTAGTATAATAGGAAAAGTGTATGGAAGGATACTCATTGACAAAGTTAGAGAAAGAACAGAGCAATTAGTTGGAGAAGAACAGGGAGGCTTTAGGAAGGGAAGAGGTTGTGTAGATCAGATATTCATTCTTAGATCTTTAGTGGAAACGTTTCTAGAGAAGGGAAAGAAGTTGTATGCGGCTTTCATGGATTTGGAGAAAGCATATGACAGGGTGGATAGACAAGGACTGTGGAAAGTATTAAGAATATATGGAGTAGATGGGAAGTTGTTGAATGCTGTGAAGAGTATGTATGATGGTGCTAAGGCTGTGGTGTGTGTGGATGGTGAACTGAGTGAATTTTTCTCTTTGAAGGTTGGGTTGAAACAAGGATGTGTCATGTCTCCATGGTTGTTCAATCTGTACATGGATGGGGTAATAAAAGAGGTAGAAGAGGGTACTGTTTGGAAACTCCCTGTACTGTTGTTTGCAGATGATATTGTGTTGTTGAGTGAAGATGAAGGGGAGCTGCAAGGCTTGGTGGATGAGTTTGGGAGAGTGTGTAAGAAACGGAATCTAAAGGTGAATGTAGGGAAGAGTAAAGTGATGGTCTTTGAGAGAGGTGAAGTCAGTGAATGTACAGTGAGGATGGATGGTGAGGAATTGGAAAATGTGAGTACAGTTAAGTACTTGGGTAGTGTGATGAGTTAGGATGGAGGTTTGGAGGAAGTGCTTGAAAGGGTACAGCAGGGAAGAAAGGTTGTTGGTTCCTTGAAAGCAGTGATAAGAAACAGGGAAGTGAGCATGGAAGTGAAAAAGTTACTACAGTAAACCCTCATTATACGATGGGGTTCCGTTCATGAAAACCCCATCATAAAGCAATCCATTGTATAGCAATCCCATTATAACATGGAGTCAATGGGGATACATTCCCAGACGTGCCTAAACTCTCACATACATACACCTCAGCACTCACATACATGAAATATCCTTATGTTTAAACATTTAGAGTAACACATTAATAGTGAATAAAGAGAAAAAAAACATGAAAACTACAGTATACAGTAGATCTTACCTTTACTGAAGCAAGCAACGGTTTTTATGTGGTTCCTAGACAATTCGCCATGAAGTCGACAATTCGCCGTCATAATATGGACGTTTGAAGAGGTACAAGTACAGTACTAAAAAACTAGTGTACTTCCCAAATAAACTGATATGAAAATCAACGACGGGGAATCATCCTTACGACGAAAAGTCCCGATGGCGAATTGTCTTGTTATTGTTGTGATGGCGAATTGACTTGATGGCGAATTATCCCGAAACATTTATATAGACGTAATATGAAGATTATTTCTATAATTCCAAAGTATGTCGATCGTTCACTTAAGGTAATTAGGCATTTATATAAATGCCAATGTCTCGTATGTAGCCTTATGCTAAGATGAAGGATCGATCATAAATCAGCTGATTCACGTTTCAATATATTTTTATTTTTCATTTAATGATAGATAGATTTGATGCCATATTTTACATTTACTATATAAACAATAAACCACCATCACTTTTATAACTTACATAATTAAAAATGAGTGTACTTGCTAAATAAACCGATACGTAAATAAATGACGGGGAATCGTCCTGACGGCCAATTGTCCCGACTGGGCCTCACCGTCACAGCCCTCACTCATCAATGTCAGAACTTCCTGGCTGGGCAGGGCTAGCTAATGAGGCTGGACCAGTGGACAAGTGTGTGTGGTCCAATGCCGACAGTGTGAGGACGTTTTTGTTGCGTTTGCACATTTGTTGTTCACTGAGCCGTGGATGATCCATCGTTGTAGCAAATCGTTCCCATTGTATAGTGGGCATAGGATACTAAAATTTTGACACTGTATAAGCAAAATATCGTATGAAGAGGCATCATATAATGCGGGCTTACTGTACATGACAGTATTGTGATACCAACGCTAACGTATGGAAGTGAAGCTTGGACGTTGTTGGGAGGACACACGTCAAGAGTGAGAGCAGTGGAAATGAGTTATTTAAGAGGAGCCTGTGGAGTCACATGGAGAGACAGGCTGACAAATGAGGATATAAAGGAGCATTGTGGTGTGGATGTTGATGTGATAGGAAGCATCAGGAGGAATACACTGAGGTGGTTTGGCCATGTGGAGAGGATGGAGGGTGAAAGACTGACGAAGAGAGTGTATATGAGTGAGATGGAGGGGGGGAGAGGGAGGGGGAGGCTGAGGATGAGATGGAGGGATGGGGTGGAGAGGTATATGAGAGAGGGGGGTGTAAGTTGGGTGCAGGGCAGTGAAACGGCAGGGAACAGGGCGATGTGGGGGCGATTTTTTTGTGGCCACCCCGAACGGGACTGAAGCGTCTGGCAATAGATGGATAGATAAATAGTGATTTTTTTCGTGAAACAAGCCAAAATATCCCTACTTTTAGTCACTATTTTTATTACTTGGTTTCCATGACAAAACAAAATGATGTGATTTTCAATCCTTTGTAATGTTAACTTAAAGTACAAACCCTAAAGTTCCTTCTTGTACATTTATTTTATCAAAGCTCTGTATTTGGTATTTTTTTCCAATTTTCCAATTTCAGGTGAAAAACACCCGGGGTTTATGATAGTGTTACTCGAAAGAAGGTTTGTGTTCTAGGGTTAATGAGTCTTTTGTGATTCATTTACCACCACATTCTCATTATCACCACCAACTCACCCCAACCCTCTGGGCTTAATGCTTGGTCAGTGAGTAGTGGTGCCTCTCACAAAACTTCTCAGCTGCAGCCAGTAGTCCCGGGGCAAGACAACATCTAAGAAGATTCTCAACTAGCTGCTGGATGCGTCATGCGGAGAGCGCCTGGGTGGAGCGTATTCAGGATTCTTCTTACGGCTGGGCATGTGTAGAGTGGATTCACAATTCTCCTCAGCGCCTGGCGAGTGCATTCCTGCCGGTGTGGTGTATTGTTTCTTCTACTACATCCTGCATCGACACTTCTTAAAGGGTGTGCGAGGGCGCATGGATCTTCAGTCTTCAATCAACCCCTCTACTGTATAGTTAGTTAGAGTAATACTGTCTGAGGTAAGGTTGGTGGAACACAAGTGCTGAAATACTTTTCACATGTGGTATGTGTGAGATTGGTATACATAACTTGTGTATAATTTAAGTCATATGTGAACCACATATTTCCATGTTCATTTGTCTGTTTGTTAGTGTTCTATTGTATGTTACCTTTCAATAAAAAGCCCTTGTGTGTTAGGGAAGAGAATAGTAGTCATAGCTCATTTACATTCTGTTCAGAGTTAACAGTAAATCCAGGTGAGCAAATAAGCGAGTCACTCTGCGACTCCCCCATCTACCGTGATTTCCTCTGATAGTGACAATGGGGAGACTAACAAATTCTCAGATCAGTCACTTAGTTCTATTGTGAAGACAAATGTAATAAATTCACCTAAATCTACACATAGTGGTAATGTAACCCTTCCAATACACAATTTATCATCATGAGTCAACCCAGTGGCACTATTCCTTCTGGTACACAACTGTCTCTTTTGCAGGGTTTAACTATACTTAAAGACAATGTACCGATACGAATGTGGAATGGCACTACTGAGCTTTCATGGATTTGGAGAAAGCATATGACAGGGTGGATAGACAAGGATTGTGGAAAGTATTACGAATATATGGAGTAGATGGGAAGTTGCTGAATACTGTGAAGAGTATGTATGATGATGCTAAGGTTGCAGTGCGTGTGGATGGTGAACTGAGTGAATTTTTCTCTTTGAAGGTTGGGTTGAAACAGGGATGTGTCATGTCTCCATGGTTGTTCAATCTGTACATGGATGGGGTAATAAAAGAGGTACAAGGTAGGGTAGTGGATGTTGGAGTGGCCCTGGTGAGAGAGAGGGTAGTGTTTGGAAACTCCCTGTACTGTTGTTTGCAGATGATACTGTGTTGTTGAGTGAAGACGAAGGGGAGCTGCAAGGCTTGGTGGATGAGTTTGGGAGAGTGTGTAAGAAACAGAATCTAAAGGTGAATGTAGGGAAGAGTAAAGTGATGGTCTTTGAGAGAGGTGAAGTCAGTGAATGTACAGCGAGGTTGGATGGTGAGGAATTGGAAAATGTGAGTATGTTTAAGTACTTGGGTAGTGTGATGAGTAAGGATGGAGGTTTGGAGGGTGATGTGCTTGAAAGGGTACAGCAGGGAAGAAAGGTTGCTGGTTCTTTGAAAGCAGTGATAAGAAACAGGGAAGTGAGCATGGAAGTGAAAAAGTTACTACATGACAGTATTGTGATACCAACCCTAACATACGGAAGTGAAGCTTGGACGTTGTTGGAAGGACACAAGTCAAGAGCAAGAGCAGTGGAAATGAGTTATTTAAGAGGAGCCTGTGGAGTCACATGGAGAGACAGGCTGACGAATGAGGATATAAAGGAGAGTTGTGGTGTGGATGTGATAGGAAGCGTTATGAGGAACACACTGAGGTGGTTTGGCCATGTGGAGAGGATGGAGGGTGAAAGACTGACAAAGAGAGTGTATGTAAGTGAGGTGGCGGGGGGAAGAGGGAGGGATAGGCCGAGGATGAGATGGAGGGATGGGGTGGAGAGGTATATGAGAGAGGGGGGTGTGAGTTGGGAGCAGGGCAGTGAGATGGCGGGGCACAGGGCGACTTGGAGGCGATTTGTTTGTGGCCACTCCAAACGGGATTGAGGCATCTGGCAATAGACAGATAGATAGAATAGATTGTACTTGACAGTACTTGGTATTTTTTCAAGTACTGTACTTAGGGTCTAAGTACAAGTACAACCAAAATTTAAACTCCAAGTACAAGTACATGAAAAACTGTACTTAAGTCCAAGTACCAACTACAAGTACTATACTTGGACCCAACCCTGCTAAATGTACCCGATATAATTCGTTGAACTAAGCAGAAAAAAAAAGAATCATAACCCATACATGTTTTTGTATTATAAGCCACAAGTCTGTCTATTAATAACTCTTCTTAGTAGAAATTAAGTATCTGAATTAGAATTTGAGTGCTGGTGTTCCATTATGGAGGCCAGAATCACACGCTCACGGCGGGGATAGCCTCTCCATACCGTAGAGCTCAGTGGCTGGGACTGATCCTACGTGGACTGTGTATGTATTTGTGCGCCAGATGAAAGATAAGATAGGTAGAAGGCAGTTTGCATCAGAGAGTGATATATTAAAATTTATATGTAGTGGAATTTCACAGACCACAGACACTCCAGCCGGCCTCCTCATGGGAGATGATTTTTACTGTACCTGTGATAATGCAGACGACTTCCTGGCAGAACTTCTGGCCAACATGGACTCTATGACCTTCGCTGGGGGTGATGTTATGGCCTTACTTAGGGCTCTGCATGATACCCACATGAAGGCAGCTTCCATGGATTACAGGCAAGCTGCTTGCTTTGCTCAGAATGTCAAACTTTCCTTAAAGCAAGCACTCATTAATTCAAGGTGGCTGAATTCTACCAAGAATGCAGTATCCCTATATAAATTCTTGTCTTTACTTCCTTTTGGTTGCTACTTCAGGTCTTGACACCAAGACAACAGTGCATTGCAAAGCAGCTGGAATTCACACCTGCACAAACCCTACATGACTTCAATCATCAGATGCAAATGAAGCTGCAGTTGCAACCTAATGCATTCCCTGTGGACTTGGCTGTTTCCACTCAGGGTCAGCTATGTGCAGAAAAACCCAAGAAGGACAGAAAGACAGAGAAGCCCAAGTCTGCAACAGATACTTACACCTCTGATCCCTCAAGTAAGTGTTCTTATTGTCATAGGGGTGTTCATCCCTTGTTAAAGTGTTTTAAACTTCAAAGGGACATGAAAGACTCTCAGAGTCCTCAATAAAATGCAAAGGCAGGCCCTCCTGCTCAGGGCACATCATCATCATCAACACCAAACCGACGCAAAGAGTGATGTCGTCACCACAAGTCCCATGGTTACTGGACGAGCGAGTGTCGTTCTCCCCCAGGGACTACACATCAGGTTGCTTGCACCCAAAGCACAGCTCTGTCGTCGGGGAAAGCCCAGCAGTCTCCAATCGCTGACCAGGGGTAGAATAGAATCAAATCAGCTACTGTGGGTACTGCTGCAGCAAATGTAGGGCCAGGACCAAATGCTATGTCAAGTCTATCTTGAGTCTTGTACAATGTCCCTACTTCTTGAGACTGGCTCTTGTGTTAATATAGCTGCAGAGGTCTCATTACAATAGAATGAGCAGCAACTGGGAAAAACCTTTTCACGTCACCTTCCTCCACTTGATTTGATGAGACTTAATGGTGCGCACCTAAATGCTACAGATGTGGTTACCTTGCCCTTCCAGTTTGCTAGAGACTCACAACCAGCTGAAGCTCAATTTTATGTGGTTCTGGCATTTATTCTTTCTTCAGAAGCATTGTTAGGATTGCCTACTTTCCGTGAGCATGGGATAGATTCTTTCATTCATTCATTCATTGCCAGACGCCATGTATCCCAAACAGGGTGGCCAAGGGCTTAGAGTTAATTGTTTTACAGGGAGGGGCACTAATCCTCCACCAACCCCACTTGACACGTAGGGAGAACGTTATGCCAACAGCATCTGGTGTTCCCAGGCAGTCACCTATCCAAGTACTAACCAGACCCAACGTTGCTATTGTGACTAATTCCAATGCAGCTGTCTATAAGGATTGGCATTACACCACCCTGTCAGAGTCCTTGCCATTCCTTCATACACCTTCTGCAGTGAACAGAGCTTACCCCACGTCAGCTGCTAATGACATTAACCCTACGCAGACTACAACTGACTCTCCCACTTTGTCTAATGAAGTAATGATGACTCAGTACCTACTGCTCCTTCTTCTTCTTCTGTCACTTTAAGTGAGGTCATGGCAAATGCACATGAGGCCAATGCAGAGGTGATTGACTGCAGGCAGTTACAACTGGATGAGCTAACTCGTGTGACCGTTCGTTTGCCTGGCGTGAAAGAAGGAGTGGATGCTATCAGTTTGCCTTAGACTATGCTTGTGAAAGGCATTTCACTTGAGTCAACATTAGCTACCATTTCCAAGAATGGTCAAACTGATGTTCTGGTTCATAACCGAACAAAAAGTGTAGTTAACCGCGTCCAGTCGACGTTCTTTAACGTCCACACGTTTTGCCACTGCCAGTCCTGTCGACGTACATAAACGCGAATCAATTGCAAGGTCCCTAATTTGCACAATTTTCAATTTTCGCAAGTGATTTTTGGTATGTATACACGTGACAACTTCCTCTACAAGATGCCAGGCACGGACAATGCCTTACCCAGCATGACCTCCTCCCCCCCCCTGTACGCCATTGTCTCAGCAATTCACCTGTTATCAGTGACCTGGCCAGTAAAGCCATGTCATGCCATGGTACGAAATTCAGGGCCAGAGCGATTCCCCAATCAATGGCAATGTGGAGGACAAACTTTACATAGCATTACAGGAAGAAACAGTCAGAAATGATGATCAGGTAATGTGGCAAAAAAATGTCAGGTATGGTGATGAGTTAGTGAGTGAAACAATGCTTATAATGCCAATATTACTGCTTGAAAACCAATATACTCTCGTACTACATATAAATTCGTACCATGTAAATAAATACAGAGATAGCCTGATTATCCGGGCTATATAGTGTTAAGTGGTGCCCGATTACTCCGAAAGCACGATTAATCCGGCGGAACCAAAACACAAGTACTGTACTGTTAGACTGATTTATTTACTGGTAAATGTACACTTTAAGTACCAGAAAGACCTTTCCAGTTCAATGTATATTCCTCCAGCTTGTTTCAGTATTTTTCAGACTATATTCAGTTCGGTAAATCAGAAATGGACTCTCTGATAATTACTGTATGTGTGTCTGTGGCCAGCTGGGGTAATTCTGGTTTTGGTAGTGATGACTGGGAGGTGGTTAGAGATAAGGGTTTTGACCACTCTCCAGGATGTTGTGAGGGCGAGGTTTGGGGAGCAAAACGTGGTCTGGGATGATGGGAGGAAGTGAGCCTGGTGCGGGATATAAGTATGTTCATGGAGATTGCTGAGGATGAAAAGATTATCTTTTTGGGATTGTAGTACCAGCCCTCTGTCTGTGTCAGGGTTGCTGACACGCCAGGTCAACGCCTTGGCACTGAAACCACTACCCAGGATGATGTTGGGTATGTTAGTGATGTGGTGCATTTGAGGAAAGCAATTGTGCGGTACTGTGGGGGACGATTGGTGGGGAATGTATGTATTGGCGATTGTTATGAGTGATTTGCTACCAGTGCGTATTTTAACTGTATCATTGCTGCGGTGTCATGTGGCGGAAGAAGTGACTTTGTGTATGCACTAGTATCTGTGAAGTTGATGGATTGGTGTACCAGAGTGATGAGTCCACCGTCACCGCAGTCAGCCTGGTCTTGTCTAATCGTATTGAAAGTAGGTGTTTTTTGTGTTCTGCATAGTTTTGTTTCTTGTAAGATGGCAATGTGTATATTTAGTTGTTTGATGAATTGTGTGAATTCTTGTTTTTTGGTGATTATGCCACCTATGTTTATTTGAAAAATGTTTATGTTGTGTGTATGATGTGTGTTGGGTGCTGCAGCAAGAAGGGGGAGGTTGGGGTGTGGATGTGGGTGAAGGAGAAGGCGTACAAGAAGGTAGTGATGGAGATAAGGGTTGGGGTGAATTAGATTTGGGTGGAATGGGAGGGGTTAGGGGCTTGGATGGTGTGGGAAGGATTGGTGGGTTAGGCTGAGGAGGTGTAGAGGAAGTAGGAGTCGGGTTGGTGGGGGGGTTAGTGGATGGGGGGAAGGAGCATAAGGAGCAGGTCCAGGTGTTTGTGTAATATTCTCTGGATGCAAGTGTTGTGCAGGTGAAATGAGTGCAGTTCTTGCAGGAATTGCACTGAACCGAACCTTTTGTCTGATGGCTCAAAGTGATAGGTTTTGAGCTCTTGTTTGCTCATTCACAAAATATGTGTTTTATTTCAAGCAGCAGAAGCACCCAACCCAGTAATTTCTTCTTCCTGATGGACTGTAATACTTTTCTGAGTTTTCTGTGGTGGTAAATAAGTGTTTCTTGTTCAATCAGTTTCCCTGTTGCTTTTAGATGTTCCCCTGTAACAACTCGTTTGATTCATCTGCATATAATGGCAGAAGGGACTGTCCTATCCAAACTGTTCAACTAAACCTAACCTGACCTAACCTGGGCTCCAGTTGGGAAACTGGGAAACAAAATCCATCTCTGAGTAGGTAAGGTTCTTCCATCATGCCGGAAACAGTCATAGGTAGGGCAGATGGATTTGGTGGTATGGGTGTGTTGGTTGTGGAGAGATGGGTGGAATACATAATGAATGTTATGAGTCTCAGTGATAAGATAATACTAGTGAAAATTTTATTCTGTGAGATTATGTTTGCATTTAGATCAGCATATGCTCCACAGGCAGGCTTGGATGAGGTAGAGAAGGATAGATTTGGGATGACCTAATTTGTGAAGTCAGTGGTATGGGGAATGATAAGATTAGAGTTTTGGGAGGGGACTTAAAATGTCATGTAAGTGAAGCAGCTCAGGGATATGAAGGAGTACATGGGGAATGTGCATATGGTGCAAGAAATAAGGAAGGGAAAAGGATACTCAGGTTTGGGGAGGCAATGAACATGATTGTGTACAACACAAATTTTTGGAAAAGAGAGAGTAGGTTGATTACATACAAATCTAGGGGAAATAGCAGTCATGCAGACTATGTCATGGTCAGGAGGGCTGATAGTAGGTTAGTGTGGGAAGTTCAGGTTATAGGGCGCGAGAACTGTGTGCTGTAAAACAAGTTATTGATATGTGACATGGTACTTAAGGAATGAGTGATGAAAAAGAGGACCTATGCACCTAAGAGGAAAATATGGAAGTTGAAAAACCAGGCAGTAAGGGATGCCTCCTACAGCGAGATGAATAGAGTACTGGCTGAACAGGGAAACATTAATAGAAGTGTTAATGAACAGTACAGAGCACTCAAGAACCTCTTAAGAGTTACTAATTCAGTGTGTGGATGGACAAGGGGTCCCCCTGAGGCATAAAGTAACTTGGTGGCGGGATGAGGGTGTAGAAGCTGCCGTTAAGAAGAAAACAAGGCTTTTCCGGGAGTGGCGAAAGGGTGGTAGCAGACAGGAATACTTGGCTGCCAAGCATAAGGATAGAAGTGAGGTTTACAGGGCAAAGTCTGAATTTCAGAGTCTTTTACTTGATAACCTAAATAGTGGGGAAAGGAAGAATATGATATTTAAGGTGGCAAATCAGAGAAAAGAGGGAGAACAGTGATATCACTGTGAAGAATGATGAAGGAAAGGTAGTGGTGAACAGTGGGGATATTAAAGATGCTTGGAGATAGCACTACAATCAGTTGTTGAATGTGAAGTCTGATTGGGGCAGGGAAGGTGTGGAGCAACAGGCAGGATGCAGGTGGGAAAGGCGGCAGGGGTGTCTGGGATGACTGCTGAAATGTTGAAAGCCTCAGGAGATACAGAAATGGGATTAATCACTGATTTGATAAATATGATTATACATGAGTGTGTTGTTCCAGATGACTGGCTAAAGAGTGTGATTGTAAATGTGTACATGGGGAAGGATGATGCCCTGGAAAGAGGAAATTATGGAGGCATAAAATTTTTAGACAAGATCTATTGCTATTGCCAGACGCCTCAATCCCATTTGGGGTGGCCACAAACAAATCATCTCCAAGTCGCCCTGTCCCCCACCATTTCACTGCCCTGCTCCCAACTCACACCCCCCTCTCTCATATACCTCTCCACCCCATCCCTCCATCTCATCCTCGGCCTACCCCTCCCTCTTCCCCCCTCCACCTCACTCACATACACTCTCTTCGTCAGTCTTTCACCCTCCATCCTCTCCACATGGACAAACCACCTCAGTGTGTTCCTCATAACGCTTCCTATCACATCCACATCAACACCACAACGCTCCTTTATATCCTCATTCGTCAGCCTGTCTCTCCATGTGACTCCACAGGCTCCTCTTAAATAACTCATTTCCACTGCTCTCACTCTTGACTTGTGTCCTTCCAACAACATCCAAGCTTCACTTCCGTACGTTAGAGTTGATATCACAATACTGTCATGTAGTAACTTTTTCACTTCCATGCTCACTTCCCTGTTTCTTATCACTGCTTTCAAAGAACCAGCAACCTTTCTTCCCTGCTGTACCCTTTCAAGCACTTCACCCTCCAAACCTCCATCCTTACTCATAATGAAGGTAATGGAGAGAGTTCCAGAAGGCATGATTAGAGTATGAGTAAATACTGATGAAAGGTAGTTTGGGTTTATGCCAGGCAAAGGGAACACTGATGCCAGATGCATTGCTCAACTACTTTGGGACAAATATATAGGAAATAAAAGGGAACCATACTTTGTTTTTGTTGACTTGGAGACGGCCTTTGACAGAGTCCCTCGAGAGGTGGTGAAGTGGGCAATTAGAAGGCTTGGGATCGTGGAGTGGCTGGTTAGGGTGGTTATGGCCATGTATGTGGGTGCTTGCATCCAGGTATGGGTCAATGGAGATTTGAGTGAAATGAAGTATTTTCTGTGAATGTTGATATGCATCAGGGGTCAGTCTTGAGCCCCTTGCTGTTTAATTATGGTACTTTAAGCCCTCTAATGTGACTTCAGAAATGGACTCCCGTGGGAGATGTTGAATGCTGGTGAGTTGATGTTGACTGCAGAGAATGAAATAAAGGCAGAGGAAAGATTTGCAAAATGGAGAGATGGTAAGGGGTACAAGGGCTTAAAAGTAAACACAGATAAAATAAAAGTGATGGTATCTAAAGCAGGGGGCAGTACTGTCAAAGAAGAAGAGTGGCCATGTGCATTTTGCCACAAGGACATGGAAAATAATTCTGTCTTATGCAATGTTTGCGATAAGTGAATGCATATGAGATGTAGTGGTATTTGAGCTAGACCATGAGATAATACTGATTTCATGTGTGCTGTGTGTCGGGGAGAGCTTGTGGAGATTGTCAGGTGTGAAAAAACTGAACTTGCTGGTGAGTCCCTTGAGTGTGTGGAAGAGTTTTGTTATTTGGGAGACATGTTATGTGCTGGAGGTGGGGATGGAGCTAGCTCCATGGCTTGAGTGAGGGGTGGTTGGAAGAAGTTTAGGGAGCTACTGCCTCTCCTGACATTGAGGGGGCTCTCCCTCCGTGCTAAGGGATCTTTGTATGCAGCATGTGTATGGAGTGTAATGCTGTATGGTAGTGAGACCTGGGCAGTAAAGGAAGAGGATATTCGCAGGCTCAAATGTACAGGTATGGAATGATATCTTTGTATGGGGCATGTGTTTTGAGTGTAATGCTGTATGGTAGTGAAACCTGGGCAGCAAAGGAAGAGGATATTCACAGGCTCAAACATACAGAAATAGCAATGATTAGATGGATGTGCAGTGTATTCCCGAGTGTGAGGCCTAGGGGGGGCAAGGTTTACGATGGAAAAGTTGAGAAGCAGGATGGGACTGGTGTGTATTAGTGCTGTGATGAGGAGGGGTAGATTGAAATGGTTTGGGCATGTGGAGAGGATGAGGGATGATAACTGGGTGCAGAAAGTGAGAAATGTTAATGTTGGGGGTAAGGTAGCGAGGGGCAGACCGAAAAAGACCTAGGATGAGGCCACTGAGTGTGACTTCAGGGATAAGGGACTAAACAGGGAAGCTGCCAGAGATCGAGCAGCATGGAAAGGCACAATTAGGTGACCAAGACCGAAGCATGATGAAGCCTTCAAAAACAGAAGGAAATGGAACGGATATTCCTGTTTCAAGAATCCTCCCACCCCATGTATTAGGAGATAAGATGATGACTATTATGACAATACTGATCATGACAACATCATATCCTGTAAGCAGAGAACTACAAAGGTGATGGAACACACTTACAAGTGTTTTACACCTATATTATAAAGTTATCATTAAGCATTTCATCTTCACATATGCACTGTTATCATACCACTGTACTCTCATGTATACAGTAACAAGCATAAATGTGACTATATACTAATGCTGTACCTGTATTGGTCTGAAAATCCAATAAAGAAAATGGTAGTAAATAAATACAGTAAATAAAAAAGTGGTCTTATTTGTTGCAAGGTATCCTCACCAATCAACAGTGCATGAAGCATGACTGGGATAAGGGAAGAAGGCTGAGAAGAGACCCAGGCTTCCAGCAACAATAAGAACAGCCACCAGCAGCAAAACACAGCAGCACTTGCAACAACCTGGAAAAAAAAAAAAAAAAAATCTATCAAAGAAAAGTACAGTATTCTACTAGACAAAAAGTCTACAAAGCTTTCAAGCCTCAAACCAACTATGAGAAACTTCTATGATGCACTGAGGACTTAGAAACTTTTCCACACACACATAAATCTGTGACATAAAGCTCATTACAGTACAATATCATATCATATACGTAGGCCTGGCTTTGTTTGTCTGTTCATAAAGGTACCGACATGCTCGCATATGTTGGTCTTGATCATGTAACGGTGGCTCTCCATGCTACTTGGTTTCTAGCAGCCACTCATTTCTGTCCCTTAACCCAAAAGTAGCACACTATGACCCCATCCCAAGTCTTTTTCGATCTGCCTCTCAATACCTTACCCTCAACAATTAAACCTATCACCCTACACACCCAGTTGCCATCCTCCATCCTCTCCACATCCCCAAATCATCTCAGTCTACCATTTCATCAACATCAGCATCCAGACTTCCTTTCCCACCTGAAGGAAGGGTAAGGTAAGTTGCAGAAAGCCAGAAAATATATATATATAAATAAATAATAAATAATAATACTGGTAATCTACAACAGAATAAGTTACTAACCAAAGTATCCCAAAACTATGTAGCCACACTCCCATTCACTCCTTTCAAGCCCCTGGAATCCTGATGCAACATGATAGATCAAATAATACAGTATTCTGCACACAGCTTTACACTCACTAATCTGACACATCTAATTCGATGACTGTTAAATTAAAAAGGGGTGCCATACCCTGGTCATGTGCTCCTCTGCACTAAATTCATACAGCTATTTCAAATACTTGTCAGATCCCTAGACTCTTTACACTCCTCTGACAGTCAATCTGATGACTGTCAAGTTAAAAGGGAGTGCTAAACCTTGGTCATCACTCTTGCACAACATTCATACAGCTAGCTCAAATAAGAGATAAAAATGGTAGATTACTAGTGGAGAAGGGAGAAAATGTGAGCAGATGGAGAGAACACTTAAGGAATTGTTGAACATAGAGAATGAAAGTAATGTGAGCATAAGTGACTGGGGAATGGCTGGGAGAAGGAGGGAGATGAGAAGACAGGAAGAAATCAGTAGGACAGAAGTTGTGGAAGTACTGAAGAAAGTCAAACTCGGGAAAGCCCCAAGAATTGATGGAGTGTGTAGTGAAATGCTAAAGCAATGGGGAGAGATAGTAGCTGAATGGATGTGGAAGATATGCAGACTGGCCTAGGAGGAAGGTAGAGTCCCGGAGGATTGGAAGTCAGGTATAATTATTCCCATGTACAAAGGGAAAGGGGAAAAAGAAGTCTGTGGTAATCATAGCGGCATTTGTCTTCTTAGTGTAATAGGAAAAGTATATGGTAGGATACTTATTGACAGAGTTAGGGAAACAACAGTGGAATTAGTTGGAGAAGAACAGGGAGGTTTTAGGAAGAGAAGAGGTTGAGTAGATCAGATATTTATTCTTAGATCTTTAGTGGAAAAGTTTCTAGAGAAGGGAAAGAAGTTGTATGCAGCCTTCATGGATTTGGAGAAAACATATGACAGGGTGGACAGACAAGGATTGTGGAAAGTATTAAGAACATATGGAGTAGATGGGAAGTTGTTGGATGCTGTGAAGAGTATGTATGAGGGTGCTAAGGCTGCAGTGCGTGTGGATAGTGACCTGAGTGAATTTTTCTCTTTGAAGGTTGGGTTGAAACAGGGATGTGTCGTGTCTCCATGGTTGTTCAATCTGTACATGGCTGGGGTCATAGAAGAGATACAAGTTAGGGTTGTGGATGTTGGAGTGGCCCTAATAAGAGAGGGAAGAAACTCCCTGTACTGTTGTTTGCAGTTGATACTGTGTTGTTAAGTGAAGAGGAAGGGGAGCTGCAAGGCTTGGTGGATGAGTTTGGGAGAGTGTTTAAGAAATGGAATCTAAAGGTGAATGTAGGGAAGAGTAAAGTGATGGTCTTCGAAAGAAGTGAAGCCAGCGAATGTACAGTGAGGTTGGATGATAAGGAAATGGAAAATGTGAGTACTTTTAAGTACTTGGGTAGTGTGATGAGTCAATCAATCAATCAATCATTTCCTGTGGCACCCTCGGGGATGCATAGGGCCTCGATGAACTCACACCACCACATCCTATCTTGTGCTAACTCCTCAAGATCTCCCCAACACTCATCTCCAGTTTCCCGTCTCATTGTCCTCACCCACGTCTCTTTTGGCCTTCCTCTACCTCTCCTACCAGGTGCCACCCACCCTGGTGTACCTCGTACTATTCCCTGTCTCCTATACACATGTCCTAGCCACTTCCATCGTGAGAATCTAACATATTCATCGATCGGCTGCACTCCCGTTATTTCTCTAATTCTACTATTTGGTATCCTTTCCCACCACTTAACTCCTAATATTCTTCTAAGTGCTTTATTTTCAAACACCAAGAATTTATTTTCCATAGTCACTGTGCTGTACCAAGACTCGTGTCCATAAATTAAGATACTCCTAACCATTACCTTATAAAGTTTGATCTTTGTATGCACAGAGAAATTGTTATTATTGCAAATATTTTTAAGCATTCCCATTGCCTGATTAGCCTTCTTTAACCTTTCCTCGAATTCAAAGTTCAAAGAACCATCCTTGGCTAAATAAGTACCTAAATATTTAAACCTATCAACTTGCTTTACAACCATACCTCCAATTACACATTCCTGCGCATTTTCCATATTCATATTGATTATTTCAGTTTTTCCACAATTAATAACCAAACCCACCTTGCGACCTTCACTCACCAAACAGTCCAACACTCTCTGCGTCTCTTCTGGCCCAACACAAATCAAAACTATATCATCTGCATAATCTAAATCCAAAAGTTTCCTGTTCTCTCCCCAAAGTATACCTGCACCGGTTTCTGTTCCAACACGTTTCATAATGTAATCAATGACCAATATAAATAGTAAAGGCGATAGAACACCACCTTGAATTACTCCGGACTTGACTTCAAACGAATCACTCAGACAACCATCAACCATCACTTTACAAAATGTGTCCTCATGCATGTTCATAATGACCCTCACAAACTCCTCTGGTATTCCATAATGTCTCATGATCTTCCCCATAGACTCTCTCGAAACACTATCAAAAGCCTTTTCAAAATCAACAAAACAAAGACTTAACGGTACTCTCATTTCATTAACTTGCTGCATCAAATGCCTGACTATAAAGATCTGATCATTGCAACCACGTCCCTTTCTAAAACCAGCCTGTTCATCCCTCAGAATACCCTCAACCACCGGCTCCAGCCTATTTAACAACACTCTACTGAAAACTTTCAAAGCTATCGGTGACAAAGAGATTCCCCTCCAATTACCACATTCACTCAGGTCTCCCTTCTTCGGAACTTTAACAATTACACCATTCTTCCAAACTGATGGCAGTAACCCCGTCACCCATATCTTAATGAATAGCTTGGTCAAGATCATTATTAATCTATCCCCCTCCACTTTAAACATTTCCGGAAATAAACCATCCTCCCCTGATGCCTTATTATTCTTTAACTGTTTTACTGCTTTCTCCACCTCTGCAAGCCTCAACTCTCCTGTTTCTATATTTAAATCTTCCTGAGCAGATGGTATATCCTCTTCTGGTGGTATTGGTCTATTAAGAACTGTCTCAAAATGCTCTTTCCATCTATTTTTAATATCTCCATCTTTGGTCAATAAATTTCCTTCCCAGTCTCTAATTGGTATTTCCTTGCGTTTACCTGCATTACCACTCAGTTCTCTAATCGATTCATATGCTATTCTTTGACTCTGTCCATCATTTTTGTTTATTAGGATTTCAGTCTCTGCAACCTTTTCATCCACACATCTTCTTTTAGCTCTCCTAGCTAACCTTCTTACTTCTGAATTCAAACGCCAGTACGCAGCTCTTGCTAATTCAATCTCTCGTTCATCAACGCATTGCATCTCACTCCTCAATTTAGCCTCACCTCTCTTTTTTATCATATCCCACGTTTCCTCTGATATCCATTTCTTTCTCCTGAATCTATGTCTCCTTCCAATCGTACATTCAGCAGTCTCATGCAAAACTTTGTTCACATCCTCCCACATCTCATCTACACTTCTCTCCCCCTCTTCCAACACCAAAAACCTATTTCTGCATGCTAATCTGAATTCCTCCTTTTCTTCTCCTTCCCTTCTAAGCTTAACAATATCGTATCTACCAACACCAGATTTTTCCTTCTGATTTGGAGGGTGAAGTGCTTGAAAGGGTACAACAAGGAAGAAAGGTTGCTGGTTCCTTGAAAGCAGTGATAAGAAACAGGGAAGTGAGCATGGAAGTGATGATTGGATGTTGTTGGAAGGACACAAGTCAAGAGTGAGAGCAATGGAAACGAGTTATTTGAGAGGAGCCTGTGGAGTCACATGGAGAGACAGACTGACAAATAAGGATGTGAAGGAGCGTTGTGGTGCGGATGTGGATGCAATAGGAAGCGTTAGGTGAAACACACTGAGGTGGTTTGGCCATGTGGAGAGGATGGAGAGTGAGAGGCTGATGGGGAGAGTGTATGTGAGTGAGGTGGAGGGGGAGAGAGAGAGGGGGAGGCCAAGGATGAGATGAAGGCTTGGAGTGGAGAAGTATATGAGAGAGAGGTGTGTGAATTGGAAGCAGGGCAGTGAAATGGCAGGAGACAGAGCGAGGCGGAGGTGATTTGTTTGTGGCCACCCCGTATGGGATTAAGGCATCTGGCATCAGATAGGTAGACAGCTCAAATGCTTGACAGTTCCCCAGCCTCACAAGCTCCTGTACCTCTCTCGTTCTATTACCATACACCTTAATCTAAAGAGGGAGAAGGTTTGGGAGAGGAATCCACATCCATGATCAGAGTCGTTTCGGATTCGTCAACGGGAGAATCAGTTGTGCTTAGAATTTCATTACTGGCTGCCAGGGCCCCAATGAACCTGAGGAAATAAACGGTTCATTCAGGCGGAACCTCGCACCTGAATAAGACTATATATACAGCACTGGTTTGTCAGGCCAGTGAGGTATCCTGTCACGACAGCCAGGGATAAGGGGGGCTGCCAACCCGCTCTTAGCCCAGGTATAACCAGCAGGGCTTTCCCTTTTTGGACGGTATTTGTTCTCGTCCAGAATTAGGGGTGTCAAATTGGCTCCCCTAACTCTAGGCGAGAGAGCCCCCCCGGTTTGGCAAACCTCCACCCTTGCAGGGGGGTAGCTGCCAGCATGATTCACAGGGGTCCCTACCTTTTCAAATATTGTACCTACCCTTTAGCATCAAAGCTTATTATACAATGTCCCACTGAAAGATTTAACCCTTTCAGGCACGAACTCCAATCGAGTCATTAAATACCATTCTGTACAATGCACCATGATGCACATCGTGTCAAACAAAGGAGGACACAAGCTTCACGCCGATGTGTGTCATATTTTGGTACTGTATTTTTTTTACCCGATTCATGTCATGGTGCACTTTACAGGTTGTTAAACAATCTCATGACTCAAACCACCTGTGCAGCTAGGTAAGCTTCTGCAGCTTGTGCCTGACAAGCTGGCAGTACCAGGGTACACTTCACTATGTAGAGCAGCGACCAACTCCATACCAGCTAGATAAGTTTCTGCAGACTACCTGACAAGCTGCCAGTACCAGAACACACTTCACTATTTAATGCAGCATCCAACTCCATAATAGACTAACTGCACCAACAAAGAAGAGATGCAGTCTAAGGTAGCAGAAGTGGACCACCATGACTGTGAGACTTAACCTTTGAACTTCACTAAGTAAACTATGATGTTCTGGAAGAGGCTGTTACACCTCTGACTCCAGCTCATTACCCATGTCTCTTCTTGGTGTGGCATTGTGTGGTGGATATTTGTGCCCTACAATTAAATCTCTGTTCTTGGTCTTTCCAAAATTTGCCTCAAATTTTTCTAATGACTCTGCCTCTTTTAACCATTCTGGCAGACTGTTCCAGTTGTTAATCACTCTGAGAATGTGTATTTCCTGAGGTTCTGATTTGTTCTGGTATTGAATTTTTTCTTTATACTTCCTGGGGTAGAGTCACATCCTCTCATCTGGAACAGTAGTAGTGGTAGCAGTAGGTGGGGCATAGCCTTTGTGTCTGCGACCGCTCCTTATCCTTTTCAGTCTTTTTTGTTACACCGTGCGCTGATTACGTATTTTCATTTCTCTTAGTTTCCACAGTACACATATTGTCTTTTCTCTTTTTCTTTACTTTCTCCAAACAGAAGTAGAGTTTTGATTATATCTGTTCTATTCTCTGGAAACGGCTGTTGCAATACGTTATTTTTGGTTCTCACTTCGCTTAACACTTCACAATCTAGTAGAAAGTGTTCTAATGTTTCATTTTCAAATTGGCATATCAAACACAGTTTCTTCATTAGTGTTTTTTTCTCCAGTTTAAGTTTAGTGTGTTTTTTCATGCTCTGAACAGTATTGAATAATCCCAGCCATTTTCATACAGTATATCTTCTTTAATTTCATACTTCCACTGCCTATAGTATTCTAGTCTGGTCTTGCCAAGTATTTCTGTCTTCCATATTTGTGTGTCAACAGTATTCACCTTTTTTGCCAGTCCTTCCAAATTTAAATTTACTTTGTGTAGATAGCATTTTATTAATCTGGCCCAACTCATGCTTTGGTTTTCATACAGGTCCAAAAATGCAGCTTTTACTATCTTATTACTCTGATCATTCAAAATGTATCTGACATATGATAATTTTCTTTGTATGTCTCTTGTATGTGAAGTTGACATGCCAATTTCAGCTCTAAGTGCACAACCTCAGGTATAATTTGGTGCTTGAAAGATTCTTTTATAAGCCTTGTTTTCTATTATTTGAAGTTTGTTAACTCGCCGCGTGCCAGTGTCATTTTAAAATGGTCTGAAGAAAATCTGCGGTCAGTGCCAGTGCCGTTTTAAAACGGCTTAAAAATAAAACATTCCCTGTGACCGCATTTTTCAAAATTCACGTGTAAAAACTGGCAGGCATGTATGTTAACGCTTCCTTTACCATGCCCCTGGTAGTCAAGGCCATACACCCACTCACTCCCCCCCTCACGCTCACTCTCCCTCACTCTGCCTGTGTGCCTCACCCAGTGCTGTACATAGTGAAGGTATGTTGTAAATATTTTCACATAAGTGTAGGGACTATACACAGTGAAATCAAGTTGTAAATATTTCTTGCAAGTGCAAGGACTGTACAAAATGAAGTCAGGTTGCAAATACCTTCTTGTAAGTGCCAGGACAGTACATAGTAAATGGCTTTCTCTCAGCTACGTGGCGAGCGTGAGAAACCGAGAATACTTGTATACGAGTATGCAGGACTCAATAAAACCTATTTCCAAGCTTCGGTGAGTATTTTAATGGTGAAATTTGTTGTTTTCACATCAAAATCTATCATTTTAGAAAAAAAAAAAAAAAAAAGGTCAAAAAATGGCCGGTACTGAGGTGACCCATAGGGCTAAAAATAGCTGGCACGCGGCGGGTTAATTTTGCCTTTGTTGATAAACATGGCTTCTATTGTATGTAGTATACTTGGCAGGGCCACATTTTTCCTGAATACAGCTACCACAAATTGACTTAGGACCTCCCCCCCACAAGGTATTAAAAAACACAGAAATCATAGTATATCACAATGTTTGTTCATGAAATGGCATTTATTACTATGAAATCATGTTTCCCTTGTTTTTCAGGACCAGTTGGATGCATTTTGGCATGAAATCACTTAGTAATTTGAGGACATTTCTTTGCACCAAACATTTGTCAGTTCAGTCTTGAGGTTGTCAAGAATAGGTGTCTTCTTCTCTGCCATGATTTTCTTTATCTTTGCCCAGCAGTTTTCTATCGGATTTAGATCCAGACTGTTGCAAGGCCAGTCGAGGACCTCAATCCGATTATCCTGAAGCCATTTTGTCACCTTTCTTGACTTGTGACATGGAGCTGAATCGTGCATGAAAAAGTCACACCCATGAATAGCAAAAAAGTTTAACAAATGATCTTTCAGAACTTGAATGTACCTGCCACCATTCATCATCAAGTTCTTAGGAAGAAAGTAGAGGCCTCCCCTTCCCACTTCACCTGAGAAACACTCCCATACCATTACTGATTGAGGGTGTTTAACAGTCGGCACTGTGTAAGCAGGGTCATATCGACTACGGGAGGCAGGGCGACGAACCTTGGCAGAATGCACCTGGAACACTAGAAATATGATTTCATCGGAAAAAATAACTTTTCTCCACTCATCTGATGTCCAGTGTGCATACTTCTTGGCAAACTGAATGCACTGCTTCTTCATGCAGTCAGTGAGTAGTAGTTTCTTGGCTGCGGTGCGGCTTGGCAAACCCAGCTCCTTCTGCAAGCGGTGTTGCATAGTTCGAGTTGAGATGTTTTGTAACAGTTGGGGATGCATTCTCTTCAATTCTGCTGCTGTCAGTTGAGGATTCTTGATTACTTCCCTCTTCAGAAGCGTACCTCTGGAAGTCGTCATCTTCTTTCCACCGCCATGCTTGTGCTCTGGTACGACATCAGGTGGCAGGTCGCTCACTGAAGCAAGAATTTTCATGATGGTCGACTTTGCGCATCCAGTACATTCACAAATCGTGTTAATAGGGACATTATCCTGCCTCCATGCAATGATACAGACCCTCTCATCCCTTGAGCAGTACTTTCCAGGCATGAAAACTCAACTCTAGGAAAATAACAGGGCAAACAGTGATGTATATGAAAAAAGAGGGAGGTGCAAACTCAGAGCGATGGGAACATATACTCCCAGTCTCACTTCTGGGCAAGCACTGACGTGCTGAGTGTTTCACCACCTCCCGCCAACACCAGAGGAATTGCCAGTTACCTCTTGCCCAAAAAATTCACTTGGTTGAGGCAGAAACAGAAAGAAAAGACAGACAACTCTCCCATAGCAATTCTGTGTGAGGGTCCTAAGTCAATTTGTAGTGGGTGTACTTTTCCAATTTTCACTCAGTTGCAGCTTCGCAAGGTTATGGATCTTATTTGATTTACATAGACTTCAGCCTTTTGTAGTTGTTTTACTTTATGTTCTCTTATACAATCCTTTCTATTGGTAATGGTCACTCCAAGTATTTTATGCTGTGTGTTACCTTTATATCACCGATTTCTTCCAGTTGTTCCTTTTTGTTGTACATGAGTACTTGGCTCTTTCCCTTACTGTACTTATGTTTAACACGCATATATGTCCTGCTGTTTCTAAAGCATTTATTGCTTTCAGGGCCTCTTCATCTGACTGTGCTATTAACAGGCCATTGTCAGTATTGAAAATGCTGTTTATTATACAAATCTGGTTTCGGACTCCATTATAACTTTCATCAAGTGGTCTATGATGATGTATGTCAACAGCAAGAAAAGAACTGTAGATCCATTACAGCCCTGTCTGACAGCACTGGATACTTTTAGTTATTTCTTCACACTCTAAATGAAGCATTGTTTCATCATCTGTATAAATAATTTTCAGCATTGTTATGATGTCAGAGTAAATATTATAATGTTTAAGGGCTCTGATCATAGTTCCTTGTTGTATGCTGTCAATAGCTTTGCTAAAATCAACCGCTATAACAACGACTTCTTCTGTTTGTAGCTTTCATTAATACAATACTGCAGGAGAAGGATATTGTCTGCTTTTCGTCTTTTCGGTGTGAAGTCCTTTTGGGATAATATCAGTTTTCAGCCCATAATCATTCCTGTCAATTTTATAATGTTCTGCACACTCATCTCTTCAAGTTCATCAACATTTTCCCTGTACACTTCCATCGCAAACTGGTTTTAAGAAAAATATAATAGTACGGTAAAAGCTCGATTAACTGGCATCCGATGCATCGGTACATCTGTATAACCAGAATGCAAATTCAAACCGGCATGGGGTAAAAAATATTCTGGATACCGGTCGTCCCCCTATAAGTCTTCATTAGTTCTGTACAGTACAGGATAAAGTAGTGTACGTAGCTAAGTTCTCAAAATTATTTTTGCCTGTAACATATGCTAATTTTTTCTTTAAACAATTACTGGTAATGTTTGCCGGTTGGTTTTCAGACCTGTACAATTTCTCTTGCTGTCTTTTTGTGTGCGTTGTATTGTACACTCATGATCACTAATTTCTGCTCAGGGGTGCCCCTTTGTACCCCCTTATACCCAAGGAAGACGGGAGGGGGGACAAAACAAGCTCCACCCGCATCTACCCCAGCTCCCAACCCTCCCCCATACCCCAACCCCTCCCAGCCCCCCACTTGTCATTCTTAACTGGCAGTTACATCTCAAGCTAACGTCATACTTTACACTCATAGTCACATGACTAATACACAAATATAAAACACTAGGATATGTAAAAAGTATACAATATGACTATGAACACGCTGCAGCAAGAAATTAATGCATTAACATCATCATCATCGTTGCCAGACGCCATGTATCCCAAACGGGGTGGCCAAGGGCTTAGAGTTAACTGTTTTACAGGGAGGGGCACTAATCCTCCACCAACCCCACTTGACACGTAGGGATGCCAACAGCATCTGGTGTTCCCAGGCGGTCTCCCATCCAAGTACTAACCAGACCCAACGTTGCTTAACTTCGCTGATCGGACGGGAAGAGGTGTACTCAACGTGGTATGGATTATAACGTTGACAATAAAACATAAACGTTAACAACGGCCATCCCAGGCCTCATGCATTGGGTGTTTGCATGTGTCTGTGTCTGTGCCTTCATGTTTGGGTGTGTTTATGTGTGTGTGTGTGTGTGTGTGTGTGTGTGTGTGTGTGTGTGTGTGTGTATTTACCTATTTGTAGTATACAGGAATTGAGCAATGCTTGTGTTGTCCTGTCTCCATATCCACATTTATCAAGTCTACCTTTACACACATGAATGTTTTTCTCATGCACCACCTCTTTGTCTAAGTCATTCCAAATATTTACCTAATATACCTAATTGTGATATACACAGAATGTACTATGCTCGTGGGTTTCCGTCGTTGTTTCTCAGTAAGTCGAATTTAACTTTAAACTCGTTTAAGTTTTTAGACTGGACGATCTCTTTGTCCAGGCTATTCCATAAGTCTATACTTCTGTAAGGAAAGCTATATTTCTTGATATCCTTCAAGCAGCTTGACTTTTTCAATTTCATTCCATGTCCTCTTGTTGCTCTCTTATCCCATACAAACAGATCTTCTTTGTCAATTTTATCTACTCCCACCATGGTCCTGAACACCGCAATCATGTCTCCCCTCTTTCTCCTTTCCTCTAACGAAGGCAAATCCAGCTTTTCCAGCCTCTCTCTGTATGACAGGTCTGTCAGACTGGGGACCATCTTGGTTGCTGTTCTTTGTATTCTCTCAGTCTTGTTTATATCTTTCTTTTTGTGTGGGGACCACACTACCGCTGCATATTCTAACCTGGGGCGGATCATGGCCACTATCAATTTTTTCATCATTTCCTCATCCATATAATGAAATGCTACTCTTATGTTAGTCAAGAGTTTATAAGTCTCTCCAACTATCTTGTTAATGTGCTTTTCTGGTGACAAACTATCTTGGACCAGCACTCCCAAATCTTTCTCTTCTCTCCTTTTTGTGATTAATTCATTACCCAAAAAATGATTCAGTGATGGTCTCCTGGTACTTTTACCCATTTCCAATATTTTACATTTCTTTATATTAAATTTCATTTCCCACGTCCGGCTCCAATTGTGTATCCTATCCAAATCCTCCTGCAGTATTTTACAATCCTCCTCAACCTCTATCTTCCTCAAGATCTTTACATCATCAGCAAACAGACTTGCATAACTGTTCACTCCATCTACTATATCATTTACGTAAATCAGGAACATTACTGGTGCCAACACTGAGCCTTGAGGGACTCCACTTGTTACTTCCCTCCATCCAGACATCTTTTCCTTTATTACTGTCCTCATTTGTCTGTCTCTCAAAAAGTCTCTCATCCATTCCAGAAGTTTCCCCTTTAGTCCTCCTATATATTCTAGTTTCCACATTAGTCTCTTATGAGGTACCTTGTCAAAGGCCTTCTCTAAGTCTAAGTACACACAATCCACCCAACCATCTCTCTCCTGTACCACATCAATCGCTCTTGAGTAAAAGCTCAACAAGTTGGAAACACATGACCTTCCACTTCTGAATCCAAACTGACATTCAGCCAAAATATTCATCTCTTCCAGATATTTTATCCATCTGTCTTTCAGGATTCTCTCACACAATTTTGCGACCATGCTGGTTAGTGACACTGGTCTATAATTCAGGGGTTCTTCCTTGTTTCTTCCCTTGTAAATTGGTACCACATTTGCCCTCTTCCATTCTTTTGGCACTTTCCCCTCTTCCAGTGAGCATACAATTAAGCAGTGAATTTTATCCGCCAGTTGTTCTCTGCATTCCTTCAGTACCCAATTAGAAATTCCATCAGGTCCTGGGGCTTTCCTTACATCTTGAGTTTCCAGTAATTTATACACTTCCTGTACCTCCACTTTTATATCTTTCATCACCGGAACATTTCTAATCACTCCCTCCCCTTCCACAAGCTCCTTTTCTTTAGTGAAAACTGACTGGAAACGTTTGTTCATTATTTCTGCTTGCATTGCCGCATCCTTAAAGACCTCTCCTTCTACTTTCAGCTTGGTGATTCCTTCCTTTTGTTTCAGTTTGCCATTAACAAATCTATAAAACAGTTTGGGTTCATCCTTGCATTTGTCAATTATACCTTTTTCAAAATTCCTTTCTTCTTCTCTACGTATTCTTGTGTATTCATTTCTTGTTCTTTTATATTCTTCCTTTGTTCTGTCGTTACCTCTCTTTCTCCAATTGTTCCATGCCTTATCTCTCTCTTTTTTTGCTATCATACACCTTCTATTAAACCACTCCTTTTTCCTGTTTTCTTTCCCTCTTACTCTTGGTACAAATTTTTCCACTCCCAAATTATAGAGGTCTAGAAAGATATCCCACTTCCTCTGTATCTCTCTTGTTTCTCTGAATTTTCTCCAATCCGCAATTTCAAAAAAGTTTCTCAATCCTGTAAAATTTGCTTTCCCAAAGTTGTATCTTCCCTGTTTATGAAGCTCATCTCTTGGCTCGACGTTTCCTATTAACATCTGGAACTCAATGACCACGTGATCACTTTTTCCCAAAGGACAGAGATATTCCAATGATTCTATTACATCGGGTTCTTTGGTGAACAGTAAATCTAACCTTGCTGGTGTGTCCTCACCTCGAAACCGTGTCTCTTCTTTGACCCATTGCGTCATCACATTATTCATTATTATATTTAATAACATAGTGCCCCACGAGTCCTCACCGCCTCCCGAGTACCATTCCTCCCAGTTCACCTGTGTGTGTGTGTGTGTGTGTGTGTGTGTGTGTGTGTGTGTGTGTGTGTGTGTGTGTGTGTGTGCAAAGCAGTGCACCCAACACAGGAGGCCTGAGGTGGAAGTTGTTAATGTTTTTGATTCACTGTCAACATCATAATGCATTAATTTCTTGCACCAACATGTTGATTGTTATATTCTTTTAACATATCCTAAGGCTCTTTGTTTGTATTAATAGTGGGACCAAGAGTGTTAAGCATGAAATCAGTCTGAGATGTAACTTCTAGTTAAGAATGACAGGTGGGGTGGGGGGTTGGGTAGGGGTATGGGGGATAGTCGGGAGCTTGGGTAGTGGCAAGTGGAGCTCATTTCATCCCCCCTGCCCTCGTTTCATTTCTTTTCATTTTTAAAGGCTCTAACATGCTTGCATGCATTGGTCTTGGTCACCTAATGGCGGCTCTTCATGCTGCACGATCCATTGTAGCTTCCCTGTTCAGTCCCTTAACCCTGAGGTCACACTTAATGACCTCGTCTCATGTCATTCTCGGTCTACCCCTCACAACCCCATCCCCAATATTAATACTTTCTCACCTTCCTCACCAAGTTATCATCCCCCATCCTCTCCACATGTCCAAATCATCTCAATCTACCTCTCCTCATCACAACACCTATACATTCCAGTCCCATCCTACCTCTCAACTCTTCCATCATAAACCCAGCCCCCCCAGACCTTGCACGCAGGGACACACTACACATCCACTTAATCATTGCCATTTCTGTACGTCTGAGCCGGTGAATATCCTCCTCCTTTACTGCCCAGGTTTCACTACCATACAGTATTACAGTCCTAACACATGATGCATACAAAGACCCCTTAGCACGTAGGGAATGCCCTCTCAATGTCAGAAGAGGCAAGAGCTCCCTGAACTTCTTCCAACCACTTCTCACCCTAGCCACAGAGCTAGCTCCAGCCCCACCTCCAGCACACAAAATGTCTCCCAAATAACAAAACTCTTTCACACACTCAAGAGATTCACCTTTCACGCCTGACAATCTCCACCTGCTCTCCCTGACACACCGTACACATAAAATCAGCATTATCTTGCAGTCTACCTCTGATACCACTACATCTCTTGTGCACCCATTTACCACAAACACCGCACAAGATGGAATTACTTCCCATGCCCTTGTGGGACACTGTACATGGCCACTCTCCCTCGTCTTTGACAGTACAGCCACCAACCCTGGATATTATCACTTTTGTTTTATCTGCATTTACCCTTAAGCCCTTGTGCACCATACCATCTCTCCACTTCCTAAACCTTTCCTCTGCCTTCCTTTCATTCTCTGCAATCGACACCAAATCATCAGCATACAGCATCTCCCACGGGAGTCTGTTTCTAAAGTCGGGTGAGAGGGCTTCAAGTACCATGATAAACAACATGGGACTCAAAACTGACCCATGATGCACACCAACATTCACGGAAAACTCATCACTCAAATCTCCATTCACTCTTACCTGGGTGCGAGCACCCACATACATAGCCATAACCACCCTAACCAGCCACTCCTCCAAGCTAAGCTTTCTCATTGCCCAATTCACCACCTCTCTAGGGACTCTGTCAAAGGCCTTTTCCAAATCAACAAAAACAAAATACAGATCCCTTCTCCTATCAATATATTTTTCCTCAAGCTGTCGAACAACGAATATGGCATCAGTGGTCCCCCTACCTGCCATACACCCAAACTGCATGCCATCAATATTCACTCTTTCTCTAATTATACCTTCTAAAACTCTCTTCATTACCTTCATTATCTGATCTGAAAGCTTTATACCTCTATAATTTCCTCTTTCCAGGGCATCATCCTTCCCTTTATACATATTTACAATTACACTCTTCAGCCAATCATCTGGGACAACACACTCATAAATAATCATATTTATAAGGTCAGTGACTAACCTCACCCCTATATCTCTGGAGGCCTTCAACATTTCAGCAGTTAACCCAGACACACCTGCTGCCTTCCCCACCTTCATCCTGCCTATTGCCTCACTCACAGTAACAGCATCAATCAAAGGCCAAAGGCCAAACGCTGGATCTGCTGGCTCCAAACCTTCCCTGTCCCAGTCAAACACGTCATTCAACAACCGGGTATAATGCTCTCTCCATGCATCTTTAATATCCTCACTGTTCACCACTACCCTTCCTTCATCATTCTTCACACACTGCTCACCTATAATATCCCGATTATCCCTCTTCATCTGATTTCCATCCATCCATCCATTGCCAGACGCCATGTATTCATCTGATTTGCCACCTTAAATATCATATTTTTCCTTTCCCCACGATTTAGGTTATCAAGTAAAAGTCTCTGTGACCCAGACTTCGCCCTGTATACCTCTCTTCTAGCCCTACGCTTGGCATCCAAGTACTGTATTCTTCCTTGTTACCACCCTTCTTCCATTCCTGGAAAAGCCTTCTTTTCTCCTTAACTGCAGCTTCTACACCCTCATCCCTGGGTATTCTGAGGTAGGATGGGGGCATCCCTGGGCAGATATTAGTGAGTGTGAGTGTACCTGCACTGTATCTAATACTGAATAAAGTACTTTATGAAATAAAGTCCTAAGTTTGGTACTATTTCATTTGTTTGACCTTCCAGAAAATTTCTAAGAGTAACATTCAATTACCCAGAAAATTCCATATCCGGAATGGAAGAATCCCCATGCATTCCAGTTAATCGAGCTTTTACTGTATTTTGGTACCCTTACCCCATCCTCCCCCTTCCAACCCAGCTAGGATGACTTGCTGGCTCAACAAAATTCGGTTTAAACTGAGCTCTCGGCACCTGGGCGAAGCACGCCAATCACAGCTGTCACCAGATCCCCTACATCCAATCAGCGTTTGCGCTGCGTCCCCCACTACCTCCCGCTTTCACTTCAAAATCAGAATAGATATGGCAGTCCAGTGCAGCAGGTGTCCCTCAGTTCCCGGCTACATTTTTCAAAAGTGCTTTGAAAGCAATGATTCAAGCATTGAATTTCTTAGGTCCCATGGTGTTTTGCCCCAATCTGTCCAGTAACCAAAGTGTGGGAAGGACTGTATATTCAGGAAAGACTGGCACCAGTGGCATTGCACAGGAAGTTACGTGATCCCCAAGACCAAGACGCGCAAATTGTGTAACTATTGCGTTTCTGATTATCATGGAACATTTCTAGAATGAGTGCACCTGGAACCATGGCATGTTGTTATTTTAGTGTATTACTGGGTCCAGAAAGTCTTTAACCCCATAACTGTGTTATGAAATGTGCAGATTACAATATTATTGAAACAAGTGTTGACTGGCATTCTTTCTGTTCAGAGGTATGTGCATTCTGGTATGACAACTAAGAGCAGATTGGTGGCGACAGAGTTATAGTGGAGATTGATGAAACGGTTGATGTTCGCTACAAGTATAATCGAGGACGAGAGGTAACCCAGACCACCTGGCTTTTCAGTGGCATAGAACATGAGTCAAAAAACAAGTCAGTGATTCCCCTGGTTGACCCTGTTTCCAATGAAATTGAAAGGAGAGACAAGAATACACTTGTGCCGATAATAGCAAAATATATAAAACCTGGATCAGTAATTATTGGTGAGTGTTGGGCTGCTTATGCAAAACTAAATGAAGGTTACACACACTACAGTATTAGCCTAATCACAATGAAAATTTCGTAGACCCAGAATAGCCTGAGGTGCACACAAAAAATACTGAGAGATTGTGGAAAGACATAAAGGAGTGGATAAAGAAACCAGGTAGCCTATCCGGGCAAAAGGAGTGTGTATTGCAGTGAGTAAAAGATGGAAGGAGAATATAAGAGAGTATGGATCGGTTGACTCAACGACTGTGTGGGTAAGACTGAAAGTTGGACTATAAATGTGGGCAATTATGTGCATGTATGTGCCAACGCAAGATCGTGCAAACAGAGTGAGAGAAGAGTTCTGGACAAATGTGGAAGTGTGCATGGAAAAGTTTGAAAGGAATGAGAGAGTGTTTTAGATTGGAGATATGAATAGTAATGTAGGAAATGTCAAGGTGGATGGAGTAGTTGGTGAGTGAGGTGTGCCTACTGAGATGGATGAGAATGGCAATGCTTTAGTGGACATTTGTGCTGGAAGTTGGTGATAGCCAGTACCCTCTTCAGGCACAAAATGATCCATAGCTATACATGGCAAGTGTTGAGAAGGGTGGGTGGCAAACTGTATGAACGGAAGGCAACGACTGACTATGTGTGTGTGCACGAAAGGATGCGAAAGCATGTAATGGATGCAAGAGCGTATAGAGGTTGGGGGGTGGACTTTCCGGCCGACACTTGGTGGTGGTCAAAATCAGTGCCCAAGTGAAATGGAGAAATAGGAGAAGGGAGGAGGTGGTATAGCCTATGCAAGGAAAGTGGAAAGGTTACAAGAGGATGAGAAAGAGGCAGAAAATAAGAGAGAAGTGGAGAAGCGATTGGGTAAATATGGGGGATGCGGAAGGTGTGTGCATGACATTCACAGAAGAAATATGTGCAGCATGTGAGGTGATGTGTGGGGTGAAGATAAGATGAAAGGGGGTGCAGGGTACAGCATGGTGGAATGAAGAGGTGAGAGAGGCTGTGGCAAAAAAGAAGAAAGCACATAATGAGTGGATGACAAGAAGTTGAGAGATGGAGGAGAGAGTTCTATGTACTGTAGACAGGAAGAGAGAAGTGAAAAGATTAGTAAGAGAGAGTAAGAGGAGAGTGAAAGGGGAATTTGGAAGGACTTTGAGTATAATGTGGAGGGAATGTAGAAAAATGTTCTGGAAAGAGGTAAAGATAGTTAAACAAGGTGGCAGTGAAGTTAGTTCAGGAGTGAAAGAGAAAAATGGTAGATTACTAGTGGAGAATGGAGAAAAAGTGAGCAGATGGAGAGAACACTTTAAGGAATTGTTGAACATAGAGAACGAAAGTAATGCGAGTATAAATGGCTGGGGAATGGCTAGGAGAAGGAGGGAGGTGAGAGGAGAGGAAGAAATCAGTAGGATGGAAGTGGTGAAAGCAATAATGAAAGTCAAAATGGGGAAAGCCCCAAGAATTGATGAAGTGTATGGTGAAATGCTGAAGCATGGGGGGAAGATAGTAGTAGAATGGATGTGGAAGATATGCAGATTGGTCTGGGAGGAAGGTACCGGTAAAGTCTTGGAGGATTGTAAGTCAGGGATAATTATTCCTCTGTACAAAGGGAAAGGGGAAAAAGAAGTACCGGTATGTGGTAATCATAGGGGCATCTGTTTTCTTAGTGTAACAGGAAAGGTATATGGTAGGATACTAATTGACAGAGTAAGGGAAGTAACAGAGGAATTAGTTGAAGAACAGGGAGGTTTTAGGAAGGGAAGAGGTTGTGTAGATTAGATATTCATTCTTAGATCCTTAGTGGTAAAGTTTCTAGAGAAGGGAAAGAAGTTGTATTAGGCCTTCATGGATATGGAGAAAGCATATGACAGGGTGGATAGGCAAGGATTGTGGAAAGCATTAAGAATATTTGGAGTAGATGGGAAGTTGTTGAATGCTGTGAAGAGTATGTATGAGGGTGCTAAGGCTGCAGTGTGTGTGGACAGTGAACTGCATGAATTTTTCTAGGTGAAGGTTGGATTGAAACAGGGATGTGTCATATTTCCATGGTTGTTCAATCTGTATATGGATGGGGTTATAAAAAAGATAAAAGGTAGGGCAGTGGATGTTGGAATGACCCTAATGAGAGAGGACAGTGTTTGGAAACTCCCTGTACTGTTGTTTGCAGATGATACTGTGTTGTTAAGGGAAGACAAAGGGGAGCTGCAAGGCTTGGTGGATGAGTTTAGGAGTGTAAGAAACAGAATCTTAAGGTGAATGTAGGAAAGAGTAAAGTGATGGTCTTCGAGGGAAGTGAAGTCAGTGAATGTACAGCTGGATGTGGAGGAAATGGAAAAGGTGAGTGCATTTATATATTTAGGAAGTGTGATGAGTAAAGATGGAAGTTTAGAGGGTGAAGTGCTCGAAATGGTACAACAAGGAAGAAAGGTTGCTGGTTCCTTGAAAGCAGTGATAAGAAACAGAGAAGTGAGCATGGAAGTAAAAGTTACTACATAACAGTATTGTGATACCAACTCTAATGTATGGAAGTGAAGCTTGGACCTTGTTGGAGGGACAAAAGTCAAGAGTGAGAGCAGTGGAAATGAGTCATTTGAGAGGAGCATGTAGAGTCACATGGAGAGACAGACTAACAAATGAGAATGTGAAGGAGCATTGTGGTGTGGATGTGGATGTGATCAGAAACGTTATGAGAAACACACTGAGGTGGTTTGGCCATGTGGAGAGGATAGAGAGTGAGAGACTGACAAGAAGAGTGTATGTGAGTGAGGTGGAGGGGGGGAGAGGGAGAGGGAGGCCAAGGATGAGATGGAGGGATGGAGTGGAGAGGTATATGAGAGAGGGGAGTGAGAGCTGGGAGCAGGGCAGTGAAACGGCAGGGGACAGGGCAACATGGAGGCGATTTGTTTGTGGCCACCCTTTACAGGATTAAGGCATCTGGCAATAGACAGATAGATAAAGATATATAGTATCCGGTCCTGTTACCTTTGTCAGTACCTGGCCTGGTACCTGTTCCTGAAGCAAGTTGGCGATCAAGAAATGCAGTTTTTTCAAGGAGGTGGCGAAGCTGTATTCCCCACTTTGTGGCTGCACAAGGCCTACCTCAATACCTGTACCTGCTATCCCCATCACTGAGGACACAGATTCTGACAACGAGTAAGGTAAGATGTAAGGTTTGAATACTAGGTTACTTCCAGTTTGGGTTAGGCTGGGTTGGGTTGGGTTGGGTTGGGTTATGTTTGGTTAGGTTAGGTTTTAGGTTGGGTTAGGAAAGGTTTCAGCTTTGCATTTTACCCAAGAAACTATTTTTTTCTGATGGTTTTTGGTACAATTCATTCGATCATCAGCTTCATTTCATCTGGAAATAACCATTTTCTGTGTTTCTCCCCTCCCTAAAACCCCTGATTCCCCAAGGATCCCCCATTATTACAGGGGTACATGGGGGGCTTACCTCAAAATCTGGTCATTTCCAATGAATAAGGATAAGGATTAATCCCCGAGCTAGACCTCATCAGATCATATAGCCCTGCTAGGGTTACAGGAGAGCGCTACCCCTCCCAGCACAGCAGCCACCGGGCGGGGCGCGAACTCGCAACCTCACGATTACGAGCCCAACACCCTACCACCGAGCTACCGCGCTCCCCATTTCCAATGGAAATGATGCTCCAAATCGAATGAATCACATCAAAAACTATCAGAGAAGCCTAAGTTTCGTGGGAAAAAGCAGTATGGGCAGACAACCGATATTTACCCCCATATTCTACTTTAAATTTATCAGTTATTTGTATGTCTCAATTTTATCTTTGATCATACCCTTCAGAATTTTGTAGATGTCTATCAGGGTTATTGGTGTCAAGTCCTTAAATTGTGGTTGTGTTGTTTTCTGCATCAATTTTGATGTTTTCCAGCTATCAGGTATATACATTTTTTTCTTATTTGTTCATTGTAGCATTCCGTGAGTCCTTCAGTGAATGCCTGGTAATATTTGCCAGAGATGATCTTTCGCCAAGATTGCTATGAATTACATACTTACCCACGATAGGAGTCGCTGGTTAAAAAGCCTCTCATTCCGTACGTTATATCTTATGTGCGTCTATGTAATAGAAACATAATTGCCCAGTATGTCGGAATATCTGGTGGTGTTTTAAATTACACGGTAAAAAAGTTACGGCAAGATAAGGATGAGGTCCCAGGAAGTTATAACTTAGTGCTGCTTCCTGAATGGTTACTTTTTTAACATATGCCTTACGGTCCTTACCCATAGCTCAAGTGTATGATGACAACGACGGACGGTGTTTAACAAAGCCGAGATTCTGATACACACTTCCCTTACAAAACACCCACAATGAACACACAAGACAATACACAGCCTTCTGGCTATAGTGGCTATTACTACGCAGAGTCGCAGAGGTCGCAGACTTGCAATGTTCTACCTGCCAAATAAAACTAGGACACTTTTCACTGTTGTAACAGTATGTATGTATACATGAACATAGACATTTACGAAGTGATATTTGTATAATGGAGGCAACATTATTACAACGCACTTTTCTCGTATGTCATTAATTGTGGAACTACATCGAATGAGTATATAAAAGTATAAGCATTATATTAGCTAGTAAAAAATAAAAATTGTATTATGAAAATGTAATGATAAATATTTGATAACAGTTTCTTGATAATGTAATGTAGTTAGAGATATTTAATATTGCGCACGACAAACGTCTTTTATTAGCAGCCATATTGCCATGCGACCGAGGTGAACGAGGCCTTTCCTGAGCATCAACAGAAGCGATGCCGCCGAAGAGTGAGTCTTCTGCGATTTGTTGTCTTTTTGTTTTTAGTTTTATTGATTTGTATGTGTTATTTATTGATGTTTGATTACGTAGAACAGTAAGGGCTGCTATTGGTGTGTTTTGAGAATGTTGGGCATAAAATGGAAGTTATACTATTCAGTGAACTCGGCACGTGTGTGAGTGGATTATCATGAGACCTGTCGGCAGAATTCAGTGGTTTAAAAATTGCTTTCGTAGATCTGGTTGCAGGCCTTTATGTGCACTTTCACATGCGTTAGAAATTAATTCACTAACTGCCAGAGTAAGCCTAAATTGCGGTAGCACCCAACATATAGTGCTGGCAGGCAGTTATGTCTGTAGTATTAAGTTTTGTGGTATTATATCCGAATAATACATAGTGAAAGTGCAGGAGCTCCCATGCATAAAATATGCTGTTGTGTTTCAGTAATTCTTTACCAAACTATTGCAGCCGTTCCATATTTTCTATTGAAATGAGTCACAGGTTTCTGTTAACTTTTCTGGATTGCCATAGGTACTTGACATTTGGTTTTAATTTCATTTCAACCCCCTAACAACGGAAATCATTATTTTTCTGTTTGCCAATAGATAGTTCTCTCAGTGTCAAGAACTTTTGAGTACTATCACTTACCACTGCAGTTCAGTAATAATGACAATAGATTTTATTTTTTCTGAAATTGTGGTCGGAAGCTGGTCTTGCCGCGGCCAGATCTGGTGAGTTATGAGTGTGTGTGTACGTTGGTTTCCACCGTGCTCTGCAGGCCTTGAGCGGCGGCCAGTAAGCAACCAGATGTGACGGACGGTCATTTTGAATGAATCATGGACTGCGGCCAGTGAGCGACCTTTCGATTTCTTTTGGTATAGGCCAATGATTTCAAACCTAATTTCCCTTAATAGGAATGGGAGGCCCTTCATATGAATTTGAATTTAGCTATGGCGACTGGGTCTGCACCAGTGGGTAACTATGCCCACATATCTAAGCTCAGGCACCACTCTAGATCTTGTCTTCACATCCGAGAATGATAAAGTTGGAGAAATTGAGGTAGCAAGTCCCCTGCCCAGCTGTGGACACTGTCCGGTGCTAATACAATATTATTTTCAGGCTGCTGTGGTGACAGATAGCTATTTGCACACCAAGCGCTCCTGGCATAAAGCCAAATACAACAAAATAAATAATCATCTGCGTGAAATAGACTGGCATTTTGAATTCCAAAGCATGTCAATTGATGCCATGTATGACAGATTGCAGTCCATCCTTAGCCCACTAATTGACGAGTATGTGCCGAATATGCCTAGCACACCTTCCTCACCTCCCAAGGCCTTAAAAAACCATTGCAGGAAACCCTGGGAAGCATACAAACACTTCAGGAATGTTTATGGAAGACTATCTCCTGAGGCTTCCCGAGCTCTGTCACACTACGACTCTCTCAACGACAGCTTTCGTAACTACTTTACACACATGCAGATCAATCACGAAATGTCACTGATTAGAAAACTAAAGGTCTCCTCAAAACCATTTCACCAGTACATCAGAAATAAGAAAGTAGGTGCACCCTCAGTAGGCACTACAAGATTGGACAATGGAGTGTTAACATCTGACTACTCAGATGGCAGAAACTTTTGCTACACATTTTTGTACAGTTTACTCAACTCATGCTTCTCACGCTCCCTTCCCTCACCAAACTTTTGAGGGTATCCTCGACACGGTGACCCTATCCTTGCAAGAAGTGAGAAATAGGCTCGCGGCACTGGACCCAAACACCAGTATGGGACCTGATGGCCTCCACCCCAGTCTTCTGAAATATTGCCCAGCCTTAGCCTTACCCTTGTTTTTGATATTTCAAAAGTCTGTCACCATTGGTAAATTGCCACATGATTGGAAAAAATCCATTATCATCCCTATATTCAAGAAAGGCTCTCGACACAAACCTCTTAACTATAGGCCTATTAGCCTAACCTCTCTCTGCTGCAAAACCCTGGAAAGATTTATTACAGAGGCATTATACAACTACCTTGACACTAATGGAGTGCTGTCAAATGAGCAGTATGGATTCAGACAGGGTAGAACTGTAGATGACCAACTGTTACTCGTGTATAATGATGTTACGGCATGGGTGGATGCTAGGTATGTTGTGAATGTTGTTTTGTTTGACTTTAGCAAAGCCTTTGACATTATCAACCATTCGATACTCACTGACAAGCTGAGGCTACTTGGGGGGAGTGGTTCCTTGCTAACTTGGATCTCTGACTTCCCTTCCGGCCGCACCATGCAAGTGTCTGTGTCCGGCTGCGCCAGTTCCTCAAGGAATGTTGTCAGTGGTGTTCCCCAGGGATCTGTTCTAGGCCCCTTGCTCTTTCTGGTATACTGTATATAAACTTTCTACCCTCATACATACGCTCCAAATGTAAATTCTTTGCTGACAACATGAAGATATACCTCAAGTTGTGCCAAAACACTTGTTCCACATTAGCTGCAGATATAAGTACATGCCAGAAGGACATTAATATGGTCTATAATGTCGCTGAGTCCCGGGGTTTACATTTCAATCTTGACAAGTGTACTGTTCTGCAATGTCAGAGAGGCCCAGTAGACTGGAATTCTATTGGCGCACTTCAGTACTATCACATGAACAACACCAGCCTCTCCGTAGAAACTACACACAAAAACTTGGGTATCTTGGTTGACAGTTCACTGAAATTTCATTCGCACATAAGAAATACTGTAAAAAATGGCAGCAGGCCTGTTAAATAATTTACTTAAGTCCACCCTCTGTCGAGACTGAGATTTTATGTTGACTTTATTCAAATCCCACATCAGACCCATCATGGAGTTTGGCTCCACTGTATGGAACACAGGCTGCCACGGAGATCAGATGCTCCTGGAGTCTACAGCACAGATGGACTAAGCAAATCAATGGCCTGTCCGAACTCAGTTATGCTGACCGTCTGAAAAACCTGGGCCTGTATTCTGTAAAAGGGAGACTGATCAGAGCTGACCTCATTAAATGCTGGAAAATCTTCCATCACCAGTCCCCAATTGCACCGCCTGAGCTTTTTTCTCTTCCTTCATTAACTCACACCAGGGGCCATAGATTCAAGGTGGCCAAGCCCCGCACTTCAGCCAAGTGTAGACGCAGGTTTTTCAGCATCAGATGTATAGACCTCTGGAACTCTCTTTCAGATGATGCTGTTAGTGCTGACTCAGTTGCATCATTTAAAAAGTCCCTCCACTCACAACTAGGTCACATCCTGTTCGACTATATTGAATAACTACGACTCTTAATTCGAAGCCCTTCAAGTAGTGCAACTACCGTGCATATGGCACAAAACTCAGCCTCTAATCAATACAGTAGTCTATTCTGACGATGATGTATATAGGAAACGGGGCTGGCGTGCCAGCAGGTATGGGCTGCCCTACTTCTTGAAAAGCAGATTCCTACCAAGCCATACTGTTAATTGTAGTAGGGTAGCCAACCAGGTGAGTAATCCAGTGCAGATGTCCGAGTTGTGACATGGGTTTTACGAATTCATTGCAAAATGAGGTTCATTCAGTTAGCCTAATACAGCACAGCCTTATACAAGGGTTTGATTTGATTGGTTAAGTTAGGTTAGATTAATGAGAAAAAAAAGACAAAGTTTCTCCAGTTAATACAGGTTAGGTTAATGAAAAAAACATACCGTAGTTAATCAAATAGTTCTTTTCTTAATCTATTTTAGTGATTTGTGTATGATTTTTATTGCCGAGAATATTGCAAAATGCCTGTTTTTTTTGGAGGGGGAGGGGGAAACTAAAATGGGTACCGGTAATTTCTGGTAAAATCAGTTATCAAAATCCTACAGAAAACACTGAAATCTTTATCTTTATTTGGTTTATCAGGCTCCATTCCACCAACATGTGGCACTCTGCAGAGCTGCCAAAGAGTGCTGCCAATATTTTACAAAAATAGTGTAACCTGTATTGATACTATTATTGCTCTATAAACTTAATAAAAGACTAGGTAATAAAACTTAATAGTAAAACTTAATATTAAAGAAACACTAGGTAATAATAACACAATTAATGGTAAAAACAGTAAAAACATGGTTATGCTTACTTCTATCTATCTGTCTATTGCCAGACACCATAATCCCATAAGGGGTGGCCACTTGACTTTGAGTTATTTGTTTTACGGGGAGGGGCACTAACCCTCCACCAACCCACTTGTTGGCACGTAGGGAGCGCGTATGGTTTGGTTATATGGTTACCACCGAGCGTTGTAAATGGTTTCTTGGCTTACAGGAAACCATTTGGCTTGTCACTCAATGTAAAGCCACCTGTAAAGGAAAGAAAAGCGATAAGAAGTGACAGGAAAGGTGGGAGAAATAGGAAGAGAGGAGGGCAGGCACAGAAGAAATGATAAAGGGTAAGGAAGAAGTAGGCAGCACTACATCAAGTGAGTGGATGATGGTCACCACCACCTACCACGTTATGCTTACTTAAAAGTAATAAAAACTAGTACAGTACCCTCGCGTCCAGCACGGTAATATTGTCATGCATGGGTCACGTGTTGGACCAAAAACGTGTTGGACTAACAATAGAGCTTATGGGGAAAAATGAATTATGTCAGCAACCCTCGGAAAAGTCACCCTAAATACCTACCATATACCAATACATATATTGGTACTATTGTAATTATAATAAATGGTACTGTGCTATGAATGATAACTAACCTTTTAGGATAGTGTTGGTGGGCTTGCTGGGAATGGAAGGTGGTATCCAAGGCTGTAGTTAGTCCTACTGGGTCCCCGGAGGATGGCTGCTGGCGTCACTAGCGGGTAATGGCTGTTGCTCCTCCTCAACCTCCCTCATAAATCCTTCGAAATCAAACCTCCCTTATAAATCCTTCAGTCACACTCAGAATCACTATCTTCGTCCACAGCCATGGAAGGTCCTGCTTCTGCCTGTCCTAGCCTTGTAATCTTCGGCAAAGTGCATGCTTCTCACACTGTTGCCAGAGCCCCGTCTCGTGACTGTGGAAAGTGATCGCTGTCGCTGACTCGGTAGAGATTAAGGAGAAGCAACTTTGTTTATAAACTGGTACGCACGCCGATGAGAAGGGTTTCAAAACGATTGATATTTATTCTAAAATATTGATATGTATTCAGTGTCAGGCTAAATGTTCAATGCTGTAGTACGATACATTCTCTGTCGAGTCGCCTGGGTTTTGGTCACACTGTTTTCCCCATCGTATGCTCGGCAGGAATCCATCCAGATGAATTCCAAATGCCCGTGGTATCGTCGGCAATTTTACCACGTTACCGTTCCGATTTTACATCGTATCCTCGGCAAACCTGGTATGAAGTGCCGTGTGATAGCCTTCGGCTGCCAGGATCTTGTCTTAAGTTTTTTATTATGATCACGTTGGCTTCATTCATGTTGTAGGCCTTGGCAATGTCAACTTTCCTCTCCCCTTTCTTCTTCCTCTCGATGCTTTCTAGCTTGGTGGCCTGAGAGAGGTGCTGATGCTTCTTGGGGTTCTCAGAAGGCTTCCTAGGCATCGTGAGCAGGATAAAATGCAGTAACAGCGGCAGAAAATGCAGTAAGAAAAAAGCACCTTCCAATGCAATTATGCGACTGAGTGGCTCTGTGGCGGGAATAATGTAAACAAAACATCACGTGACACCAGAAGCTTTTTTAATTGGGCGGTATCACGATCATGTTACGATAGCGGGTGGGGAAGGATACTTGATCAGAAGTTTTTCATTGGCTATCATCATCATGGGAATGTCCAGTATGGCCGTGTTGGACTGGGGGTGATCGTTCTAGAGTGAACTCTGCGGATTTGGCCCACTTTTCGGAGCTCTGTGCGTGTTATGCTAACACACTCGTGTTGCAGTAATTAAATCGTATTAAATAATACTAATTAATTGCTCACCGTGCTGGACTCGAATCGTGCTGGACGCGAGGGTACTGTACCATAATTCCGATTCAGTAGTGCCCACTTTCAATAGTACGATACATTTGACATAAGACTTAATAATCACCGTGACACTTTATAGTAAATAACATGGTCATACTGACTTACTCATAATAACACAATAATGTCTCCTATCAGTTTAATACTATTCACTTTACAAAATTTCATAATACATAATAATCTCTATTACACATGTCCTCCATATCATAGCAGTTACTAAACAAGAATGTTTGAACAGATCCACATTATTACTGCTCTTAACAGCACTTGGTAGTCTGTTATATAGTCTTGGGGGCACAATTTTTAAGGGCTCTAAAACCAATGTCTGTGTTACACCTTGAGTCTAAGAGTCTATAGCTATCAGAAGCATGTCTTACTACAATATCTATCTGTAATTCAAATGGTTGTAATAATTTCCTTAAGTATTCTGGTTTCCCGGTCGTCATTGCCACATACATCATAGCACAAATTTTATGTGATTCTAGCCTTAACTGGCAACCAGTGTAGTTCAGTGAGAACTGGTGTAATCCTCTCATATGCTGGCAAACTCATTATTAGTCTAGCTGGTTTGTTCATAATAATTTGCATTTTCTTCAGTTGATATTTAGGTAAATTGTAGTACAGAGAATTACAGTATAGTAATCCAGTCTATTAACCCCTAAAACGCGGGTGTTTACAGTCGATCCCCCCCGAGTGGCGGGGTTGTATCGCGGTCTGAGTACCTGTTGGAAAATATTCGCCAAAAATCAGAGATTAACCCTAGAACATTATACTTGGTATGGCAGATAGTACTTACATTCAGCTTTCTCCAGAGACAGGTGTTGAGCCTTCGTGGACTACCCAAGGACTTGTGGAGACTTGCAAAGTTGGGTAACCAAATCTTCACTTTCACACCTCCAGCAACCCGGTTTCCCCTCTACCACAGCCTCATTCTGTCACAGTAAACTTTATACTACAACGTAAAGGTAGTTAGGAATCTGTATTTGTACAATAAGCACTGAAAATAAGGCTAAAATCAACGGAGCGTACGGCCGACATGCACTGTGGCGGCATTCTTCCCGTCACTCAACAAACATTTCCATTTTCACAGCTAAAAACATGTATACTACATTATTTTCAATCATATTACTTCCCAAAAGATCACCACGGAGCGCTTTTTATTCTGCCTTACGTCCGCCACTTTATTCTTGTTCCTGTCGGCCGCTTGCACTGACTGGGAAGAGCTAGAACTCGCCGTAATCTCACTTTGAAAGCCTGCAGTAAACTGACGCTAAACAGAGGCAAACCGTGAGACAAAAAGCTAGTGTTACAACTGGGGAAACAAGCCTTTCCTAGTAGCATAAACTGCTTGTGAGAGGAGATCGCAGATTTACAGTTCTGAGCGCTCAGAGCGCTGCCATGTATCACAGCCAGGCTGGCCGGGCCGTGGTGGGGGGGGGACGGGGGGAAAACGCGATATTTGGCAACAACTGAGGTCAGTAGTACAAAGGTAAAGTATGCTAGTTGTAGCTAGAGGGTGGAGGTACTGATAGACAATACCAGCTGGAGCCTGCTTGCCCGCGGTTATTCAAAATTTACTAAAATCGCAAACGCGACAACCCGCTGTTCTGCCCTTATGGCCGAGCGTCGCAAACGCGACGATCCGCGTTTTAGGGGTTAATGACATCGTTATGTATAAGCATCTTAACAGAATGTATATCCAAATTTTTCCTTATAAAGGCAATATTTCATAAGTTAAGTCTTACCACTTTTACAGTTCCATTTATTTGTTCATTGAAATTCATATGTTTATCAATAATCACACCTAAGTCCTTGACCTTCTCAGATATACTGACAATATTTCCAGTAATACTAAAACCCTGCAAACTGTTCAACCCTCTCAAGACACCCCTTTTTCCAACAATCAAACATTCTGTTTAATCTCATTCAGTTTTAGTTTTTTACTATCCAACCATTTTTTTTATATCTCCCATAATCCTAGTCAACAGAGTTTCAGTGTCCAATACATTATTAATAGACATAAAACTGAGTATCATCAGCAAAAAGGTTAAAGGGCACCCCATGTTCCCTCAGCAAGAATGAAAGTTCAATAGTATAAATACAGAACAATACAGGTCCCAGTACACTGCTTAGGGGAACACCTTTTCTAAGAGTTCTATGTTCAGAAAAAGTTTCCCACCTGTACACAGTAACTTCTGTTATCTAAATTGCTTTCCAAGTAACTGAGTGCCCTTTGTGTCACTCCTATAGCCCTCAAATCTTCCAACACTAGCTCATGTACTACTGTGTCAAAAGCAGCACTTGAATCTAATAATATTAACCCTTTGAGATTTTCGGCCCTCTGCTAATTGTGTCTGTGCCAGATTCAGCCTGGCACATAGAGTGCACCGTTGTGCAGTGATAGTTGTACTTAATCGGTCACTGTACACTTAACTTTTTATGATAGACTAATGAATTGGGTACCGTTTTAAAGCTGAGTAGTATCTCTTTATCGTAGTATGGTTGAAAATGGTAAATACAGTAGCTAAAAGGCCAGTAAGATGAGTAGAAGTTAGCTGAAAAGGAAAAATCGCACACCCTTCCGTAGAAAAATATTTGTAATAAAAAGGTATTAGAGTTACATGGAACTTGATTGCACCATGTCTATCTATCTATCTATTGCCAGACACCATAATCCCATAAGGGGTGGCCACTTGACTTTGAGTTATTGGTTTTATGGTGAGGGACGCTAACCCTCCACCAACACACTTGTTGACACATAGGGAGCACGTATGGGTTGGGTATTTGGTTCAATCTACAGTAAATTAACTTTCCAGTGATATATAGGTTATGGCAATTTACGTTAGTTTTCACAGAGAAAAGCGAAAGCTCGTGCTGTTATACAGGCAAATATCCATGCTGGTAATACTGATATTATTCATGGTAAAAGCAAATTTATTATGCATATCTGTCTGATGTACTTGTTAGTGTAAAACTAAATAGTTAGAAAAGGATAACCAGGATAGTGTATGTAGAACATGCTCAGATAGGATATGGAAAACGTGCAAAAAACAAATGTTGTTTCATATGACTTAAATTCATGTCATCAGAGGGAGGTGAGAAGACAGGAAGAAATCAGTAGGATAGAAGTTGTGGAAGCAATGAAGAAAGTTAAATCGGGGAAAGCCCCAGGAATTGATGGAGTGTGTGGTGAAATGCTGAAGTATGGGGGAGAGATAGTAATAGAATGGATGTGGAAAATGTGCAGATTGGCCTGGGAGGAAGGTAGAGTCCCGGAGGATTGGAAGTCAGGTATAATTATTCCCTTGTACAAAGGAAAAGGTGAAAAAGAAATGTGTGGTAATCGTAGGGGCATCTGTCTTCTAAGTATAATAGGAAAAGTGTATGGTAGGATACTTATTGACAGAGTTAGAGAAAGAACAGAGGAATTAGTTGTAGAAGAACTGGGAGGCTTTAGGAAGGGAAAAGGTTGTGTAGATCAGATATTCATTCTTAGATCTTTAGTCGAAAAGTTTCTAGAGAAGGGAAAGAAGTTGTATGCAGCTTTCATGGATTTGGAGAAAGCATATGACAGGGTGGATAGACAAGGATTGTGGAAAGTATTAAGAATATATGGAGTAGATGGGAAGTTGTTGAATGCTCTGAAGAGTATGTATGATGGTGCTAAGGCTGCGGTGCGTGTAGATGGTGAACTGAGTGAATTTTTGTCTTTGAAGGTTGGGTTGAAACAGGGATGTGTCATGTCTCCATGGTTGTTCAGTGTGTACATGGATGGGGTAATAAAAGAGGTACAAGTAGGGTAGTGGATGTTGGAGTGGCCCTGGTGAGAGAGGGTAGTGTATGGAAACTCCCTGTACTGTTGTTTGCAGATGATACTGTGTTTTTGAGTGAAGACGAAAGAGAGCTGCAAGGCTTAGTGGATGAGTTTGGGAGAGTGTGTAAGAAACGGAATCTAAAGGTGAATGTAGGGAAGAGTAAAGTGATGGTCTTTGAGAGAGGTGAAGTCAGTGAATGTACAGCGAGGTTGGATGGTGAGGAATTGGAAAATGTGAGTACAGTAATCCCTCCAATATCCGACGTAATAGAGCCATACGCAGGTCCGGATATTGGGCCCCAGATTATGGACTTGTACTTATGGACCCTAACTCAGAGAAACACCTATACAACTCCCTCTGGACATGCATAGCACCTATTTAAGACCCAAATCACACCAATAAGGCACATAATAGACTGAAATAAATGCAAAAGAAGCATAAAATGAGGTTTTTGAGGTAGGTTCATACAATATTCAACATTCTGGGTACTTACAAGTCCCTTGCTCATGGACTGGTAGGTATGGACCCTAACCTAGCCTAACTCAGAAAAACACCTTCCTACTGCACATGCATAGCACCTAAGACAGAGCATATTCACACCTATAAGGGACATAAAAGAGTGAAATGAGGTGTTTGAGGTAAGTATAGTATGGAAAATACAGTAGAGTACTGTATGAAACATTCTGCCTACTTACAGCAAGTCCATGGCCATCTCGATGAATAACCACCTCCTCTCAGACTCTGACAGTAAGAAGGATTTCCTGAAGCACTTGCAGTACACTGTTCATGAAGTCTTGCACTGAACTTAGTCATTCACACTCAGAAGTCTGTTCTCTTCACAGTGCGCACTCTTGTCTAACTTATGCTCCATTGTAACTTACTAAGTGTTGCACTCTGCACTTTAACTTTTTCCACTCTTCTAACCATTTTCTAAAGCAAAAACACACAAGTCTATTTATGTTAAATTTAGTTCAAAAATTGTCTTTTCACTCACAACTCTAAATCCTTAACACAACGCACTGTTTTTTTTCAATGCACAACACTGTAAATTTCCGTGTGGTCTAGTGGAGAAGTTCTTGACGTCTATTCACTGTCAGAGTCCGAGAGTATCACTAGCAGGTGACTTAGGGGTGCGTCGCTGGGTCATGGTGATGGCGTACCCACTGCAGACGACTCTGAAGATAGACTCAAACTCACGTCGAGCGGTGACTCCACCGTGGCTGATGTGCTGGGCTGTGGCTCGGAGCATAAGGGCCTGTCTTGGGGAGGCAACGGAGTGGAGCCAGGGCTGGGCACAGCGGGGGTCACGGGCCTGAAAAAACTGTCAATCGTTGATTGATCAACGATTCTGACTATTGATGATGCGCTGCCTGAAAGCACGCACTTCCTCCACAAGTCCCAAGGGCCCCATCTCCCTGTCACAGTCCAGGTGTTCCAGGTAGTCGAGAATGAACTCTAGATGTTCCCGGAGTGCGCTCAGCTTGGGGATGGCTGGAGTTGTGTCATGCTGAGAGGAGTCTGCATCATCGTCGCCGTCCTCGTCGGAATCTTCAAGCTGGGTACTGACACCTGCAACTGAAGATGCGATGTCGATATTAGACAAGGTCTGATACCCAGGATTGCCCTCGTTGTCATCCAACCACTCACGCACATCGTCCACATCAACATCGTTGCCATGCGTATGTAGATGTATATGGAAGTCATCCACGTCAAAAGCTAGGAAATCGTACTCCACATCCGTTACGAGAAGCAGACGAGACCAACCATTTTCTAGAGTCTTGACAGGGACTTCCTTTCGTGCACTGGCCCAGTTGTAGATTGCAGACTTGATGTAGCAGCGAAGGTTTTCCAAAGTCCGCTGGCCTCGCGTGTCCCGTCCCTCCCTGCGCTCGTCCTTGTCCTCGAGAGCAACCATCACCTCGTCCAGGAACTTCCTTCGGTATAGACGCTTTGTTGCCACGATCACTCCTTGGTCCATTGGTTGGATGAGAGCTGTCGTATTAGGTGGCAGAAACATGCACCTAATCTGGCCATTCTCAGCCACCAAGTCCTTGTCGCACGGGTGGGCAGGTGCATTATCGAGGAGGAGGAGGGCCTTTACCTGGTCGTGCGAGATTCCCAGTGTCTCCGTCTGGTAATGTATGACCTCCTTGACGAAGTGACAGTGGAACCAGTCTTTGAAGATCTGGGCTGTACACCATGCCTTCAAAGAATGGTACCAGATGACAGGAAGGACATCCATCACCCCACGAAGACACCGAGGCTGCTTTGCACGGCCAACAAAACAGGCTTCAGCCGGTGCATGCCATTAGCATTGGCACAACACAAAGCAGATATCCGTTCCTCTGAGAGCCTGCGGCCAGGTACACGCTTTTCCGTCTCCTCGGCTAGAGTGTTCGTTGGCAAAGAGCGATAGAATAAACCAGTTTTGTCAGCATTGTAGACTTGACCGAGAGCAAGGCCCTTCCTGTCGATCGAGCCCTTCACCTTGTGCCGAAACTCGTCAACTCCATCCTCGTTAGTGTCCAAAGCTTTGCCATGAGTTTTACGGTTGGTAAGGCCATGCCGTAACTTGAATGCGAAGAGCCAACCCTCGGATGCCTTGAAGTGTAGGGCGTCGTAAAGTCTGGCAAACTTCTCAGCAGCAGCCTTCAGCTCCGTATCATGTACCATCACACCAGCAGCACGTTGCTGTCGATACCAAATCAACGTGGAGCGGTCGACTTCAGCAAACTTGGGAGTAAACATCACCTTCCTCTCCACGTTGCATTTGTTTCTCGATGAGAAATCAGCCGTGTACTGCATGAGTTTGTCTCGGGATCTCTTAATATCAATCAAAGTAGATCGGGCCAGGTAGAACTCGCGGAGGATGCGGGAAGAAGACCACTCCGCATCTACTTTCTTCAATATCTCCCGGTTCTTCTCCAGAGTCAACACCACTCTCTTCCTTTTCTCAGGCGGCGGGCCCATCGTCACACACACGAAGGAGGGGAATGAGAGCAGCAGGAGTGCCTGCAGCAGGTAAGGCACCACCACAAAAGCGAGCACGTGGGCAGCCATGACGATGAGCGTGCACTTACGACGAGAGACAGGCGGAAAGTTGGGAGGATGCAGGGGCGCTCTAGAGGACGTCGGAGGAATGACGCGCCACAACAAAGCTGTCCCGCGCCCCGCACGCCGAGTTCAAATTACGGGTGGGATTTTTTTTTGGGGGGGGGATATTGGATCCTGGGACGATTATGTCCAGTTAGTGGGGATGTTCGGATATTGGGCATTCGGATATTAGAGGGATTACTGTACGTTTAAGTACTTGGGTAGTGTGATGAGTAAGGATGGAGGTTTAGAGGGTGAAGTGCTTGAAAGGGTACAGCAGGGAAGAAGGGTTGCTGGTTCCTTGAAAGCTGTGATAAGAAGCAGGGAAGTGCGTTTGGAAGTGAAAAATTTACTACATGACAGTATTGTGATACCAACTCTAACGTATGGAAGTGAAGCTTGGACTTTGTTGGAAGGACACAAGTCAAGAGTGAGAGCAGTGGAAATGAGTTATTTAAGGGGAGCCCATGGAGTCACATGGAGAGACAGGCTGACAAATGAGGATATAAAGGAGCGTTGTGGTGTCGATGTGGATGTGATAGGAAGCATTAGGAGGAATACACTGAGGTGGTTTGGCCATGTGGAGAGGATGGAGGGTGAAAGACTGACAAAGAGAGTGTATGTGAGTGAGGTGGAGGGCGGAAGAGGGAGGGGGAGGCTGAGGATGAGATGGAGGGATGGGGTGGAGAGGTATATGAGAGAAAGGGGTGTGAGTTGGGAGTGCAATGGCGGGGGACAGGGCGACGTGGAGGCGATTTGTTTGTGGCCACCCCGAACGGGATTGAGGCGTCTGGTAATAGATAGATAGATAGATAGAATCTCAACGGTTGGATTTACAATGACTCGAAATCGCGTCTTCGGAATCTCAAAGGGTTAAGACACCACATTTTCCCTCATTCATCCATCCTAGTAAATCATTAGTGACACTGCACAGTAATGTTTCTGTTGAGTACAATTGCCCATAAGCAGACTGATTATCTGGTAATACATTGATATTCACCAGATATTCCATCGGTTGATCAAGTATAACATTCTCAATAATTTTGGACAAATATGACAGATTTGGAACTGGTCTATAGGAGCTCAAACTCTGATGATCTTTATTGCCCTTTAAAGTGGGTTTGACAATTGCCAACTTTTCACTTTGTGGAAACACACATTCAGTAATACTTAAATTCACAATTTTCATCATCAACTGCGCAAGACTAGGGAAGCCTTCCTCATTAGCTATATCCGACATTGAGATTGGATCAGTAGAACAATATGTCAGTTTAACTTTTCATCAGGGTCTCTAATTTCACAAAACTAACTTCCTTCAAGCAACACCAACCAATGTACGGGATGTCTGGCAGGTGCACTTGGTGGACCATAGGTCCTAAACCTTGGAAACTGTTGACAATATTTAAGGTTTTCTCATCAAAATACATCATAAATTTATTTGCTAAGTCTGCATCAGAGAAACTGTCAGGAAGCTTCTTCTTTCCTATATGCCCTATCTAGTCGGTGATAAGAATACAGTCCCTTCACATCTGACCCAGCTGCAGCAATGTTCTGTCTAAAATACATACATTTTCTTCTTATTAGTTTATTCACCTCATTCCTTGCATTAATGTACTCTCTCCCGGATTCCTCTGTTCGCAAAGTACGCCACAGTTTTTCTTTACCGTACGCCTTCTAATTCTAATAGCATTTGCAACCTCAGAGTTAAACCACGGAGTGTTGTTGTTCTCAGTAACCTCTTTCTCTAACACTGGACACATGTAATATTCACTTTGTAGTGCACCTTTATATAATGAGATCATACAACTCAGACATTAACCTTTTTGTATTACAATACCATCTGTATGTGTACAAAGATTATGAATATCCTCTGACATTCTATCAAGTATTCTATGAAGCAACACTCTAGGGCAGTGGTTCCCAAACTTTTTCTGGTCGTTACCCACTTTTCATACATGATCCTTGTCCATGGCCCCCCTTCGCCAACCATAACCCATGACTACAGTGACTGTCTACACTACAGTCCTACACTCATCATGTCCATATAAAAATCACTCTAGCAAATCCTGTAATTTTATTGATTCCATTTTTTATTTTCTCTTTTGTTAAGTATTAATAAAGATATGTGTATTTTGTTTTAGCTGAATCATATATATATATATATATATACTGTATATATATATATATATAATTATTGAAATGGTACTAAAGGAATAATAAAATGCACATTAAAAAAATCCATACTTAGAGTAATTAAAAATTGTATTATTGCGAAAAGCTGATTCAGCAATAAAAAACAATTCACTGGATTGAAAAAGTGTATTAATCCCACGCAGTTTGATCTGATCTTTGAATTTTACAAATCTGATAACTTTATAATTCTGAAATGATATGCTATCATAGTGAGTCATAATTATCTGCCACAACCATGGCCTTCAGTTGCGACACACCCACCTCCTCCCAGACCATTTGCTTCTGAACATTCATGCCAGGTTCATTTTTCCTTCATTTGAATCCCCATTCCACTCAGTGTAAGTTCTCTCCACTGACTACCTACTCACTAAACTCCTTCGGTTCAGGTTATGGCCCCCTACATTCTGATATATGGCCCTCATTTTGGGAACCACTGCTCTAGGGTCAAAGTTTCTTTTACTTCTGAAAGTTATAGTATTCTTGATCTTTTTACCCTTACAAACATCAATACTGTAAGTAACCAGTTTGTGATGAGAAATAGAAAAGTCAGGTTCCACTGCAAGATGTTGAATTTTTCCTAACTCACTATCACAAGAGACTAAATCCAGCATATGGCCAGAACAAGAAGTTGCATGACTGACTTTGTTTGTGAATTGCTAAGTCCATCATATCAATAAATTCTTTGCCATAATGATCATCATTATCAGTCCATAAATTAAAATCTCCACAAATAAAGATCCACCTATTTAAGTGATTTATTCGCTCTAAATATGTTTTAAATTCATCAATAAAAGATATTAGATTTGTCTCCGGAGGTCTATAAACAACTATAAATGTTAGCTTTTGATTACTGTTTATCATAAAACTTACCATTATTGGTTCAAATGTGTTAAATTTTGGAGAGACCAGCAACTGTATGTGAGAATATTTCTTTGATATAAATTTCCCTACTCCTCCTCCTCCTCCTCTTCTGCTAACCCTAGGAATATGCATGAAAATGTGAGTAGTAGGGGCATTTCATGGATTTTTGTACGATCAAATTCATTCATCCACGATTCTGCCACAGCAAAGATGTCGAAAGCCTTCTCAGTAATTAGCTCCCTTATTTCAATAGTTTTATTACCAACAGACACTATATTTATAAATCCACATTGAATATGATTGGTGTTTCTGGTATCCATGGTCAGTCATATCTCTAATTTTATTAAGTTTCAGCTCTAGTGACTTACAACCTCTACTATTCGCTACATGATTTGTTTCAGTTCATGAGTGCCTGACACAGGTAATACATTTAACACAGTCAGTGGTACAGTCTTTGGTTTGATGATCCCCAGCACAGTTAGCACAACTAGCAGCAGCAGCATTCCGTTTAAATTTACAATCTTTTTCAGTATGCCCATATCTTTGACAGTGGTAGCAGTTAAAAACGTATCTGTCTATCTCTGACCGTATACCTGGCCCATTTCAAGCAAACAACATCCCCATGATTATGTATTATCTTTTTTATTTCTGGTGAGCATTTCGGTATGTAGTGCACCATGTCTCCAACTGCTGGTTTATTAAATACTAGCTTAATATTGTCATCTACATCTTCAGCATTCTGTAAGTACCCATTCTTTGCAGTCAAATAATCAATGATGCCATCCTTATTCTCCTCCTTGGAGACATTGCATATCATGATTTTTGGAGAGAACTTCTTTGTGAATTTCATTTCCATGTTTTCCGTGCCACTACTGATCCTCCATGCTGCAGTTTCCCTCTCAGACTCACTAGCAAAGTTCATAATAACATTTCCACCATTAGTGAACTTTGTATCAACCACAGGTATATCCTTCAGTACTCCAGGAAGCTCCTCTTTGTTAGTCACACTACATTCCTTATCAGTAGATTTAGTAACAAGTAGATTTTTCTTCTTAGTAACTGCTGCATAAGTGATGCCACCACTGCCATTACCCTCATTCTTTGTGCCAGCATGCAGATTTACCGTGGTGTTAATAATCTCATCCTTCATATCAGCCAGTAGAGTTTTCCTTCTCATTATTTCTCTCACAGCAGTAGGTACTTCACCATCGTCAGCATTAGCATAACCGTCATCAAGTGCACTATAGTAGGACTCGCGTAAATTTGCGCCTGTGGTGTGGCCCGCACCTGTGTACAATGGTGCCACGTTTCCCCACCTTGCGATGTGAAACGGAAGCTATTTATGTACAAGGCATCACAAATACGATAAATTCAGATGAATAAAACTTACACTTGTGTATTTTGATGGATGAATCACCATTAATCTTATTATGCATAAAATATTTATACAGGAACACAGAAACATGGCATACATATTGTACAGTGTTGCTAAAAGAAATTGTAGTCACTTTTAATGGGTTTTAGTGTGGTTTTAGGGTGGGTAATAATATCACAGTTATGTTTATAAGATAATGAGCTTGAAAAAAGAAGAAATATGCCAATATTCAAAGTAAAAAATAATTCATATAATTCTTGTGAGTGGCAACACTGACACACCCAGTCTGGCCTAAGGTAAAGTACTACCCCTCCATAGACCCAAGCATAGCTTGTACAGGTGTTGCTAGGGAAAAATGCTCACATTTACTGGCTTTTACCGTAATTGTAAGGGGGTGAGGAATAATCACATTTATAATCATAAGCTAATATGTAGGACAAAATAGTAGACATATGCCAATACCGAAGTAAAAAAAAAAAAACATTATTCACTCGCGAGCGGCAACACTTCCACACCCAGTCGGTGGCCTTGACCTCAAGGGTGGTGTGGAAATGATGTCAAATTTACAATATATACAATATTATGTAAAAGAAAATATCCAAAATGTCTCTTGCAATAAAAGAGAGAGAGAGGCAGGCAGGAGAGGGGCAAGGATGAATGCATTGTTGATTGTTACTTGTAGAGAAGTATATTTTAGACTTGTGGTCGAGCGGCTTTTATATCTTGTAGTAGTTTCCCCACCAGATGTCATGTAGTGACGGGAGAGGTAAAGAATAGTATGGGACTATTTTTATTTGTCTTGGAAATATTAAACAGGTATAATAGTCCTGGGTAGCTACCTCCCTGTCTCGCTATCTCTCTCTCTCTCTCTGTTCTAAGGCTAATCTCCGTCTCGACCTCTCTCCAGGGTCGCTTGTCTCCTTCTAAACTCACTTTCCTAAAATCTGGTGTAGTAGGTGTGTGTGTGTCACGTATGTTCCTCATGGCAACAGAACTTTCTCACGAGAGGACTGCTGACAGCTAACTGCATCATCTCCTTACTGGCCGCTGTCGTCAGCTTTCCTCCGTGTAAGCGTTTAGCGCTGCTCGCTTCTCGCAAACACAACACCTTCTCATCATTTGACTTCCTGCTTCTATCTGTCTCTCTATCTATCTCTCTATCTATCTATTTATCTATCTATCTATTATGTAGTCCTATATTTGCTCGGCCGCGCGAAAATGGCGTACCATCGACATTTAATAGTTATAATATATTAATACATACTACATACACATTATAATGAACTTATAAGCTAATTAAGTGAAATACATTATATTGTAAAGTAACATAATTGTATGAATATTGTATACATATATTATTCATAGTAAATAGTGATTATTCAGTAATATTACGCATATAATTGTGCAATGGTAATACTGCAAGGTTATACATTACATATTTGAGTTATCACTTTAGTAATGTCTAATATTTCACCTAACTTGTATGATGATACTGGTAATACAGAATTGTGCTATAATTGTATGACTTATAATATTGTACTAACATTGTGGTACTACATAATTGTAACATTTTATGAATTGTTACCAAATATTGTGTTAATGCATAATTGTGTTGGCCTTATAATTGTAGTTACATAAAAGTTGCATCTTGTTAATGCAACTGTTTTGTCGTTACATAATTGTTACATATCGTTTGTAGGTACATAATTGTTGTTAAAGTTACATAAAAGTTACATCTTGTTAATGCAACTGTTACATAATTGGCAAAGTGTAACATAATGCAATCGTTTGTCGTTACATATCGGTTGTAGGTACATAATTGTAGTTAGTGTAACATAATGCAATCGTTTGTCGTTACATAATTGTTACATATCGTTTGTAGTTACATAATTGTAGTTAGTGTAACATAATGCAATCGTTTGTCGTTACATAATTGTTACATATCGTTTGTAGTTACATAATTGTAGTTAGTGTAACATAATGCAATCGTTTGTCGTTACATAATTGTTACATATCGGTTGTAGGTACATAATTGTAGTTAGTGTAACATAATGCAATCGTTTGTCGTTACATAATTGTTACATATCGTTTGTAGTTACATAATTGTAGTTAGTGTAACATAATGCAATCGTTTGTCGTTACATAATTGTTACATATCGTTTGTAGTTACATAATTGTAGTTAGTGTAACATAATGCAATCGTTTGTCGTTACATAATTGTTACATATCGTTTGTAAGTACATAATTATAATATGGAGTAACATAATTGTAATAACTGCAGTCCTAACATATGCTGCGGTCGATGATAGTGATGATGTTTCGTGCCACTTGTATGTGGAGACAACAATTTGCTTTTTTGTTTGTAGTTTATGTGGTATTTTGGCATATATAGTAACATTTACACTTATTTTCATTTGTTTGTTATGTGATCTTACTTTATTTCTCTTTTTTCCTTCTTACTTTTCTTTCTTTCTTTCTTTCCTTTCCTTTTTTTTTTTTTTTTTTTTTTTTTTTTTTTTTGTATTTATTTTCCATAGTTTTTTTATATTTGCTTGTTTACGCTTTTTTACATTTTGTTCATGGTTGAATAATTACAGAATAATTTCCTTGAGATACTTTTTTAAAGTTTAGTTTATATTGCACAGATACTACTGAAAATGATATTATATAGTCCCATATTTTGTTATTTTATATAAAAAATATATACACTATATACAGTATTAACTATACACACTGACTTGTTGTTCACCTGTACCTATCGTGGGTAATATGTGTGTCAGCACTGTGTGGAAATCATTGTCTTCACGATTGTGTTGAAGATGTTCACTCTTGCTAACGGCATTTGTGTTGGCCATTTTTTTTTTTTTTTTCTCTAGTTTACCTTGTAACTTAATTTGTCTGTTTCCACTAGGTAGCTTTAATTAATAAATGTTTAATACAGTTCTTTTAATTGCTCACTGAGTAACTGTGATTGGATATTTTCTTTATTACTTTGTAGATGTAATAATGTATAGTTGTATGTATGAAACACGTATTTTATGTAGGTATAAATGGTAACATTCGTTGGTAGTAAATAAATGTTATAATAAATGAATGAATATATACAGTGTAGAATATTTATTGTTGGTGATTATTTAGTATTTGAGTTATGCAGATAACTGAAGTAAGTATGTGTATTTAAACTGTAACTATACAGCACGTTTTTATGTTTGTGCAGAAGCTTATTGTCTATCACTGTGTATTGTATAAATGAAGTAACTATGTAACTCACTAATTTTTACCGTGGAGGAAAATGGTGTGAGTGGTGTTGCACGTGGTGATAGCGTTGTCCTTCGCGGGTTGATTGGCGTGTTGTCGTCTCAGCACATGGTGACGTCGGCTTCCCACACTGGTAGCTGTGGTGAGTGAATGAGTAGCGATGAGTAACTTGAGTGAAGACGAGTGAGTAAGATGAGTTGTGAATATGGACTTGGTGTTTGCTTCGTCGTCCTGACCTCTTCACACCTGCGTAAGCATTGGGTTGGGTGGATGTAGCAGAGAGAGGAGGGTGAGGTCTGGTGGTTATGAGTTGTGAGTCGTCTCTCACTCTTCGTTTGTTTGTTTGTTTGTTTGTTTGTTTTCTTTCGTTCTTGATGTATTCTTGGTCCTTTTTTCTTGTGATTTACTCGTTGTGGGATGAAGACTGCCGCTTCTTGTAGGTGCGTGTAGAAGATTATACAGACGACGTAGAGTTGTTAATTGTAGTTGATTGTAGATGGCTGTAGTTGATTGTAAATGTCATAAAGACTTTGTAGAACTGAAGCTAATCTTGTAGTCTCGGTTGCTTTTGTAGAAATTTGCTTTTAATTCGGAGACGATGTCCGCAGATTTGCTGGTTTGTCGTTAAGCTACTTGCAAGGCGTCGAGTGATCTCTTGACCTCTGCATCAGCGTAATGATCTGGGAGACGGAGGGGGCAGGAGCTGATATTGTTGGTTGTTGTCAATCTTGATATTTTGTAGTAATTTAATGTTGATTCGTAGACGAGGTTCGTATACGTTCGCTGCTACCAAATGTCATAAAGACTTTGTAGTTACTTGTAGAGAAGTATATTTTAGACTTGTGGTCGAGCGGCTTTTATATCTTGTAGTAGTTTCCCCACCAGATGTCATGTAGTGACGGGAGAGGTAAAGAATAGTATGGGACTATTTTTATTTGTCTTGGAAATATTAAACAGGTATAATAGTATAAGTCCTGGGTAGCTACCTCCCTGTCTCGCTATCTCTCTCTCTCTCGCTATCTCTCTCTCTCTCTCTGTTCTAAGGCTAATCTCCGTCTCGACCTCTCTCCAGGGTCGCTTGTCTCCTTCTAAACTCACTTTCCTAAAATCTGGTGTAGTAGGTGTGTGTGTGTCACGTATGTTCCTCATGGCAACAGAACTTTCTCACGAGAGGACTGCTGACAGCTAACTGCATCATCTCCTTACTGGCCGCTGTCGTCAGCTTTCCTCCGTGTAAGCGTTTAGCGCTGCTCGCTTCTCGCAAACACAACACCTTCTCATCATTTGACTTCCTGCTTCTATCTGTCTCTCTATCTATCTCTCTATCTATCTGTTTATCTATCTATCTATTATGTAGTCCTATAGGGGGGGTGGAGGCATTGTCAGGCTGAGAGGGAGATGGAGGAAGGGGAAAGAGAATGAATGAATGAAAATCAATCATGGTACTGCAACAACAAGTCATCTGTCGCCGTATACAAAAAATGATAAAATCACTAAATATAACAAAACCAAATTAACAAATGAAAGCACAATTATAAATAACTTATAAAAGAATCAAAAGTACTCAGGGTGGCTCACATCTCCCGCCAGGAGAGAGAGAGAGAGAGAGAGAGAGAGAACGGTATAGAAAACGTGGCAACACTGTACACAGGTGCGGGCCACACCACAGGCGCAAATTTACGCGAGTACTACTATAGTTTGTAGATTAACCATAGTAGTAATTACCTCATCCTTTACATCATCAGGTTTCTGATACAAGTTTTCAGTACTTACTACTAACTTAGTCATACTTTCACCAATATCTATAGGAGTCAGTCCACCATGTTCCACTTTTTCCCTCAACACTCTGTTTTCACTTTTTAACATTTCATTTTCTTTTTCCAGTTTCATAACCATCTTGCTTAGGTTCCTATGCTCACGATAGCATTCAGTCACAGCTTTTGTGCATAATTTACACATCCAGTTTACCTTCCTTAGGTCAGCATTCTTAACATCTTGGAGATACACACACTTTTTGTGACACCATTTCTCACATAGGTCACATGCCAACCATTTAGAGGAGACTTCGTGCCCCATACCACAGTGCTGACATAGAGTTGGATCAGCCATACTTGCAGCTACTAATCTCGTCATACATAATGTAAGGAAAATGTAGAGCTCAGCCTTGTGTACCTTTGGCAACACGCAACCACCATGAATGTAAACAAGCAGGGTAGCTCCACTCTTACCCTGAGTTTAACCCTGTAGCCATTCAGGTGTGATATTGTCAGCTTAACAGGTACACTAGATCTTCATTAACATCTGCATCCACACTGACAAGGTCTAGGCAATGTTTATTGCTTAAAATTGTCCACAACAGTGGGACAGCATCAGAGGAGCTCTACCCTTCTTCTTCTCTGGGAACGCTCTCTGTAGGTTTCTGAAAAAATAAAATTAAAGAGAAGTTGAAGGCTTAAACAATAATTTTACCTCTTCATAAACTTACCTTTGAAAGCTGTAAATGAGGACTTAGAATGCATAAATATTCTGCCAACATTTGCCAGTAGCTGGCCATAATTAACATTCTTATAATGCACACTTAAATAAGGTAGGATTATGTTTGGTTAAATGGTACTTATTTACCAAATGGACGCGGTGATTCCATCTGCATTATAACAAGCTCACGGTCTCAGTGTAAGTAATCTTGGTACATAAGCAACAGTTAAACCGTTCCACTATGAGTACAAGAAGTCATAGGAAAAGGCAAAATATACGTTAGCTTACCATTTAGCTTAACAAGGCCACCCCAAAGCTAGTCTCGATGAGGTGGTCGGTTCAGGATCGGGGCAGTAAGCCTGTGCTGGCTCATATACAGCCCCCCCTACTTGCCTAAATAGTGAGTCAGTTTTGGCCTTAAAACTGTTCACTGTATTGGCCATTACTGCTTCGCTTGTCAGATTATTCCACTCGTCCACCACTGTACTTGAAAAGCAAAATTTCCTCACATTAAGTTGTGGTCTTTGTTTGAAAATCTTGATTGGGTTCCTTCTTGTTATTCCACGGTCCATAATGAAGAAGTCTTCTTTCTTTAATCCTTCTAAACCTTTTATTATCTTAAAAACTTCAATTAGGTCACTTCGTAGTCTCCTCATCTCCAGTGATATCAGTCCAGTCTTCTTCAGTCTAGTCTCATAGGGATCCTCCTTTATGCAGTCTGTCATTCTTGTCATTCTTCTTTGCACCTTTTCTCTATTATCTACTTCATTCTGGTTGTAAGGTCTCCAAGCCTGCTTACAGTACTCTAAATGCGGCCTTACCAGAGACTTATATAAGCGTATGATATTGGTTATATTCCTGTCGTCTGTTGTTCTCTTGATATTTCCCATAATTTGGTTAGCCTTGGCCACTATCTTGGCTACCTGGGTACTCTGACTCAGTGGTCTATGAATTGTCACTCCTAGGTTTTGCTCATAATCTTCACTTGCAATTTCCTGTCCTCTTAATATATGATTTGTATTCCCATATAACCAAATTTTGGCACCTGGTGATTTAGTGGGTAATTATTGAACTCCAATCGGATTGGGCCGGTAAAGGTTTATATCCAAGGGATGGTTGGGGTTGATTGCTCATATAATGCCACTCAGGGATGAGTGAGGCTGGTCACTCTCATCTTAAATGTCAGGACCAATTAAATTTTGGTGTCATCAGCAAATTGAAGCACCTGATTAGTAATATCCATGTCAGTGTCATTGATGTACAGTATATAACAATTAAAAGTGTACCTAATACCAATCCTTGTGGAACACCACTTTTCACTTCGCTCCATTCCGATTTCTGTCCTCTAATTACCACTCGTTGCTTCCTTAAGTTTAGCCAAGATCTAATCCATCTACTATCTTTCACTCCCATTCCATGAGCCTTAATTTTTTAAAGAAGTCTTTGTTGCAGAACTTTATCAAATGCTTTTGCATCCACATCCACTGGAAAACCAGCATCAACATATGATGCAACTTGTTCTTAAAATGTAAGCAGATTTGTTAAACATGACTTTCCTGGCAAGAATCCATGCTGGGACTTCTTTATTAGCTAATTCACTTGGAGATGTTTCAATGTTGCATCTGTAATTATTGATTCCATTAATTTACTGACTTATGTTAAGCTCACTGGTCTGTAATTAGATACCATCTTCCTTGATCCTTTTTTAAAAATTGGTGTTACATTTGCTTCTCTCCAGTCCTCAGGCAGGAGAGAAGCAATATAACACTATTTTGGGGTAATTTAGGAAGTGGCCAGACAGTGTTTACCGATGATCTACTGGCCACATTGTCAACTTTGGCAGCGTTGTTTACCAGCCATTGCTCCACCTGGACGCATTAGTGTATTCCGTGTCAAAGTACAATGGGAAACTTAATGATTTAATCAAGCCAAACCATATCCCAACCTAACTTCACTTGTGTTTGACAGCTAGCTTTCAAATTTAAAAAAGCACTTTAGAACATCAGTAGAGAGGATAACTCCTAGTCACACTAGATGTTAGCAGAGCTTTTGATGCCATCCCCTGCTATAACCTCACAAACAAAATATTCAACACAAACATGCACAGTATCACAAAAAGATGTCTGGCAAACTACTTAGCAGGCAGATGTGCACATGTAACATTTGTCGGTCAGTCATCAAACATCAGAAACTTCACAAACAGCATCCCTCAAGGATCTGTTTTGACCCCTTCACTCCTTAACCCATATACACATGACGTAACACCTAAATTTACACACCAAAATGCAAACACAGCTGCACACATCTTCCAACCTTACCTCAACACCCTACACGAATGGTTCATCACAGACTCAATATAGCCTCAGCCAAATCTACGTTGACTCTTCTCACAGACTGAACAGTAGAACATAATCACATTCCACACACCACCATAAACAACACCCCCCTACCACACACACACACACACACACACACACACACACACACAGTTTATCTATCTTGCTATCTATCTATACAGAGAGAGAGAGAGAGAGAAAGTATGGTGCTCTTGTCTAAGACCAGGTGCTCAAATTATATATATACAGTATACAAATATCTATATCTACATCTATCTATCTATATACATTATGCAAGGAAGAAGGAACCATAGGCCATGAGCCCGCAATAACAGTTCCCTCCAAGACTAAAACAAAATACAATAGAGAGCCAAATTCAAGATCCATTCATTTCGAGATGCCTGGACACACTGCGTTTGAAAGACTGGAGATCATAGGCAGCAGGAAATACAGACAGAGGGAGACAGTTCCAGAGTTGACCTGTTGCATAAATGAAGGACTGGGAGTAATGGTTAACTCTTGCTTTAGAGAGTTGGACAGAAAAAGGATGAGAGTTTGCTGCTAGATGGGTGCTATGCGCCCATCATAAAGGTGGAGGAATGCATGCAGACAGTTCAGAGGAGCAGTGACCATTAATGTAGCAATAGAAAAGAGATAGAGATGCAACATTGCGGTGAAGAGACAGAGGTTGAAGGGAGTCAGTAAGAGGAGGAGAGTTGATGAGACGAAAAGCCTTTGACTCCACCCTATTGAGAAGAGCTGTATATGAGTAGCCTCCCCACACATGAGAGTTGTACTCCACACAGGGGCGTGTAAAACCCCTGTATAGAGTCAACAATTGTACAGGGGTAAAGAAAGAACGGAGTCGGCTTAGCACACCTAATCTCTTAGAAGCAGATTTTACAAGAGATGTAATATGATCTTTCCAAGATAAGTCCCAAGTAAATGAAACCCCAAGCATGTTCAAAGATGATGCAGGATTAAGCTGAATATTATTAAACATTAGTGGGTACACCTGTGGAAGATTTTGCCGGGTTGATAGGTGTAAGAACCGAGTCTTAGATGCATTAAAAACAACCAGATTATTTTTACCCCAGTCAGAGATGCGAGCCAAGTTAGGCATTAGGTGTGCCATAGCCTCATTCCTTGTTTGTTGAAGTAACTGGTGAGATGGGCGGGAACCGAATGGAAAGGTGAAGGGTGGAGTCATCAGCGTATGAGTGGATAGGGTTAGATGTACAGCTTAGAATGTCATTGATGAATAAAAGGAATTGAGTTGGTGATACGACAGAGCCCTGAGGAACACCACTGTTGATAGATCTAGGAGAAGAACGGTGGCCGTCTACAACAGCGGCTATAGAACGACCAGAAAGGAAGCTATAGATGAAGGCACAGATAGAACGATAGAAACCGTAGGAGGGCAGTTTGGAAATTAAAGATTTATGCCAGACTCGATCAAAAGCCTTTGAGATGTCAAGTGCAATGGCAAAGCATTCGCCAAAGTCCCAAAAGGAGGATGACCAGGAGTCTGAAAGGTAGGTGAGAAGATCGCCAGTGGAACGTCCCTGACGGAAACCGTACTGACGATCAGAAAGAAGTTTGTGATAGGAAAGATGCCTTAAAATTTTTCTATTAAGAATTGACTCAAAAACTTTTGAAATACAGGATGTTAAAGCAATTGGACAATAGTTGGAGGGTTGGGAATGGTCACCCTTCTTTGGGACTGGCTGAATGAGAGCAAACTTCCAGCAAGAAGGAAAGGTACAAGTTGACAGACAAAGGCGAAAGAGTTTGCCTAGACAGGGTGTAAGCACAGAAGCACAGTTCTTGAGAACAACAGGAGGGACTCCATCAGGCCCATATGCCTTGTTAGTATTGAGGCCAGTGATGGCAGAAAATACATCAGCTGTAGAAATTTTAATGTCAGCTATGAGGAAGTCAGAGGGGGGAAATGATGGAGGAACAGCACCGGAATCGTCTAAGGTGGAATTGGAGGAGAAAGTCTGTGCGAAGAGATGTGCTTTATCAGTAGAAGAAAGCTATAGAACCATCAGAGTAGAAAAGAGGAGGGAAGGATGATGAGGTAAAGTTTTTAGAAAGGTTTTTGGCAAGGTGCCAGAAGGTCTGGGAAAAATTTGAGTTGGAGAGTTGAGGGCATTTAGTACGGATGAAATTATTTTCAGCAGAGCGAAGAACAGACTTAGCACGATTCCTGGCAGAAACGTAAAGATGATGTGATTCAGGGGTGGATTGGCTCCGGTACCTTTTGTAGGCCCTCTCCTTGTTGCAGACAGCATTAGAACAAGCGTGATTAAACCAAGGCTTTCTTGCGTTAGATGAAGGAGATATATATATATATATATATATATACACACACACACACACACACACACACACACACAGTATATATATACAGTAATCCCTCCACTATCCGATGTAATAGAGCCCAAGGCATGTCCGGAAAGTGGTCCTGTCCGGATAGTGGGCCATAGCCTCCTGGACTTTTACTTATGGACCCTAACTCAGAAAAACACCTCTACAACTCCCTCTGGACATGCATAGCATCTATTTAAGACTCAAATCACAACAGTAAGGGACATAAAAGACTGAAATAAATGCAAAAGAACCACAAAATGAGGTTTTAGAGGTGAGTTTATACAATATAATTCTGGGTACTTACAACAAGTCCCAGGCTCCTGGACTGGTACTAAGGGACCCTAACCCAGCCTAATTTTGAAAGCCACCTAAATAACTCCCTACCGGACATGCATAGCACATATTTAAACCTATTTTAGACACTATTCACACCAATAATGGACATAAAGCTTGAAATAAATGAAAAGGAACCAAAGAATGATGAATTAGAAGTGACTGTACCTCATCAAGGTTAATTACAGCACGTTTGTGGCTGCCTTTAGTAAGGTTTTGGCAGTGGTGAAAATGCTCTTGAAGCACATATGGTAATCCAGTGTTGTGCTGCACATACAGTAATTCTTTGCACTGTGAGTTATAACTGTTTAACACTGCACATTGTTAATTGCACCAGGCCACTTCCAACTGCCATTTGCACTCCACAGTTAATCCTTTGCACTCTATATTCTAATTTCTTAACACTGCACAACATTGTAAATTCCCATGTGGTCTAGTGGCGAGGTATTGCAGTTTATTCACTGTTTATTCACAAAAAAATTAGCACGTGTGGCTCCCTTTACAACTTGCTACCACTCGCGATCGAAGTTAGGGAATAACTTTCGATGTTGGTGTGTGAGGGGGAAACAGAGTTGCCAGATTGCAACGGCCACATTACCAAACTCCTCAGTTTTCATTACCAAATTTAACTTTTCATTTCCAAATTCGTAATGCTAGCATTTATTCTTCACTAATTATATATACAAGTGGAAATACATGTAATCACTCTTTGTATAATTAACAGCATGTTGGTTATTTTCACGCTATGTATGTTGGCAGATTAATCAGAGAGAGCAAACAATCCACCATCTCCGTCCTGTGTATCCTCATACTTGTGAAAAATCCGTTTGGTAATGCATTACTCTGATTCATTACCAAATGAATTTTTCATGACCAAATTGGCCCACATTTGGTAATGAAAAATACCAAATGGCAACCCTGACAGGGGAGGGGGGAGGAAGGAGGAGGTGAGGGTCAGTGGTGTAACAGCTGTTCAGCACTGCGCGGCAATTTCAAATTACGTGTGGGGAAAAATTCGGATTTTGGGGGGATTTTTTTCTTTTTTTGGCCATTTTTGAGTTCCGAAGGTCCAGGCCCACAATGTCCGGTAAGTGGGGATGTCCAGAAAGTGGGCGTCTGGATAGTACGGGGATTACTGTATGTGGAAAATCTGCACGGAAACTGTTCATGGAGTTGGAATAATAGAGCCGGAGTATAGTCTGATTGTTGTGTGGTATATTGAATTAAGTGATCAACATGTGTGAAGCTTAGTGAACTACAGCAAGCCTATTAATATAGACTGAGAGGAGACATTGTTCGAACGTATGAGGCAATCTTAAATTCATTCATTCATTCATTGCCAGATGCCATGTATCCCAGACGGGGTGGCCAAGGGCTTAGAGTTAATTGTTTTTACAGGGAGGGGCACTAATCCTCCACCAACCCCACTTGACACGTAGGGATGCCAACAGCATCTGGTGTTCCCAGGTGGTCACCCATCCAAGTACTAACCAGAATCTTAAATGCTCGATTAATCCCCTAATAAGGGAGATCTTGCCTAAATTGAATTAAATTGCCTCTCAGAATAATGAATTTATTATCATATGACATAGTTGTAAATAGGAAAGGGTTAAAAGGAGGATTAACATGCGCAAGTCAGTATTTCTTTCGTGACAGAATTAGTTTTTTTTTTTTTTTTTTTTTTTTTTTTTTTTTAGTAGTAGTAGTTTCCTTCTTTTCCAACAAAATTTCCTTGTCAGTTTTTATTATTATTATTATTATTTTCCAGTACACTGTTTCCTTCCTTTCCAACAAAATTTCCTTGTCAGTTCCTAAACTGTGCATGTCCCACCTCAGTTTTTCCTGTAAATATCAACTAAAATTAAGTTTTCCTGGCAGAGGGACTTTTTTTTTTTTTTTTTTTTTTCCCCCATGGTCACAAGTGAGCTGCCAAGCATGGGTCATCTAGCATGGTCATGCAACAGTTAGGAAATGTAAACGAATATAAGTCCCACACATCCCCTTGCCGTTGATTATATTTCCGGTGGTCCAAGCTCAGGCTCTAATTTGCGCAAGCAGTGACATCTGGTGAAGCTTATTGTAATTTTTGGATGCAGTAGGCTGAGATTGATTGATTCACTGAGAATGTAGATGTAATATGAAGATTATTCGTTTAATTTTAGAGTATGTTGATCGTTCACTTGAGACTATTGTGCCAGTGTCTTACTTGTAGCCTTATGTTAAATGATGAAGTGAAACATCATGTCACCTGATCCACGTTTCAATATACTGTATTTATATTTTTTCCATCAATACCAACTATTAGATCCTATATTTTACATTTATCATAGAAATAAACCACCATCACCTTTATAACTCATATAACTTGAAAACTAACATACTTGCTAAATAAACTGGTATGTAAATAAATGATAGGGAATCGTCCTGAGGGTGAATTATCTTGTTATTGTCGTGACGGTGAATTGACAGCGAGTTGTCCTGAAACCCAACACAGCACCCCATATTATTGAGTACATTATAGAAGACTGCATTGCACACAATCGCCTGCATCAACAACACATCATCACTCCTTGAGAGCTCTGTGGGAAAGCCCAGTCTCAGCTGTGGCACTTGGGGCCGTTTGGCCAGACTGCCTAAGGAACAACAACTATTACTACTGCAATAGGCTGGTTGGCCCATGCAAGGCAGCTCCTAGAAGAGTAACTGAACTACTAGAATGAGATAAGGATAGCGAAGAAGATCGCCAGCCGAAACTGGCAGGAAAAAAGTAAGAAAACACCACGTAATATAGAAAAACTGGTGTGGACATTTTATAGGAAAGTGTGAAAGGAGAAAAAAATCATATTGTAACCTTAAGAAAAAAAAAAAAGAATTAGTACTGGTCATAAGATTTTTTTTTTTTTTCCCCTATATCCACCCCTTTTTTTGTCACATGGTTATCAAACCTGTCCTTGAAACTCAGTAGAAGGGGCAGCAACTGCATTACTAGGTAGCTTATTCCATTTGTTTACTACTCTATTGCCAAACCAGTTTCTACCTAATTCCATACTAAAATAAAATTTTTCTAGTTTGAAACCATTAGTTCTATCCTGTATGCTTACTTTAAGTACCTTGCTAATATCTTGTCCGAGGCTTCTTGGAAGGAATTTGAGTGTAAAGTGGAGGGACTGTAAGAAAATGTTCTGGAGAGAAGTGAAAAGAGTAAGACAGGGTGGAAGTGAAGTTAGGAGGGGAGTGAAAGATAAAAATGGTAGATTACTAGTGGAGAAGGGAGAAAAAGTGTACAGATGCAGAGAACACTTTAAGGAATTGTTGAACGTAGAGGATGGAAGTAATGCGAGTATAAGTGGCTGGGGAATGGCTGGGAGAAGGAGGGAGGTGAGAAGACAGGAAGAAATCAGTAGGATAGAAGTTGTGGAAGCAATGAAGAAAGTTAAATCGGGGAAAGCCCGGGAATTGATGGAGTGTGTGGTGAAATGCTGAAGCATTGGGGAGAGATAGTAGTAGAATGGATGTGGAAGATGTGCAGATTGGCCTGGGAGAATGGTAGAGTCCCGGAGGATTGGAAGTCAGGTATAATTATTCCCTTGTACAAAGGAAAAGGGGAAAAAGAAGTGTGTGGTAATCATAGTGGCATTTGTCTTCTTAGTATAATAGGAAAAGTGTATGGTAGGATACTTATTGACAGAGTTAGAGAAAGAACAGAGAAATTAGTTGGAGAAGAACTGGGAGGCTTTAGGAAGGGAAGAGGTTGTGTAGATCAGATATTCATTCTTAGATCTTTAGTGGAAAAGTTTCTAGAGAAGGGAAAGAAGTTGTATGCGGCTTTCATGGATTTGGAGAAAGCATATGACAGTGTGGATTGTGGAAAGTGTTAAGAATATATGGAGTAGATGGGAAGTTGTTGAATGCTGTGAAGAGTATGTACGATGGTGCGAAGGCTGCAGTGCGTGTGGATGGTGAACTAAGTGAATTTTTCTCTTTGAAAGTTGGGTTGAAACAGGGATGTGTCATGTCTCCATGGTTGTTCAATCTGTACATGGATGGGGTAATAAAAGAGGTACAAGGTAGGGTAGTGGATGTTGGAGTGGCCCTGGTGAGAGAGGATAGTGTTTGGAAACTCCCTGTACTGTTGTTTGCAGATGATACTGTGTTGTTGAGTGAAGACGAAGGGGAGCTGCAAGGCTTGGTGGATGAGTTTGAGAGAGTGTGTAAGAAACGGAACCTAAAGGTGAATGTAGGGAAGAGTAAAGTGATGGTCTTTGAGAGAGGTGAAGTTAGTGAATGTACAGCGAGGTTAGATGGTGAGGAATTGGAAAATGTGAGTATGTTTAAGTATTTGGGTAGTGTGATGAGTAGGGATGGAGGTTTGGTGGGTGAAGTGCTTGAAAGGGTACAGCAGGGAAGAAAGGTTGCTGGTTCCTTGAAAGCAGTGATAAGAAACAGGGAAGTGAGCATGAAAGTGATAAAGTTACTACATGACAGTATTGTGATACCAACTCTAACGTATGGAAGTGAAGCTTGGACATTGTTGGAAGGACACAAGTCAAGAGTGAGAGCAGTGGAAATGAGTTATTTAAGAGGAGCCTGTGGAGTCACGTGGAGAAACAGGCTGACGAATGAGGATATAAAGGAGCGTTGTGGTGTGGATGTGATAGGAAGCATTATGAGGAACACACTGAGGTGGTTTGGCCATGTGGAGAGGATGAAGGGTGAAAGACTGACGAAGAGAGTGTATGTGAGTGAGGTGGAGGGCGGAAGAGGGAGGGGGAGGCCGAGGATGAGATGGAGGGATGGGGTGGAGAGGTATATGAGAGAGGGGGGTGTGAGTTGGGAGCAGGGCAGTGAAATGGTGGGGGACAGGGCGACTTGGAGGCGATTTGTTTGTGGCCACCCCAAACGGGATTGAGGCGTCTGGCAATAGATAGATAGGTAGACTAATATCTCCCTTATTTAGTCCTTTCATCTACTCAGTTAAGTCTCCCATACTCTGTCTTTCTAGTGAGTGCAGATTTAGTCTTTCTTCTCTGTACATTTTCTACTGAATTTATATCCATTTTATGATAAGGACACCGAAATTGCACGGAGAGTGAGTTCATAGAATGTAGGAAGTTTAAGGGGTGGAATGGGGGAAGTGGTTGAGGCATCCAGTTGGAGGTGGGTGGATGTGAGATGTTCACAGGAAATCTGGTACAGGGGTGGACCATCCAGAAAGATTGCTGGGAAGGATTGCTATTACTAGCTGTTTGGGCCAGGGGGGGGGGGATGGATATGGGGGTGTAGGTGTGTATGTTGTGGAGAAATTGGTGGAATATGTGCCTCTTCATCGCTAGCTTCCTTTCTGGTCGTTCTATAGCCGCTGTTATAGACGGCCATCGTTCTTCTCCTAGATCTATCAACAGTGGTGTTCCTCAGGGCTCTGTCCTATCACCAGCTCTCTTCCTTTTATTCATCAATGATCTTCTAAGCTGTACATCTAACCCTATGCACTCATACGCTGATGACTCCACCCTTCACCTTTCCATTCGGTTCCTGCAACGCCCATCTCAACAGTTACTTCAACAAACAAGGGATGAGGCTATGGCACACCTGATGTCTGACTTGGCTCGTATCTCTGACTGGGGTAAAAATAATATGGTTGTCTTTAATGCATCTAAGACTCAGTTCTTACACCTTTCAACCCGACAAAATCTTCCACAGGTATACCCACTAATGTTTAATAATATTCAGCTTAATCCTACATCATCCTTGAACATGCTTGGGGTTTCATTTACTCGGGACTTATCTTGGAAAGATCATATTACATCTCTTGTAAAATCTGCTTCCAAGAGATTGGGTGTGCTAAGCCGACTCCGCTCTTTCTTTACCCCTGCGCAATTGTTGACTCTATACAGGGGTTTTATCCGCCCCTGTGTGGAGTACAACTCTCATGTGTGGGGAGGCTCCCCTCATACAGCTCTTCTCAATAGGGTGGAGTCAAAGGCTTTTTGTCTCATTAACTCTCCTCCTCTTACTGACTCCCTTCAACCTCTGTCTCTTCGCCGCACTGTTGCATCTTTATCTCTTTTCTATCGCTGCTTTAATGGTCACTGCTCCTCTGAACTGTCTGCTTGCATTCCTCCACCTCTACGACGGGCGCGTAGCACCCGTCTGGCAGCAGACTTTCATCCTTTTTCTGTCTAACTCTCTAATGCAAGAATTAACTGTTACTCCCAGTCTTTCATTTATGCAACAGGTCAACTCTGGAGCTGTCTCCCTCTGTCTGTATTTCCTGCTGCCTATGATCTCCAGTCTTTCAAACGCAGTGTGTCCAGGCATCTCAAAATGATCGGATCTTGAATTTGGCTCTATATTGTATTTTGTTTTTCTCTTGGAGGGAACTGTTACTGCGGGCTCATGGCCTTTGGTTCCTTCTTCCTCGCATTTATTAAAAAAAAAAAAAAAAAAAAAAAAAAAAAAAAAATAGGATATTAGTTGTGAAGTTTTGTTTGGTGGAATGATGTTTGCAATATATTGGCATATGCTCCACAGGCAGGCAGGCTTAGATGAGGTAGAGAAGGATGGATTTTGGGATGACTTAATATGTGCAGTAGGAGATATGGATGATGATGAGATAGTGGTTTTGGGAGGGGACTTAAATGATCATATAGGTTAAGCAGCTCAAGGATATGAAGGAGTACATGGGGGATGTGCATGTGATACAAGAAATGATTGACGTGAAAGGATACTCAAGTTTGGAGAGGCAATGAATGTGATTATGTGCAACACACATTTTAGAAAAAGAGAGAATAGGTTGATTACCTAGTAGTCTGGGAGAAATAGCAGTCAGAAAGATTATTTCCTGGTCACGAGGGCTGATAGGAGGTTAGTGAGGGATTAAAGTTATAGGAAGCGAAGAGTGTGTGCAGCAACTCAATTTATTGATATGTGACACAGTACTTCATTAAATCAGGCTTTACTGATCAACCAGAAGACCCGCCGACATGTCGTAAAAATCTATCTATCTATCTTTCTATAGCCCGACGCCCCAATCCCGCAAAGGGTGGCCGCAGACCAAACGCCTCCAAGTCACTCTGTCACCCACCATTTGACTCCCCTCCCCCCAACTCACCCCCCCCCTCCCTCATATACCTCTCAACTCCATCCCTCCACCTCATCCTCGGTCTACCCCTCCCTCTCCTTCCCTCCACCTCACCTACATACACCCTCTTAGTCAGTCTTTCATTCTCCATTCTCCACATGTCCAAACCACCTCAGTGTATTTCTCCTAATCTTTTCAACCACATCCACATCTACCCCACAACGTTCCTTCACTTCTTCATTCGTCAACCTGTCCCTCCACGTTACTCCACATGCTCCTCTCAGGTAACTCATTTCCACTGCTCTCACTCTTGACTTGTTCCCCTCTTGCAATGTCCACGCCTCGCTTCCATACGTCGGGGTAGGGATCACAATACCATCATGCAGTGACTCCTTAACTTCCATACTCACCTCCCTATTTCTCATCACTGCTTTCAGTGTACCAACAACCTTTCTTCCCTGCTGTACCCTTTCACGTACTTCATCCCCCAAAGTTCCATCCTTACTCATCACACTACCCAAGTACTTGAATGCACTCACATTCTCCATATCCTCACCATCCAACCTCACTGCACACTCTGTGACTTCATTCCTCTCAAACACCATAACTTTACTTTTGTTTACATTAACTTTCAGCTTCCTCCTCCTACACACTGTCCCAAATTCATTCACCAAACCTTGCAAATACCCCAGCTAATACCAATACACCAGTCCTGTATGAGACAGCCCTAGCATGTATTCAATATGGACGGCGGGTGTTAGCGCCAAAGTGGTGACATGTAGAGGTGTATGGTGTGTAGGAGGACTGCTGGGCCTTGATAGCAGGCTGTGAAGCCTATACCCAGAGTCAGACACCCATTAAAAAAAAAAAAAAAAAAAAAAAAAAACTGATGAAAAAGAGGACTTAGGGACCTAGGAGGAAAATATGGAAGCTGGAAAACCAAGCAGTAAGGGTTGCTTTCTATAGTGAGATAAGGAGAGTGGTGGCTGAACAGGAAGCCGTTGACAGAGACGTTAATGAACAGTGCAGAGCTGTCAAGAACAACCTCTTTACATTAATGAACAGTACAGAGCTGTCAAGAACAACCTCTTTACATTAATGAACAGTACAGAGCTGTCAAGAACAGTCTCTTTAGAGTTACTGATGCAATATGCAGTTGGGCAGGAGGCCCACAAAGACATAAAGTAACTTGGTGGTGGGATGAGGGTGTAGAAGCTTCAGTTAAGGAGAAAAGAAGTCTTTTCCGGGAATGGAAGAAGAGTGGTAACAAAGAGGAATATTTGGCTGCCAAGCTAGGGCTAGAAGAGAGGTATGTAGGGTGAAGTCTTAGTCACACAGGCATTTACTTGATAACCTGAATTATGTGGAAAGGCAGAATATGATATTTAAGGTGGCAAATCAGGTGAAGAGGTGAGCAGTGTGTAAAGAATGATGAAGGAAGGGTAGTGGGGATGTTAAAGACGCATGGAGAAGCTATTACATCCAGTAGTTGAATGTGTAGTTTGACTGGGACAGGGAAGGTTTGAAGCCAGCAGATACAGTGTTTGGCCCTTGGCCTTTGATTGACACTACTACTGTGATAGAGGCAATAGGCAGGATGGAGGTGGGGAAGGCAGCATGTGTGTCTGGGTTGACTGCTGAAATGTTGAAGGCCTCCGGAGATACAGGAGTGAGGTTAGTCACTGACCTGATAAATATGATTACTGTATAGCCTATATGAGTGTCCCAGATGATTGGCTGAAGAATGTAATTGTAAATGTGTACAAGGGGAAGGGTGTTATCCTGAAAATATCAGGTAATGAAGGCTAGAAGGTATGATTAGAGAAAGAGTGAATATTGATGAGATGCAGTATGGGTTTATGCCAGGCAGGGGGACCACTGAAAAGGGAACTGTACTTTGTTTTTTGTTGATTTGGAGAAGGCCTTTGACAGAGTACCTAGAGAGGTGGTGAAGTGGGCAATGAGAAAGCTTGGGATCAAGGAGTGGCTGGTTAGGGTGGTTGTGGCCATATATGTGCACCAGGTATGAGTGAATGGAGATTTGAGTGATGAGTTTCCTGTGAATGTTGGTGTGCATCATGGGTCAGTTGTGAGTCCCTTGTTTATCAAAGTACTTGAAGTCCTCTTACATGGCTTCAGAAATGGACTCCAGTGGGAGGTGTTGTATGCTGATGATTTGGTGTTGATTGAAGAGAATGAAAGGGAGGTGGAGGAAAGATTTAGGAAGTGGAGAGATGGTATGGGGCACAAGGGCTTAAGGGTAAATGCAGATTCAGTAAAGAAGTGATGATATCTAGGGTTGGTGGCAGTATTGTCAAAGAAGAGGGAGAGTGGCCATGTGCAATTTGCCACTAGAGCATGGGAAGTACAGTAATTCCATTTTGTGCAGTGTTTGTGATAAGTGGGTGCATAAGAGATGTAATGGTATTAGGTGGCTGTACTGTCAAAGAAGAGGGAGAGTGGCCATGTGCAATTTGCCACAAGGGCGTGGGAAGTAATTCCATCTTGTGCAGTGTTTGTGATAAGTGGGTGCATAAGAGATGTAGTGGTATTAGAGGTAGACTGCAAGATAATGCTGATTTTATGGCAGTGTGTCAGAGAGAGCAGGTGGGGATTATCAGGCATAAAAAAAATTGAACTTACTGGTGAGTACCTTGAGTGTGTGGAAGAGTTTTGTTACTTGGGAGACATGTTATGTGCTGGAGTTAGCTCTGTGGCTAGGGTGAGGAGTGGTTTGAAGTCAGGAAGCTGTTGCCTCTCCTGACATTGAGAGGTCTCTTCCTATGTGCTAAGGGATTTTTGTGTGCAGCATATTAGGAGTATAATGCTGTATGGTAGTGAGACCTGGGCAGTAAAGGAAGAGGATATTCATCATCTCAAATGTACAGAAATGGCAGTGATTATGTGGATGTGCAGTGTGTCCATGAGTACAAGGCCTGCGGGGGCTAGGTTTACGATGGATCAGTTGAGAGGTAGTATGGGACTGGAGTGTATTGGTGTTGTGATGAGGAGAGGTAGATTGAGATGGTTTGTGCATGTGAAGTGGATGGGGGATGATAATTGGGTGCAGAAAGTGAACAGTGTTAATGTTGAGGGTAGGGTAGTGAGAGATAGACCAAAAAAGACCTGGGACAGGGTCATCGAATGTGACATCAGGGTTAAGGGACTAAATAAGGAAGCTGCCCAAGATCAAGCAGCATGGACAACCAGCATGAGGTGACCAAGGCTGACTCAGGCAAGCATGTTGGAGCCATGAAAAATGAAACAAAATGAAGTCAGAATGTGGCATTACTAATGCTAGATATAATTGCAATATTACTTTTGACAACCTATTGCTCACATTTCTCAAAGTAGATCCTAGGACCCTATTTGCTTTATTTCTTGCATTAATACCCTGTTGCCCTGGTTTGAGGTCTTTACTAACATAACTTCTAAATCTCTCTCGCATTCTGATTTACAAATTTCTTTGTTATCTAAGTTGTATTTAGTACAGTATCTCCAATGGTCTTCCCTACTTTAAGTACGGTACTTTACATTTTTCAACATTAGATTCCATTTACTCATTTTTAGCCATTTGGACAGTAATTTGAGGTCCTTTTGTAAGTTAAGACAATCATCAGTTGAGTTAATGATAACCCCAGTTTTTCTATCATTGGTAAATTTGCTAATACTGCTAGTGATTCCTAAGTCTAGATCAGTTATAGACCGGTATATAATAATAATAATAAGGGACCCAGTACTGAATCCTTTGGTACACTGGTAGTTAGGCTACTAATCTCCAGTCCGACTTAGTACCATTTAGTACGGTAATACTCCTTGCTTTCGTCCCCTCAGCCAGGATTCTCTACATTTTAAGATATCGCCATCTATAATGTGTGCTTGGACCTTTTGAACTAACGTTTCATGTGAGACCCTAACATAAGCTTTACTGAAGTCCAGAAAAATAATATCGTAAACTTTATCGCCGTCTACTGTTTCATAGACCTCTGAGAAGAATGACAAGGTTGTGAGGCAGGATCTCCCTTGCCTGAGTCCGTGCTGACCATCATTTATAGAACTAAATTTTTCTGCGTGTAACGGTACCCAATTGGCGCATGGACAGACTCCTTGGCAGACCAACCAATCATGATACTGTACGTTGTGGTAGTGGCCCACCCAACAAGTCAGACTTACTGTTGCCCTGTCAGTCTCTCGCGTCGACGCCACATAGTGAGGACGTATGTGTTCGTTGTCCATTTGTGACCCATGCGCTGGGTGCGCGTATGTGTGTGCTACCTCCTAGTGCTGTGACTTAGCCTGTTGTACTCCCCCATACTGGAGTAATCTCTGTGGGAGCCATTCGCCATAGACCACATTGCATTAAGTCCACTGTACTGCATATTGTACTACTCTACCCACCATTGATGCCAGCACTAGGTGAGTACCAGTATGATTATGATTATATTACATACTGTATTACTGTACTGTATGTCAGTACTGTATCAGTACTCTATTGTATTGTATGCTTAGTTTTAATCCTTGACTCATGGACAGTAATGTAGGAAAAAAATTTAAGGTAGAGGGTCGAGACAGGAAGCTTTGGCTAACGACACGTTATACAGTTCAGCACCAAATGGATAGCCGATTTGGACATCCTTCGCAATATCCAATCTGAATTATGCCAGGTAATTGAGCGATTACGAAGCTTTTGATTTGACTGGTAGTAATCAAGAATAAACTGAAGTGATAATATAGTATTTAAGGATAATCCTAACTAAAAGAACGGTAAATTTTAGATGTCTTATTCATAAGAACAGAAGGTGGTGGGTTAGCAGTGGTTAATTGTGAGAATTTCATATTCGCAGACAAAATATCTGTACATTGATAACATTGCTGGCTCACAAAGTTAGGAGAACTATGAGAGAAAACGGTGGTCTGCTTCACGGTCTAGAGCAGCAGAATCATCATAAACAAAGCTGATCCAGGTGATCCAGTCCCTTCATTTTTTTAGGGGTTATTCAGGTATTAAGCAAAAAAGGTGAGAGTAAACTTGTGGACCGTGAATCAGTCAACATTCATTGCTTGAGTTGTTTATTTGTGTTTCCTTATTATAGTAGTTTGGCAGGCCAGTTAACCACTTTGTACTGGAATAGAGAGGCATTCATGCTTGACACCACCACGGACGCTTGCATCTTTCTTATAAGCCATGGGTATGGTTGAATGTAAATAAAATTATATAAGAATTGGATAAAATACAGGGATGACCACCAAGACATGCAGTGTAAGCAATCCAAGTGATCATGTGCTATACTTAACACAATCTCTGGCTGCCTGGCAGACTAGTCTAATGGGTGCTGGAATTTCAAGTGTCCTCTTGTAATTATGTCTGGATTAAAAGTGGTGCCATACCAGCTGATGCCACAAATTTGCTGTTGCACCTGTACTCTATTTCATTATTACCAAACTTGTCCCTGATAATTGACAAGCCTTGTGGATTGTAGCCATAGTTTAGCAGCTGCCACATTTTGAAGTTTGTTTTGTTTTGATACCATAGGAGGATGAGGATGTGCTGTGGGGTCTCAGGAAAAGGAGCAGCTTGAGCTGTCAGTTTTAATTCACAGGTTAATGTTAGATCAGGCAGTACTCTTGTATATTATAATAGGTCAGTCATGCAGATGATGAATTAATAATTTTGCATTTTGCAGAAGAGAAGAAGCCAACATCTGAAGCCAGTGCAGGCAAAGCTGCAGCTGGAGCTGCTGGTGGCAAGGCTGCAGCTGGAGCTGCTGGTGGCAAGGCTGCAGCTGGGGCCACTGGTGGTAAGCAGTCCACAGGTGCTTCAGGTGGTAAAACATCTGGAGCCTCTGGTGGGAAACAGCCCTCTGGTGGGAAGCAGCCGTCTAGTGGAAAGCAGCCCACTGGTGGGAAGCAGCCCTCTGGTGGGAAGCAGCCTGCAGGTGCCTCAGGTGGTAAGCCAGCAGCCAGCAAGCCTGCAGCTGACAACAAAAAAGGAGGTAAAGCCCCTGCTGGTGGAAAATCAGGTGCTGGAGCAAAGCCTGCCACTGGAGTCAAGAGGCCAGCTGGAGGAGATGCTAAGAAACCCGCAAAGAAACCTGCAAGTGGACCTGCTCCAAAGAAGGGTGATTCAAAAAAACCCGGAGAAAAGGGGCCTGCCACCGGTAAAGGTGGCAAAGCTGGCAAAACAGGAACAAAGAAACCTGCAAAGCCTGCTGCTAAGGGTACTGGCAAGAAGCCAGCACCAAAAAGTGCATCAGGGAAAAGAACCAGCACAAAAGGTGCTGCAGGTGCTCGCTCAAAGGTTGGAGTGAAGAAATTGACTGTTGCTGCATCAAAAGATCGAAAGGCAGCAAAAGGAAAAAAGCGCCCAGTTAAGCGTACAGCAGTGAAAAAGGCTCAGCGGGTTGCTCTTAAGGTAATTTTTAATATTCAGTTAATTCAGCCTGTGAGTCACATGAAGAGAGAGGCTGACAAATGAGAATGTAAAGGAGCATTGTGGTGTGCGTGTGGATGTGATATGAAGCGTTAGGAGAAACACGTTGAGGTGGTTTGGCCGTATGGAGAGGATGGAGAGTGAGAGACTGATGAGGAGAGTGTATGTAAGTGAGGTGGAGAGGGAGGGGGAGGCCAAGGATGAGATGGAGTGATGGAGTGGAGACGTATATGAGAGGGGGGGGGGTGAGTTGGGAGCAGGGCAGTGAAATGGCAGGGGACAGGGCAACATGGAGGTGATTTGTTTGTGGCCACCCCATACGGGATTAAAGCATCTGGCAATAGATAGATAGGTAGATAATTCAGCATTTAGTAATGTATTTCTTCTTGAATATTGTTGGTTTGATTTTAGTTTATTTTCATACTTGATTCATATGTCTAGTGCATTTATAACTCCATTTAATTGTATGATTTTTAAAAATCTCTGGACAGCTTGTAAAGGGACCTTATGGCACCAGGGTAAAGAAGGTGAGGACTACAGTACGCTTCCGCCGTCCCAAGACTCTGCAACTGCCTCGTAACCCAAAATACCCACGTCGCTCTGTTCCCCGTAAGACCAGGTAAGAGAAATCACCGTACTGTGCTAGTGATCCTAAGTATAAGGTATTGGTAGAGTGGACTGCATGTAGGTGTGTACTAATTGATGGGAGACTGATATGGCATAAGTTAGGAAGAGAAATGAGACTGAGACCAGTAGGAATATGTGTGACTGGCTTAGGATAATGGAACCCAAGGAAGTTTTTTTCATTTTTTTATGTGAGGATGGAAGTGGGTGTGCTGAGACTATAAAGTCACAGAGAAACTCTGGATGAATCAGGAGTTTATTTCTGTGAATTTGAGGTGGAAGGAGGCATTGTAGACAAGAAAGAAAACAGTTAGGGTATAAATGTGTTGTTTGTTACAGGAAAGGTATGTGGAAGAATTGTCATAGAAAAATTAAGGAATAAGTCAGGTTGCTGGTGAGTGCAAGGGCTTATGGTGTTCAGTAAGTAGTGTGGGTGGGAAGTGTTGAATGCCATTACCAGTTTTTATGATGGGAGTAAAGGCTCTGGAAGCTTAGATGGGCATTTAAATAAGTGGTTAAGATCTGTGTAGAATGAAATGACAGTGTGATGCCTTTATATATGTACATATGTATGTGTGTATGTACAGTATGAGTGTACATACAAAAGCAATAGAGAAAATAAATAAATGAGGAAAAATTCATCTTCCATCCCTTTATCAGTGACTAGCAACAAGGGTTTGTTTACCAAAGCAGACCCAGATGTGCAACTGACAGGAGCATTGCATAGCTCTCTCTCTCTCTCTCTTTTTCTGTGTGTGTGTGTATTTACCTATTTGTAGTATACAGGAATTGAACAATGCTCGTGTTGTCCTGTCTCCAAATCCACATTTATCAAGTCTACCTTTACACACATGAATGTTTTTCTCATGCACCACCTCTTCGTCTAAGTCGTTCCAAATATTTATATATTTACCTAGTATACCTAATTGTGATATACACGGAATGTGCTATGCTCATGGGTTTCCATCGCTGTTTCTCAGTAAGTCAAATTTAGCTTTAAACTCGTTTAAGTTTTTAGACTGGACGATCTCTTTGTCCAGGCTATTCCATAAGTCTATACTTCTGTAAGGAAAGCTATATTTCTTGATATCCTTCAAGCAGCTTGACTTTTTCAATTTCATTCCGTGTCCTCTTGTTGCTCTCTCATCCCATACAAACAGATCTTCTTTGTCAATTTTATCTGCTCCCACCATGGTCCTGAACACTGCAATCATGTCTCCCTTCTTTCTCCTTTCCTCTAAGGAAGGCAAATCCAGCTTTTCCAGCCTCTCTCTGTATGACAGGTCTGTCAGACTGGGGACCATCTTGGTTGCTGTTCTTTGTATTCTCTCAGTCTTGTTTATATCTTTCTTTTTGTGTGGGGACCACACTACCGCTGCATATTCTAACCTGGGGCGAATCATGGCCACTATCAATTTTTCATCATCTCATCCATATAATGAAATGTTACTCTTATGTTAGTCAAGAGTTTATAAGTCTCTCCAACTATCTTGTTAATGTGCTTTTCTGGTTACAAACTATCTTGGACCAGCACTCCCAAATCTTTCTCTTCTCTCATTTTTGTGATTAATTCATTACCCAACAAATAATTCAGTGATGGCCTCCTGGTACTTTTACCTATTTCCAATATTTTACATTTCTATACATTAAATTTCATTTCCCACTTCCGGCTCTAATCGTGTATCCTATCCAAATCCTCCTGCAGCATTTTACAATCCTCCTCAACCTCTACCTTCCTCAAGATCTTTACATCATCAGCAGACAGACTTGCATAACTGTTCAGTCCATCTACCATATAATTTACGTAAATCAGGAACATTACTGGCGCCAACACTGAGCCTTGAGGGACTCCACTTGTTACTTCCCTCCATCCATATATCCTATCCTTTATTACTGTCCTCATTTGTCTGTCTCTCAAAAAGTCTCTCATCCATTCCAGAAGTTTCCCCTTCAGTCCTCCTATATATTCTAGTTTCCACATTAATCTCTTATGAGGTACCTTGTCAAAGGGCTTCTCTAAGTCTAAGTACACACAATCCACCCAACCATCTCTCTCCTGTACCACGTCAATTGCTCTAGAGTAAAAGCTCAGCAAGTTAGAAACACATGACCTTCCACTTCTGAATCCAAACTGACATTCAACCAAAATATTCATCTCTTTTAGATATTTTATTCAGCTGTCTTTCAGGATTCTCTCGCACAATTTTGCGACCATGCTGGTTAGAGACACTGGTCTGTAATTCAGGGGTTCTTCCCTGTTTCCTCCCTTATAAATTGGTACCACATTTGCCATCTTCCATTCATGTGGCACTTTCCCCTCTTCCAGAGAACACACGATTAAACTGTGAATTTTATCCGCCAGTTGTTCTCTGCATTCCTTCAGTACCCAATTAGAAATTCCATCAGGTCCTGGGGCTTTCCTTACATCTTGAGTTTCCAGTAATTTATACACTTCCTGTACCTCCACTTTTATATATTTTATGACCGGTACAACGGCCATGCCACGTTGAGTACACCGCTTCCCGTCCGATCAGCGAAGTTAAGCAACGTTGGGTCTGGTTAGTACTTGGATGGGTGACTGCCTGGGAACACCAGATGCTGTTGGCATCCCTACGTGTCAAGTGGGGTTGGTGGAGGATTAGTGCCCCTCCCTGCAAAACAATTAACTCTAAGCCCTTGACCACCCCGTTTGGGATACATGGCATCTGGCAATGGATGGATGGATGGGACATTTCTAATCACTCCCTCCCCTTTCCATAAACTCGTTTTCATTAGTGGAAACCGATTGGAAACATTTGTTTATTATTTCAGCTTGCGTTGCTGCATCTTTATAGACCTCTTCTTTTACTTTCAGTTTGGTGATTCCTTCCTTTTGTTTCAGTTTGCCATTAACAAATCTATAAAACAGTTTGGGTTCTTCCTTGCATTTGTCTATTATACCTTTTTCAAAATTCCTTTCTTCTTCTCTACGTATTCTTGTGTATTCATTTCTAATTCTTTTATATTCTTCCTTTGTTCTGTTGTTACCTCTCTTTCTCCAATTGTTCCATGCCTTATCTCTCTCTTTTTTTGCTATCATACACCTTCTATTAAACCACTCCTTTTTCCTGTTTTCTTTCCCTCTTACTCTTGGTACAAATTTTTCCACTCCCAAATTATAGAGGTCTAGAAAGATATCCCACTTCCTCTGTATCTCTCTTGTTTCTCTGAATTTTCTCCAATCTGCATTTTCAAAAAAGTTTCTCAATTTTGTAAAATTTGCTTTCCCAAAGTTGTATCTTCCCTGTCTATGAAGCACGTCTCTTGGCTCGACTTTCCCTATTTTCATCTGGAACTCAATGACCACATGATCACTTTTTCCTAAAGAACAGAGATATTTCAATGATTCTGTTACATCGGGTTCTTTGGTAAACAGTAAATCTAACCTTGCTGGTGTGTCCTCACCTCGAAACCATGTCTCTTCTTTGACCCATTGCATCATCACATTATTCATTATTATATTTAATAACATAGTGCCCCACGAATCCTTGCTGCCTCCCGAGTACCATTCCTCCCAGTTCACCTCTTTACAGTTAAAGTCACCCACCAATATTATATTACTGCTAATCTCAGTAATTTTTTGTAAATAGCAAGCCATATCTGACAACATCTCCTGGTATTCGTCATCCTTCCATGCTCTCGTCTTAGAGGGAACATACACTACCACCATATCTCTCTTAACATTCTCTCCAGTTTCTAATTTCATATATATCACTTCAGCCCTGCCTTCTCCCATTTCCACGGTATCTACATTTATGTTATTCTTCACTGCTATCATCACTTCTCCTCCCGTTTTTTTCTTTTCTGTCTTTTCTCCACAGTTTGTATTTACCATCTCCCAAATGAACATCAATATCTTCTCGTAATTTGGTCTCTGCAAAGCACATGATATAAGGTTCATGTTCTCTTAAGAAATCGTTAATTTCGAGCCTTGCTGATATTAAACCATCAACATTAGTATACTGTATATCACCTTCAAATTATTTTTGATGTTTTTTATACCCTCTTCTCTCCTACTCTCCGTCAGTACCACTTCCTCAACTTCTGATCTTCCACAGCCATCCCCCTTAGTTTCCTTCACTTCTATTTCCTTACATACCATTTCCTTACTTTCATATCCATTACTCTCCAAAAAAAAGTATTACATTCTTCCTCTGTCCTCTTATCATTTTTTTCCTTTACTTCTTCCTTCAATGATTTTAAAACTTCTCTTTCATCTTCATTCAAATCTTTTCTTAATATAATATTTTCCATCCCTGCCTCTTTGCTTAATTTCCAAGCCACTTTAAGTATATCATCTACTACACTTTCTGCTGACAACTTGACTCTCATTGGTCTTGTTTCCCCTTTCTTATAAGGCCCTATTCTCCTTACTTCTTCAATTTCTTTTACCCACTTGTCTCCTTCGGGATCAATCTTGCCGAATATTCCTCTTACCAGGTTCGTGTCTTTCTCGAGTCTCACGGATCTAACCTTCTCTTCCTCCTCCCTGTTTCCAAATGTTACCACGCATCTGTTCCTTTCTACAGTTTCTCTCACTATTTTCTCTTTTCAGTATTTTCACTACATTTTCTTCCAGTTTTTTCTTGTTCATTTCTCTTTCTTCCTGGATGATTTCTCTTAAGCTGACCACTTCTTTCTGTTCTTCTTCAACGTGTGCCCACTTTGCCTTATGTTCTTCCAATACGCTGCTCACCTTCTCTGTTTTATTAGTACAGTACTCTCTTCTAGTTTTCTCCTCAATTCAGTATTTTCACGCTTCAAATTTTTTATCTCTTCATTTGCCGTCTCATTAGACTGGATCAGACTCTGTATAGTAATCTCCATATTCTCAGACACATCTTTTAACACTAGATTCTCCACTTTCTTTTCAAGTTCACTAATCCTCATAATCACTGTTTTAACCAGATCCATGACATTATTATTTCTATCAAATCCTGGAAATTCGAGTCCTCCCTCAGTGTTTACATTTTTGGCCATGATTGAGGTTGGTTACAACTTACAGTACCAATACAGCTGTTACCGAAAATACTACAAACATTCATGTATACTCTTGCCAATAAATCTTTACATTTTTGGTAGTCTATATTAACTTACAGTATTTTAAATTGAAAACAAGACCATTGGAGACAGGACAAACATAATTCCTGAAGACTACTTAAGGTTTGCAGCGGTGGCTGAGCCTCGGCCTGGGAGCAGTCAAGACATGTCCGTTCGCTATGGCTGCTTGCTCGTGTGTGTGTGTGTGTGTGCAAGTGGGATGAAATTTTTGCTTAAGCATGGTCCCAGATATGATTCCACTGCAGTTTTTTCCTGAACAAGAGTGATGGTTATGATGTAAGGGAATCATGCCATGCTGAACCCCCACTTTTTTTTTTAAAATACATTAGTTGAACTATGTGATACTTTTCTTTCTTTTGGTAATAGTAATACTCAGTTAAAATAGAATTACATTTGATCACATTCTTGGGTACATAGTATCAGCACTGCTGCACAAGAAATAAAAGGCACTGTGATCTCCAGTTATCACGCATAATTGGTGCCACGCCTAGGACTTTACACAAAGTTGCATGATAACAGAAGCACTCAGTGTTTGTGATTTATCCTAACGGGTACTGGGCACCCCAAATGCTAAGCCAAATTTACCTTTTTACAACAATTTAGACCCACTAAATACATACATTTATGGTAAGTATCAGAAACACACACAAGCATGATTTGGTTTATAGGAAATGGTGAAAAGGGCACTGAGGAAAAAACACATACAGTATAGAGACCTTAGTTGGACTTGAGGTAAGGGGTTCTGAGACAAAAGAATGGTCTGCACTTCCTGGAATTAACTTCTTTAGTAGGACATCATCTTTGAATTCCCCAAGGCCATCAGAAACCACAGATTTTGCATCATTACTGTTGGCAGAAACCAGCTCAGGTGTGTAATAATGAATTTTTTTTTTCCCCAAAAGTGTGGGATAACAGCAAGCCTTGAAAACTTAAACTACTCTAAGTGTGTGATAGCCTGTCCAAGGGATCACTGTAATATCAGCTGTGCACTCTAAGTTTGCTTTTACTATTCATTTTTATCATCTGTCTGTCTATATACCAAGGCTGCTTCCCCCAAAGAAAGGGGGTAGCTAAGACAGGACAACGCACTCCCAGTTTGCTCATCCATACACATATTTATTCGTATCTTAGCCTCAAGGGGAGAAAGGACAGATCCTCACCGCACCACATTACACGAGGGTCAACTGTGCAGTGCAATCAGCGACATCCGCAGCAGGGCCCGACAACAGAGATAGTTTACCTCTACCACATCATAATGGACTCATCCCCTTACTTACACCTGACTTGATCAGCTGATCAGACCAACTGCGGGAGAATATCCCCTGAGGGCTGTGTCGCCAGTTATTCATTCACAATTTTTCTCTTATCATTCCTATCATACACAGCCACTCTTCCTTGCTCTACAAACATCCCTCTCGCATCTAACACTCTCTTCACGCTGTCCATCCATCCTGTTTGTGGTCTTCCTTCCAGCCTTACACCTTTCACATCCGATCCAGTTATCTTTTTCACCAATCGCTCTTCATCCATTCTCCATATGCCCAAACCATATCAAGACTCTCTGCTCAACTCAGTCAGCCATCTCCCTCATAACTCCAGTTCACACTTCATCATTTCTCACTTGATCCATATGCATCACATACACATACTCATCAGACACCTCATCACCATTACATTTCGTCTCATAAATCAGGTACTAAATGAGGAGATGGACCAGGCCCAGCCTACCATTGCAGTTAATATGGTGTTTAAAGTTAGCAGTGCATGATGGACATTTATGGTAGCATCCACCTTTTATATTGTTTTTCCAGCAGACAAAGTGATCAAAGAATGATGGCTCCCATTCACCCTCCACCTCACTGATGCTCTAGCAAAGCTATGATGATCGGCTTGGGCAAATGCAACTATGTGTGTATGGTGGTGGGGGAGGGTGGAGTTGAGTAAATAAAGTAGTAATTAATGAACTGTCACTCCAGGTTGGATGCTTTTAACATCGTCAAGTACCCTCTTACAACTGAGTCTGCTATGAAGAAGATTGAGGATAACAATACCCTTGTCTTCATTGTGGACCGCCTTGCCAACAAATACCATATTAAGAGTGCAGTCAAGAAGGTAAGACACTTAAATATTCACAGTGTTGTGTCAAGAAAAAACTGATAATTGATTATGGTGGTCATTAATGTCCAATCAAAAGTTGCATGTACAGTAGTCATGTTTGACCAAGATACACCCATAAACATTTGTAATACTGTACTTGTTATTGAAAGAAGACTAATCATGCTTGTTTGCATTCACAGTATCATTAGGCCATTTCACCATGTCAAATATATTTTAAAAGTGATAAGTCATAATACAATGAAATCTATGTTAACACATTTGCCTGCCATTTCCAGTTAGTTGGCATTACTGATAAAAGTATAGTTATTTGAGCTGTTGTAATGGGAATGATAATTTACAATAGCGGAACAATGTTTTTACCAGTTTATGTAAAAATTGAAAGTCCACTCACTCAGTGTAGTGCTACTCTCGGGTGTCTGCCCTGTCCTTTCCTCCATCCTTCTTTCCTTTCATCTTCTTCTGTCTTTCTTTCCTTCATTCTTTCCTCGTCCTTCTCCCTATGGGTGACTTTACACTCCCTCTTCTGTCTTTCATTCCTTCATTCTTTCCTCTTCCTTCTGCATATGGGTGACTCTACACTGAGTGACAAGCCAAATGGTTTCCTGTACACCAGGAAACCATTTACTACACTGGGTGGTAACCATTTAACCAAATTTTGGCGCCTGGTGGTTTAGTGGGTAATTATTGTGCTCCAGTCGGATTAAGCCGGTGAAGGTTTATATCCAAGTGGTGGTTGGGGTAATTTATTGCTCACGTAATGCCACTCAGGGATGAGTGAGGTTGGTCACTCTCATCTTAAATGTCAGGACCAACTGCCTAGCCCCGGGCTACTACACTCCTCATGGGGCAATGTAGGAATGGATGATAGATGGATGGATGGATGAAAGTATTCACAAGAGGACAAAATGAATATAAAAGCCAGTTAAATACAGTATAATGAATGTGGTCCAGTTAAATACAGTACAATGAATGTGGTTCATAACCACATACCTCTGTCTTGCCAGCATAATTATCAGCCAGCTTGAGAGCTATTTGATCATGCTCTGATCACCCTTAGTTTTGATGTCCCGAAATCCCCTTCATATAAAAAGGTCATCAGGTTCAGAAATTACAACAATGTTGACCGCCAGTTGATGTGTTTTGAAATTGATCAGTGTTTAAACTCCATCGATTCTTCAAGTCTTTCTTCTGGTGAATTGGTTGATATTTACAACAACGAGCTCAGGTCAATTTTTGACCATTATTGTCCTGAGGCAGTAAAAACAATTACTGTACGTGATTATTCTCCGTGGTATGGTCCATCCATTAATTCTTTCCATAGACAACGTAGAAGGGCAGAACGTGAGTGGTGCTTGCAGCGGACCGAAGTAACTCGTTTGCGTTATGTTTTTGCGAGAAGAGCAGTCGTTTACACCGTAAAAGCCCAAAAGGCTAGGTTTTATCAAAATAAAGTTGATTCATGTGGTGGTGATCAAGAAAAACTGTCTGCAGTTGTGAACAATTTGGTTAGTCGGAGGAATGTAATTGTTAAACCAACTTCTGTATCTGATGCCCAATTGGCTTCTGATTTTGCTTCATTTTTTACAAGTAAGATATTTCGCATAAGAAGTGATTTAGACAGCAGTTCTCCTAGTGAAGCGTACTCAGTTGACTTCCAGCCACGGTGCACTGGGGATCATTTGCTTTCAACATTTCATCTGTTGGATGTAAACAAAGTCAAATGTTACATCAGAGAACTTAATAAAACATTTTGCTCACTCGATCCATGTAACATGTCACAACTGCCTGATGTGTATGAGCATGCTGCAGACTTTATCTGCAACATAATAAATAGATGCTTCTTAGAAAGTAATTTTGTGCAGTCTGAGAAACGTGCTTTGCTTAGGCCCCTAATTAAGAAACCTGGCCTTGATGTCGAGAGCATGACAAATTATTGTCCCGTCTCTAACCTGTCTTTTTTATCCAAGATTATTGAGCGGGCCATACTCGATCAACTCTTACCACTACTGGAACACAACAGAGTTGTTCCTGTTGTTCAGTCAGCATACAGAAAATACCATTCAACTGAAACTGCACTAACAAGGATTCAGAGTGACTTGGTGGCAAACACTTGTAGTGGGATGTCCTCTCTCCTAGTTCTGTTGGATCTGTCTGCAGCTTTTGATACAGTAGATCATAAACTATTGTTGGATGATCTGTATTTTTATGGCATTCGTGATAGTGCCCTTTTGCTCCTTAAGTCGTATCTGTTGGACAGATCTCAGAGAGTGGTTGTTGATTACGCTAGCTCTGATTCTGCTCCTCTTCTATTTGGGGTCCCTCAAGGATCAGTTTTGGGTCCAATTCTATTTACTATCTACACAAGTAGTTTATTGTCCCTACTTGATGCTCATGATGTGCCCTATCATTTTTATGCTGATGACACCCAGCTCTATGTTAAGATGTCAGATATCAACGATACAAATACAAAGTTTGAATCTCTAATGTCTGATATTAAGATTTGGATGGCTAAGAGGAAACTTAAGCTGAATGATGGTAAAACTGAGATCATCATCATCAGAGGAAACAGAAGGGGTGATGACACTGACAATGCCCTGGCTTTGAACATTGGTGTGTCACAGCTGCATCCAGTCAGTTCTGTTCGAAATCTGGGTGTTTATTTTAATTCTAAGTTAAATTACAAAGAACATTAATCAGGTTGTAAGAGGGTGTAACTTGCATATCGGAAATCTGTACTCTGTGAGAAAATTCCTGAACAGACGGTGCCTCTTACCATTGGTCCATGCAGTGGTCTTGTCTCGTGTTGATTATTGTAATTCACTGTGGGTTGGTCTTCCAAATAATATACTAACAAAAGTTCAGTCTGTGTTGAACAGGGCGGCACGGCTTATCTTTGGTCTCCCCCCGAGAACCTCAACTACCCCGTTTCTGATTCATTGGTTACCAGTAAAGGCTAGAATTGAATTTAAACTGTGTCTTATTACATTCAAGGTTCTTAAGTTTGGTGAACCGAAGTATCTTGCTGAATTGTTAAAACTCCCATCGACATGCCCAGGTGTGATGTTACGCAGTGAAGATGATTCCTTGCGTCTTGATGAGCCAGGACCCATTCACCAGTCATCTTTCTCTGATCGTTCTTTTGCATATAGAGCCCCTAGATTATATAACAGATTGCCATTGTCCATAAGACAACTCTCTACTGTTGAATCCTTTAAGAGACAGCTGAAAGCCTTTCTTTTTTCAAAATTCTGTGACCTGGAGAGAGGTACTATGACAGATGATTATAGGGTTTAATTATTGCCACTTTCATGTATATATGATGTAGCTTGTATTATGTACAAGAAATGTCACAATTTTTGTAATTGTAAAAATAATGTATGTGTGTCGAGCGCTAGTGAATTCCCAAAGGGAAGAACTGGTGCTTTTGAGAAACAAAAGGCCAGATTATTATTATTATTATAATTATTATGTTCATTCAAGGTCTTTTCACATGAAATTCAGCTCAGTCACAAGTTAAAATCTACTTTAGATCAGACTGGTATATCCTGGCCCAGTTTTGACACTGTAGATCCCTCAAGGTGCTTCACACCCATTGTGGCCCAGTTATGACAGGTTCATCAAGGTGCTTCACACCCATGCTTACCCAGTTATGACAGGTTCATCAAGGTACCTTACTTCACACATATTCTGGCCCAGTTAGGACTTTATAGGTTCATCTTGTTGCTTCGCACCCATTCTCGCCCAGTTATGACAGGTTCATCAAGATGCTTCACACCCATTCTGGCCCAGTTAGGATATTGTCAGTTCATCTGGGTGCTTCATACTCATTCAGGCCCAGTTATGACATTTTAGGTTGATCTAGGTCAGTCGTTCTTAACCTCCAGGTCGCCAGGCCATATTGAGTGGGTCATCTAGGATCTGCTGTGATTTTCTGAACATTCCTTTGTAGTCCACCAGTGACTGCTCCAAGGATCTGCAGTGCCCCCAGTGTACTGTGGTTCAAATTACAATTTACTGGAGAGTTGTTGTTCGCCTTAGTCACCTTGACAGATAAACTAATTATGTATTTTAACCAATAGAATAACTTCATTTGTATCATTGGTTGTTTACCCCTGACGGAATGGATTCACCTTTTGATATTAGGATATCTAATTGTGACCGAAATCAGTATATTGTTATATGTGATGACTTCTAAGCCAAGCTAAGACGTAAAGAAACCACAGGTTTATGTCTTAATATTTGGGACAAGATGTGTGTGCTTGAGCTTAAACAGTATACAGTACTGTCAAGTCTCATTATATGTTTGTTGCAATAATACACTACAACAGTAAACTAAAAGTTAGACTCTTTGGAATAATGGAGGGGGGGGGGGTTAGAACAATAATTGGGATTGTTCCCTACAGGAATCTTGTGCGGACTTGGTGATGCATGTAAGCCAACGGTTAAGGCAGCGTCACACTGGGACAAAAGTGGCTAACATGCGAGCCAAGTACTTAAACGTACTCACATTTTCCATTTTTTCACCATCCAATCTCACTGTGCATTCATTGACTTCACCTTTCTCAGGGACCATCACTTTGCTCTTCCCTACATTCACCTTTAGATTCCGTTTCTTACACACACTCCCAAACTCATCCACCAAAGTGAATGTAGGGAAGAGTAAAGTGATGGTTTTTGATAGAGGGGAAGTCAGTGAATGTACAGTGAGGTTGGATGGTGAGGAAATGGAAAATGTGAGTACGTTTAAGTACTTGGGGAGTGTGATGAGTAAGGATGGAAGTTTAGGGGGTGAAGTGCTTGAAAGGGTACAACAAGGAAGAAAGGTTGCTGGTTCCTTGAAAGCAGTGATAAGAAACAGGGAAGTGAGCATGGAAGTGAAAAAGTTACTACATGACAGTATTGTGATACCAACTCTAACTTATGGAAGTGAAGCTTGGACGTTGTTGGAAGGACACAAGTCAAGAGTGAGAGCAGTGGAAGTGAGTCATTTACGAGGAGCCAGTGGAGTCACATGGAGAGACAGGCTGACAAATGAGGATATAAAGGAGCATTGTGGTGTGGATGTGGATGTGATAGGAAGTGTTAGGAGGGACACACTGAGGTGGTTTGGCCATGTGGAGAGGATGGAGGGTGAGAGACTAATGAGGAGAGTGTATCTCACGTGAGTGAGGTGGAGGGGAGGAGAGGGAGGGGGAGGCTGAGGATGAGATGGAGGGATGGCGTGGAGAGGTATATGAGAGAGGGGGGTGTGAGTTGGGAGCAGGGCAGTGAAATGGCTGGGGACAGGGTGACGTGGAGGCGATTTGTTTGTGGCCACCCCGTACATGATTAAGGCATCTGGCAGTAGATGGATAGATGCACAGAAAGTATATCTCGGCAAAATATGCATGATGCTGGATAAGCGATTTTTCACAAAGAAAAACATTGAGTTCCCAGAACCTGACTCCCCTATTTTACATGGAAATATATGTCTCATTTTAGCACAAAATCCAACACAACCTATGTCACGCTATATGGAGACCCACTTTATTGTACTTGAGTGGCATCGGTCGTTGCTCAAGTTGAGTGACTCCACCCACAGCTGCGTTAAAGCCATTCTTGACAGCATTTATGAGTGGGAATCAGTTTCATTTAAGTGCTGATAAAAAGTGCACGTAACAATACAGTAATGTATTAACTGAGAGCAGACTGTAAGTGGTTATGATGAAGTGAAGGATGGAAGAGGAAGATAAAGGATGGAAATTGGTGTGTGAAGTATGTACAGAGAAGTTTAGGACAGGTTTTGCTACACATCCGTAATGAGTGAGGCAGGGAATGTGTAGATAGTATTACTTGTGAAGATATTTGAACAGTGTGTGAAGGATTGTATCCCATTTCACTGGGCATTCCCCCCCACCACCACCACCACCACCACCACCACCACCACCAGATTCTACTTAATCCCATCATTTTACTTGGGTAAAAGGATTGGAATGATACATAACTAATGTATTGACTTAATGCTATTACTCAGTTTGTGAGGGCTATTCATCCTAGAAGGTCTTTAATGCAGACCTTGACATAGTTAACAGTGGCCAGTTTATAATCAGAGGCTGTGATCAGTTTTACCTATAACTTCTGTAATCCACACCCAACACAGACTTATGGGAGAAAGAAAATGGTTTTAGTCATTGTTGAAATTTAAATTGGCGCCTGGTGGTTTAGTGAGTAATTACGGCACTCCAGTTGGATTGAGCTGGTGAAGGTTTCTATCCAAAGGGTGGTTGGGGTATATTGCTCACATAATGCCACTCAGGGATGAGTGAGGCTGGTCACTCTCATCTTAAATGTCAGGACCAACTTGCTAGCCCCGGGCTCCTATGCTCCTCATGGAGCGATGTAGGATTGAATGATGATGCTGATGAAATTTAAATTAACATCTTTAAAAGCTTACTTAAATTTTCTCTCTTCGTAGCTGTATGAAATCGATGCTGCCAGGGTCAACACTCTCCACAGACCTGATGGACTGAAGAAGGCATATGTTAAGTTGGCTCCAGACTATGATGCCCTTGATGTCGCCAACAAGATTGGAATAATCTAAACACTGTTGCAGTGGAAAGGTTTATTAAATAAAAAAAAAGATATATAAATTTCTGACTTTTACAGTTTCTTATTGGTGTCCTAACTATTCATCACATGGGAAAAAAAAATAAAAGTAACTCCACTACATAAAGAAAACAATTGGAACAGAGTTGTTTTACAAGGCTCATTCGGGGGATTTATTTATTAATATGTATGGCTGGTGGTGGTACAGTCAAAGCAGAGGGAGTGTAGCCCATGTGCAGTTTGCCACTTGGGTGTGGGAAATAAGCAATTTTGTCAGTGTTTGTGATAAGTTAGTGTATAAGATACGTAGTGGTATTTGAAATCGATTGTGAAATAAATTTTTGTGGGTGCAGTGTACTGGGAAGAGCATATAAAGATTTAGAGGTATGAAAGGATTCATCTTATTGGAGAGTCTCTGGAGCGTGTGGAGTTTCCTTATTTGAGGGCATGCTAGTGCTGAATGTGGGTAGGATAAGGAGTAATTGGAGGAAGTTTAGGGGGCTGTTGCCTCTCGTAAAACTGTGAGTGCTCTCCCTGCATGCTAAGGGCTCTTTGTATGCAGCATGTGTTAGGAGTGTAATACTGTATGGTAAGAACCGTAAGCAGTAAAGTAAGAGGATATCCGTAGGCTCAAACGTGCGTATATGACTGATTAAATGGATGTGTGAGGCGGTTCGTGGAGTGAGGAGGAGATGCAAGGGTGTGCAAGGGACAGCATGGTGGAATGATGAGGTGAAACGAGCTGTGGAACAAAAGAAGCAGGCATATAGTGAATGGTTAGCGAGTAGAGGTAGGGGAGAAGATGAGAGAGAGAAGAGAGAGGTATATGTGGGCAGGAGAAGGGAGGTTAAGAGACTGGTGAAGGAGAGTAAAAAGAAAGTGGATGAAGAGTTTGGGAGGAATCTGAGTGTGAAATGGAGGGAGAGTAAGAAATTGTTTTGGAAGGAGGTAAAGAAAGTAAGGCAGTGTGAAAGGGGAAATAGTAGGGGAGTGAAAGATAGGAATGATAGATTGTTGGTGGAGAAGAGAGAGAAACTGAGGAGATGGAAGGAGCACTTTGAGGATTTGTTGAGTGTAGAGAGTGAGAGCAGTGCGAGTATAAGTGGTTGGGGAATGGCTGGAAGAAGAAGAGATGAGAGGAGGGAGGAAGAGATCAGTAGGGCGGAAGTAGTGGAAGCGATGAAGAATATTAAGTTGGGAAAGGCCCCAGGAATTGATGGAGTGTGTGGTGAAATGCTTAGGTATGGGGGTGAGATTGTTGTGGAGTGGATATGGAAGTTGTGTAGATTGGCTTGGGAAGAGGGAAGGGTTCCAGAGGACTGGAAATCAGGTATAATTGTTCCTCTGTACAAAGGAAAAGGGGAGAGTGAAGTATGTGGTAACCATAGGGGTATTTGCCTTCTTAGTGTGACTGGTAAAATATATGGTAGAATACTCATTGATAGGGTTAGGCATATGACAGGAGCTAGTTGGAGAAGAACAAGGGGGATTTAGGAAGGGAAAAGGGTGTGTGGATCAGATATTTGTTCTAAGATGTTTAGTGGAGAAGTATCTAGAGAAGGGAAGGAGTGAATGCTGCCTTCATGGACTTGGAGAAAGCTTATGTCAGAATAGATGGGCAAGTTATGTGGAAGGTATTAAGAATATATGGAGTGGAGGGGAAATTGTTGAGTGCTGTGAACAGTATGTACGAGGGAGCTAGGGCTACGGTGCGAGTGGATGGTGAGCTGAGTGAGTTCTTTGATCTCAATGTGGGACTGAAACAGGGTTGTGTGATGTCTCCATGGCTGTTTAATATATACATGGATGGGGTTATAAAGGAGGTGCAGGGTAGGGCAGTGGATGTGGGGGTGGCTCTAATGAATGAGGGTGAGATTTGGAAGATTCCGGTGTTGCTGTTTGCTGATGATACAGTACTGTTGAGTGAAGATGAATGGGAGTTGCAAGGTTTGGTGAATGAATTTGGGACAGTGTGTAGGAGGAGGAATCTGAAAGTTAATGTAAACAAAAGTAGTTATGGTGTTTGAGAGGAATGAAGTCACAGAGTGTGCAGTGAGGTTGGATGGTGAGGATATGGAGAATGTGAGTGCATTCCAGTACTTGGGTAGTGTGATGAGTAAGGATGGAACTTTAGGGGATGAAGTGCGTGAAAGGGTACAGCAGGGAAGGAAGGTTGTTGGTACACTGAAAGCAGTGATGAGAAATAGGGAGGTGAGTATGGAAGTTAAGAAGTCACTGCATGATAGTATTGTGATCCCTATCCTGACGTATGGAAGCGAGGCATGGACCTTGCAAGAGGGGAACAAGTCAAGAGTGAGAGCAGTGGAAATGAGTTACTTGCGCATGTGGAGTGACGTGGAGGGACAGGTTGACGAATGAAGAAGTGAAGGAACGCTGTGGGGTGGATGTGGTTAAGATTAGGAGAAATACACTGCGGTGGTTTGGACATGTGAAGAGAATGGAGAATGAAAGACTAAGAGGGTGTATGTAGGTGAGGTGGAGGGAGGGAGAGGGAGAGGTAGACCGAGGATGAGGTGGAGGGATGGAGTTGAGAGGTATATGAGGGAGGGGGGGGTGAGTTGGGGGGAGGGTAGTCAAATGGTGGGTGACAGCGACTTCGAGGCGTTTTGTCTGCGGCCACCCTTTGCGGGATTAGGGCGTCGGGCTATCGATAGATAGATAGATAGTATTATATCCATGAATGCAAGGCCCGGGGGGGGGCTAGGATGCAATTGAAGAGTTGAGAGGAAGGATGTGACATGAATGTGTTGTGTTGTGATGAGAGGTGGTAGGTTGAGATGGTGTGGGCATGATGAGAGAATGAAAAGTGACGTTTCAGTGTGGAAGGTGAGAAGTGTGAACATTGAGCGTAGGGTTGCAAGAAGGAGACGAAACAGGACCTGGGACAACGTCAAAGTGGGACTTCAGGGATAAGGGATTGAATAGGGAGGCAGCCAGAAATTGGGCAGCGTGGAAAGCTGCCATTATGCTGTCATCAAGGCCGATATGTAGGCATGTTGGAGCTTTTACAAACTATGTGAATAAAAATATCCTCAGGGTTAAGGAACTAAAATAGAAACTACGGGAGGAGAACTGCTACTAGGTGACCAAGGCTCATGCATCCAAATGTGTTAAAGAGTCAGACTAACTATTATAACTCTTCCACCAAATGAATCCATCCACCATTCATTTTATTCTTCCAAACCTGGCAAGGGTTAAAGGCACTCTACATCCAGTTTACATCAGTGTTCTAATTTTGGTATTTTACTACTGACTGCAAGTGATTGAATTCAGAAGAGGAAGAAACAAGTGCCGTCAGATTTAATTCCATACGGGTATTTAAAAGAGGAAATCTATCTAGTGCCAGGTGCCATAATCCCGTAAGGGATTGCCACAAACAAATTGCCTCCATGTTGCCCCCCCCCCCATCCATTTCACTGCACTTCCCCCAGCTCACATCCCCCTCTCTCATATACTGTACCTCTCCATCCCTCCATCTCATCTTGGGGTCTCTCCCTCCCCCCCTCAACCTCACTGACATACACTCTCATTGTTAGTATCTCATTCCCCATCCTCTCCACATGGCCAAACCATCTCAGTGTATTCTAATGCTGTCTATCACATCCACATGCACACTCACACCACAGCGCTCCTTCGCTTCCTCATTTGTCAGTCTTTCTGTGTGAAATATCCACTTGGTGGAACTAGCTTGACACCACCAACCCAGGAGGAGGACATAGGAAGGTAGCCCTCACCCCACGAGGAGACAATGGGGAGGTATTTCCGTGCTCCGAGTGGAAATGAAGTTATATCCCCCATGACCCGACGCCCGTCTTCCACACGGTCGGACCACCAGGCAGTATTCAGTTTGAGTGCACTACACTCCGACGGAGAGAGCACTAGCCAGAATCGGGGTGGGACTTGCAACAGCCAAGTCGCAAGCAGGCCCTCGGATGCAGGGTCCACTGCATCTGCCTCTAGAAGAGGAGGGGACTCCACTGGAGCCTCACGTCCTGCTTTACCCCAGGGGAGCAGCAGCACAGTAGAGTCCTCCGGATCTACCGTAGGAGGAGTGACCACCGGTTCTCCTCCTCCTGCCACCCACCTCCGGGAGCCAGCATGTTGGCACGTCCTCCAGGCAACCTTTGCTGGAACTCTGCAGGAGGGCGGCGGGCCTAGGGGTAGTATCCACCGGATCTACCACCGGAGAGCGGACTACCGGCCATCCCCCAGCTGCACCATTCCCCGATGGCAGGAGAGCAGCGTCCATTGGACCTGCGGCACCTGCTAGGAGACCCTATGGGCCTCCCCCGCCGGTCGTCCCTGGGACGAGCAGTCGCCTGAAAGAGTGTCCACCGGATCTCCTTCGGCAGCTACCCTGGTCAGGAGCCTAGGCAGTGTCCAGTGGATCTACCTGGCTGAAGGGGCGTCCTCCGGACCTCTCTCTCGTGCCCCGGTATGGATCTCCGGCAGGGACCATCAGGCCCACCAAGTTGGGGAGCAGACCACCGGTCGCTCCCCCTCCGTGACTTCGGAGGTTCCTTGTGAAGGTGACGCCTTGTGCTCAGCCCACCTCTCCTGTGGGAGAACAAGGTGGGGCAGGTGGCCCGACGCCCTAATCCCGCAAATGGTGGCCGCAGACAAAACGCCTCCAAGTCGCTGTCACCCACCATTTGACTACCCTCCCCTCAACTCACTCCCCCTTCCCTCATATACCTCTCAACTCCATCCCTCCACCTCATCCTCGGTCTACCCCTCCCTCTCCCTCCCTCCACCTCACCTACATACACCCTCTTAGTCAGTCTTTCATTCTCCATTCTCTTCACATGTCCAAACCACGTCAATATATTTCTCCTAATCTTCTCAACCACATCCACCCCACAACGTTCCTTCACTTCTTCATTCGTCAACCTGTCCCTCCACGTCACTCCACATGCTCCTTTCAAGTAACTCATTTCCACTGCTCTCACTCTTGACTTGTTCCCCTCTTGCAAAGTCCACGCCTCGCTTCCATACGTCAGGGTAGGGATCACAATACTATCATGCAGTGACTTCTTAACTTCCATACTCACCTCCCTATTTCTCATCACTGCTTTCAGTGTACCAACAACCTTCCTTCCCTGCTGTAGCCTACCCTTTCACGCACTTCATCCCCCAAAGTTCCATCTTTACTCATCACACTACCCAAGTACTGGAATGCACTCACATTCTCCATATCCTCACCATCCAACCTCACTGCACACTTTGTGACTTCATTCCTCTCAAACACCATAACTTTACTTTTGTTTACATTAACTTTCAGATTCCTCCTCCTACACACTGTCCCAAATTCATTCACCAAATCTTGCAACTCCCATTCATCTTCACTCAACAATACTGTATCATCAGCAAACAGCAACACCGGAATCTTCCAAATCTCACCCTCATTCATTAGAGCCACCCCCACATCCACTGCCCTACCTTGCACCTCCTTTACAACCCCATCCATGTATATATTAAACAGCCATGGAGACATCACACAACGCTGTTTTAGTCCCACACTGAGTTCTGTTATGCTGGGTGTTTTTAGTCCGACTTCTTGTTCTAAGAACACCAGCGATTGAGCGGGGTCCTCTTTCCGGACCGGAAGTAAAGCACCCACAAAGGAACAGGACATAAAAACCAGGCAGTACACCTTAACACATCTATTGTCTTAATTCCTACACCGTTACAATATAAAACAGAGAGGTATTGGATATACAGTAGACAGGGACACAGAGTTAGCCTTTAACACCAAGGTTTACAGTTACACTTAAGACACAGTATTCTTCATTTAGCCTACCCTTAGGTAATTAATTATAATATCGTGATACCCATATTTCGTCTTTAGGCAGAATTGGTATTATATAAATTGAGTCCGCTGCACTAGGGGTGGACAGGGCCAAGAGTTAGTGGGGTGAATATTACTATAACTAGATAGGGTGCGGCTCGCGACACTTGATGGAATCAGTCGCGACGACACTTATTCATAGACTTTTGATTCTCCCACGCACCCTAGTCTTGGTCCACGATTTCTATAAGTTCTTTTGTCTGGAACTCAGGCTATTTCCTATTCTGCCGGGTATCGGGCTTTAGTAGGTTATTGGTAACTTTGTCACTGGTATTGTTCTGGCCCTCACTTTGTCACTGTTCACTGTTATCTTCCCGTCTCGACTGTTCACGACACAAGGGGCGTTAATGTCACTATTTACCCGTGTTTCCTGGGTATAACTCACTACGGCGTCCGGGCTTGAGGGGGAGGTCCTATGGGGAGCCTTCCTGCAGAGGGCAATATACTGCCCGCAGGGGAGTCACTGCCCGGGTCCTGGTTGTTGGTGGAGTGCAGGGAGGCCCTCCTGTCTGGGGGCCTCAACCTGGGAGGAGGCCCTCGTACTGTAGCCTCGTTGGTGGGGTGCAGGGAGGTCCTCCGGTCTGGGGGCCTCGACCTGAGGGATGGCCCTCGGGACTGGGGCCAAATAGCTGTAGGAGGTGGGCATGTTGCCTCTGGCTCCGTGGAGAGAGAGAGCCTGGGTTGCCCGGACCTGGGGGCTGCTGGTCGGGCCTGGGGGTCCTGGGACTGCGGTCGCCTGTAGGGGGAAGCGCCGACAGGGCTGAGCTGCGGCACCGTCTGCGTCGGGTGTCCGGCAGGGATAGGGATCTCCCAGGGGTAGGTGGTATGACCTGGATCGGGCCACGCCACCACTCAGGCAGCACCTCCGGGGCAACACTCTCGGAAGGGTACAAAGGGCGTCCCATGCAGCCGAGAGAGAGAGGGTCGGCCGTGCAAGGGACTTCCTGCGTCGGGAGGGCCTTTGGAGTCACGAATGAAGGGCGTACAGTGGCCGTGAGCGTGGTTTTGTGACGCAGCTGAAGGGCGTACAGTGGCCGCTCCTTCCCCCGCACGTACAGTGGCCGTGCTGGCAGTGCTGCTCCCGAAGGAGGAAAAGGCAGGAGAAGGGTACACGGAGTCCGCGTCCTCTCCAGTACGTACTAAGGCCGTAGCCGAGGGTCTACTTACGCTGGTACGTACTTTGGCCGTAGCCTTGGGCCTGCCTGCCCTTCGGGAGGTAACTGAAGGGCGTACAGAGGCCGCTCCTTCCCCGTCACGTACAGTGGCCGTGAACGTGGTGTCACCTGGGACTGAATCTAGTTCAGTCCCACCCCGATTCTGGTGACGGATTCATTCCTAATATTTTTTGCCTATCGACTATTGAGGCCGGAGCTCCTGGTCATTAAGGCAAAATTATATATATGTATATACATTGACACATGTATGCATATATATACGAACATGTATATATATATATATATATATATATATATATATATACACACATCCATGCATATGAACATACACACTTTCATGCACCCGTATATATATATATATATTAATTAAAATGCGTGACTTACAAAGCAGTGCCCCCGAAATGGAAACAGAAGAATACCATAGTGCCCCCGACAACGGGGCAAGCAAAATACAGCCCAGTATGCCCGGGAACGTGCCGACACCCCCACACGGACCCCACGGGGTAGCCGCCACAAGTCGGAACAACCCCCGGCAACAACGGCATATGTCAGCCTGGGCCGTGCGCCCCTATGTCACGCAGCCACCACGCCGTTGCCGTCGTAGGAGAAGGACACTACCTTCACGGAGTGGGATTGTTGAACCAGCTAGGGGTGGAGTTGTTCTAGACACTCCAGACGGCGCCCCTCCTCGTGAGACGGCCTATTGTCGCTCTGAAAGTGTCCTGGTAGAGACGGCCTATTGTCGCTCCCGCCCTTGTGAGACGGCCTATTGTAGCTCTGAAAGTGTCCCGGTAGAGACGGCCTATTGTCGCTCCCCTCCTTGTGAGACGGCCTATTGTCGTTCCGAAAGTGTCCCGGTAGAGACGGCCTATTGTCGCTCCCCTCCTCGTGAGACGGCCTACTGTCGCTCCGAAGGTACCCTGGTAGAGACGGCCTATTGTCGCTCTGAAGGTGCCCTGGTAGAGACGGCCTATTGTCACTCCCGCCCTCGTGAGACGGCCCACTGTTGCTCCGAAGGTGCACGGAAGGAGGCAAGGAGCGAGACGTCACCCCGGCAGGAGACAAGAGCCCAGGCCTCCCATACCAGAGTGGCCCAGACAGGCCTCACAGCCAGTGGCGTCACCAGGGGTCAGATTTTGGGGGGGCTGTAGCCCTGGTGTAGGTAGAAGGGGGGAGGCGAGCGAAAAGAGCCTATGCAGCTGGGGGGTACGGGGGGGGCGCCATAAGCCCCCCCGGAAATTTTTTTGGAAATTGAGCAGTTTTAGGGGAATTTTTTAGGCCTATAGATGAGAGAGAGAGAGAGAGAGAGAGAGAGAGAGTTTTAGCCTACTTTTCCACTCTGTACGTTTAGGACAATATATTTGCAACAATGAGAAATAGCCTAGGCCTACCTAATTTAAAAATAAATCAATAAAAAAGATCCTGGCCTAAGCTTCATAAAATGACTACTGAAATAGTTTGATATACGGCTACTTACACATGTCTGAATGGGTTCAGCTTTGGGGTTATCTGGGGTTGCGTCTGTCACCTCATTCCCAATAACAGCCATTTTTTCTTGGCACTTGTTATGCTGGTGTTTTTAAGGCGACTTCTCGTCGTAAAAACACTAGCTACTGAAGCGGCGTCCTCTTTCTAGACCGGACGTAAAGCACCAACAAAGGAACAGGACATAAAAACCAGGCAATATACCTTAACACATCTATTACCTTAATTCTAACCGTAACAATACACGTAGAGTGATATTTGAGATACAGGGACACAGAGTTAACACTTAGCACCACAAAGTAAAGTTATACTGAATACACACTACAATGTTCATACAGGGAGATCGTGAATTATCTACAATATTGCTTATACGTCACTTGGAGGCAGGATATAAATAGAATTGTTCACATAAGGAATAAACAAGGTTGGGAGTCTGTATGGGGAATATTACTATAAATGAGGTAGGGCGCGGATAGCGACACTCGACGTGGTCACCTTGTCACGGAGACACACTTACGCTTTTGACGGGCCCGCGCGCCCTTCCCTCAGGTTTTCACAGAAAACCCTCTGACTCTCTTACGTGTGGGGGGGGGGGACTGGGATAATTACACAAAGTTCACTTTCTGCCCTGTCAACACTGAGTTCTGGTAGGCCACTATTGACTACTCTGTTTCTTACGGAGTCACTGTGTACTGTTCTTTTTCCCCAGTTGTTCTTGACACAAAGAGGGGGGGGGGTGAATCACTGTTTTCCTGTTCCCTGGGTAATATTCACTCTAGGTCGCACTCGTAGGTGGGGTGCAGGGAGGCTCTCCCCTCTGGGGGCCTTGACCTGGGAGGCGGCCCTCGTACTAGGGCCGCGCCGGTGGGGTGCAGGGAGGCCCTCTGGTCTGGGGGCCTCGACCTTATAGGTGGCCCTCGGGACTGGGACCAAACAGCCGGAGTAATCGGGCCTGCCGTTTCTGGCTTCGGGGAGTGAGGGAGCCTGGATCGCCTTTGTCAGGAGTTGGAGAGTCTGGCCTGGGCGTCCTGGGACTGCGGGCACCAAGGGGGAGAGGCACCGTCAGGACTGGGCTGCGGCAGCGTCTCCTACGGGGCTCGGACAGGAACAAGGAACTCCCGGGTGTAGGCGGTAAGCCCGATATCGGGCCTTGCCACCACTCTAGCGTCCCCTCTGGGGCTATATTCCCGGGTGGTGACGAAAGGCTCCCCGAAGGGAAAGAGGCTGGAGAAGGACTCATGTTACTCGTGTCCTCTCGAGTACATCTGGAGGCCGGAGCCTGGGGTCGCCTTCCCCTGTCACGTACTCTGGCTGTAGCCGTGGACTTGCCCGGTGTACGGGGAACACCTGTAGGGCGGACGGGGCCGTCCTTTCGCCGCGGCTTGGGACCGCCGGCATGGTGTTGCTCCAGCAGTAGGAGACAAGCCGGAGTGGGGGACACAGAGGCCACACTCTCTCCAATACGGATTGAGTCTACCTTCAGGGGCTTCTCTACCCTGGTACGTGCCCCGGCCGGAGCCGAGTGCCTACCTGTACGGAGAACAACTGCAGGACGTACGGGGCCGTCCTCTCGCCGTGGCTCAGGACTGACGACGGGGTGTTGCTCCCGTAATAGGGAAGTGCTACACGTACGGTAGCAGGGGCTCTTTACCCTGGTCCGTACTCTGGCCGTAGCCGGAAGCTGATCTATCCGATCAGGAACAACTGATGGGCGTACAGAGCCGTCCTTTCGCCGCGGCTTGGGACCGACGACGTTTAGTTGCTCCTGAAGGAGAGAACAGCAAGAGAGTGATGCGCTGGGGCAACTCTCTCTCTGGTGTGTTAAGGCCGGAGCCTGGGGTCGCCTTCCCCTTCACATACTTTATAAGGCCGTAGCCTTGGGCCTCTTGCCCTTGGGCCTCTTGCCCTTGGGCGTCCTGCCCTACAGGGTGTAACAAAGCCGTCAATACGGTGTTACCTGGGACTGAATCTGGTTCAGTCCCACCCCTATTCTGGCGACCATTGCTCCGCCCGCAATGTAGTCTACTTTCCCTGATCACCTGGGGTTGGGACAATTGCGGGAAACAAGGGCCCAGGGTCGTGATGTACTGGAGACCCTCTTGAACGGGGTCACTAATCCCACCGTTGTGTCCTCCTGGGGTGGTGGTGCGGTGGCGGCCCGGTGGTGGAGTGGGGGGTGGTGAGGTGGGAGATCCGGTGACGGGCACGGCGGGCATTTTACCACCCTCCGCGTTGTAAAAGTCACGACCCCGTGACTGGAGGTGGTAGGTGGTAGAGGTGGATGTCTGGTGGGCCGGGGTGAGGTGTTGGGTGAGGCTGACCCTGTGGGTGGTGAAGGTGTTGGGCTCCTGATAGGGGTTGAGAGTGAGCCGGAGGGAGGACGGATGGTTGGTCCGGCGTAGGAGCTGGAGCAGGTGGTGGGTGCTCCGGATTCTGATAGTAGGGCGATCGTGGTGGCGCCATAGCACCCTCTCAATTTTTGTCTCTGGTTGTGGTGGTACGGTGGTGGTGGTTGGCGTATATATATATATATATATATATATATATATATATATGTAATGATAGGTGTAAATAGGCTCGACTTCTCGTTCCTAAAACACCTAACGTGGAGCGGGGTCCTCTTTCGAGACCGGAGCTTAGTGCAATAGAGGCAGGACACAAAAACTTCAGGCAATAACCTTTACACCTACATTACCACAGTCAGACACAGGACAAAATCAGCAGATATTACAACATAATATATAGCAAGAAATAAAACCTTATCTAGGATATGTGTATCTCGCAGGATACTTGCTTATCTGATATTAATGCCAACACAACTAAGCCTAGTGTGTCCAGGGTACAGTGAATATAGGCGCGCGCGTGAGTCGCAGGGAGTGAGTCTCACAAGGGGGGGGAGGAGGGGGGGAGTGACTTGTGACGGCTAGGACGGAGTTATGGTAATACTGGAGAGAGGCAAGTATTAACAATGGGAATTACACGTTTTCCAATAGCAAAGGGACTTTGGTAATTGATTCTATTCCTGGTTTACACTTACATTAGGTACTGGGACGAGGGAGTGTCATACAGGATTTACGGGTAGCGTGAGTGGGGGAATATCATTAACACTTTCTCGAATTATTTCTTTAGAGCTTACAGCAGTGGGGGTGTATTACTACGGAGGAATTTCCAGGCGGCACAGTCTTACTAATTGTATATAGGGGACGTCACTCATAAATCTATTTCATCAGATCTTGGTTCACACACTCGTCCTTTATTCTTTCACTGTGATCTTACTTGCCCCGATATCCACTATATTAAGTCACTGCACGATACAACACTAGGCAAAGTTACACTTAACCTAAATCACTTGCACTGTTTCTGGGCATCATCACATGTATTCATCGTGGGGGTGCAAGGGCAGGAACACGCCGTCGGCAATCCTGCCGGGCTAGAGGCACCGTCAAGGGGAGGAGTGCCGAGAGGGCACGGGACGACTCGTAGGGGCGTCCTCTCGCGTCCTGGGCTACCCGTGGCCTCCGGGCTGGGCTCAGGGGTGTGGCCCTCGGGACTGGGGCCGAATAGCTCCAGAAACCTCTGGTGTAAGTCTCGGCCGGAGGTGGGAGCCTTACATCGTCGTGGGGGCGTATGGAGATCGCTCCCGGGCGTCCTGGGGAGGATCGGGAGAGACTGCGGACTGCGGTCTCCAGCGTCTAGGGGCGCCGACAGGGGAGGACTGCGGCACCGGCTTACACTGGGGCCCATCAGGTGCGTCTGTTTTAGAGCTAGGCATAGGAAGCGGAGGCCAGGGGAGGCTGTGAGGCCTGACTGGGCTGCTCTGGTACGGGAGGCCTGGGCTCTCGTCTCATGCCGGGGTGACTTCTCGCTCCTTGCCTCCTTTCGTCCGAGGGGCCCGGCAATTGGTCGTGGCTGCCCAGGGGCAGGGCTCTCAGGTGTCGGGGCCCGGCAATTGGCCGTGGCCTGAGTGGGGGAGTCAGCGCACCTCTGTGCACCTTCGGAGCGGCAGTGGGCCGTCTGACGAAGGCGGGAGCAGCAGTGGGCCGTCTCCTGCTTCAGGAGGGCGGAGCGGCAATTGGCCATCTCAGGGGCAGCACTTTCGGAGCGGCAGTGGGCCGTCTGGCAAAGGCGGGAGCGGCAGTGGGCCGTCTGGCAAAGGCGGGAGTGGCAGTGGGCCATCTCCTTCTGCAGGAGGGAGGAGCGGCAGTAGGCCGTCTCAGGGGCACCGCCTTCGGAGTGGCATTGGGCTGTCTGACAAAGGTGGGAGGGGTAGTAGGCCATCTCCTTCTGCCGGAGGGAGGAGCGGCAGTAGGCTGTCTCAAAGGCACTGCCTTTGGAGCGGCAGTTGGCCGTCTGACGAAGGCGGGAGTGGCAGTAGGCCATCTCCTTCGGCCAGAGAGGGGAGCGGCAGTAGGCCGTCTCCTTCTGCAGGAGAGAGGAGCGGCAGTAGGCCGTCTCTACAGGGGCACCTTTGGAGCGGCAGTAGGCCGTCTGGTGAGGGCGGGAGCAGCAGTAGGCCATCTCTTTCTGCAGGAGGGAGGAGCGGCAGTAGGGCATCTCCTTCGGCCGGAGAGGGGAGCGGCAGTAGGCCGTCTCCTTCTGCAGGAGAGAGGAGCGGCAGTAGGCTGTCTCTACAGGGGCACCTTTGGAGCAGCAGTAGGCCGTCTGGTGAGGGCGGGAGTAGCAGTAGGCCATCTCCTTCTGCAGGAGGGAGGAGCGGCAGTAGGCCGTCTCCTGAGGGGTGCTGTCTGGAGTGCTTAGAACAACTCCACCCCTAGCTGATTCAACAATCCCACTCGCTAAAGGTAGTGTCTTTCTCCTACGATGGCGACGGCTGCATGACATAGGGGCGCACGGCCCGGGCTGACATATGCCGTTGTTGCTGTGGATTGCTCCGACTGGTGGCGGCTACCCTGTGGGATCTGTGTGGGGGTGTCGGTACGTTCCCGGGCACACTGGGCTGTATATCACTTGCCTCTTTGTCGGGGGCACTACAGTATTCTTCTTCTGTTTCCATCTCGGGGGCACTAAATTGTAAGTCACGCATTTTACATTCCTTTCTCGTATCCTTTAATTAATGCAAGAAAGCACTGGTGTAATCACGCTTGTTCTAATGCTGGCCACAACAGGGAGAGGGCCTATAAAAGGTACCGGAGCCTACCCACCCCTGTATCACATCTTTTTTTATGTTTCTGCCTGGAATCGTGCTAAGTCTGTTTTTCGCTTTGCTAAAAATAATTTCATCCGACCTAAATGCTCTCAATTCTTCAACTTAAATTCTTCCTGCTCCTGGCATCTTGCCAAAAACCTTTCTAACAGCTTTACCTCATCATCCTTCCCTCCTCTTTTCTACTCTGATTGTTCTGTAGCTATCTCTTCTACTGATAAAGCAGATCTCTTCACTCAGACTTTCTCCTCCAATTCCACCTTAGATGATTCCGGTGCTGTTCCTCCATCACTTACCCCCTCTGACTTCCTTCCGGCTGACATTAAAATTTCTTCAGCTGATGTATTTTCTGCTGTTATGCTGGGATTTTTTAGTCCGACCTCTCGTCCTAAAAACGCCCGCAACTAAGCAGGGTCCTCTTTCCGGACCGGAAGTAAAGCACCAACAAAGGAACAGGGCATAAAGACTTGACAGTATACCTTAGCACATCTATTGTGTTAATTCAAAACACCTTACAATACAAAAACAAAGAGACACTGGATACAGAATGGACAGGGCGACAGAGCTGGTTTTCAGATACAATGTGTACACAAGCACAACAGTGATGTCGAGGGCAGAATATAATGATAGTCACATATGCAGATATTGTCAGTCGCTAGAGCATGGCATAGGTGTCAATTTTTAGGCATAACTGTCATTTAATATACTCATCTGGATGCACTATATGTGAATGGAATGGAATAAAGGGTCAGGTTGGTCGATATTACTATACACTTGATATGGCGCGAGCTGCGGCACACAGAATTGTCAATTAGCCGCGGCAGCACTATTTCACTGGTTTTGTCTCTGCTGGCTGGTCTCAGTCCTTTTTGGGGTGCCACTAGCTTAGACAAGGCATTTCTATATATCACATTTGTCTTACGATTCGTGCTCACTGACCCTTGATTTCTGCCCTTGTATTCGTATACACTGTTCGTCACTTTATATTATGTTCTCACAGTTCCACTGTCACTCTTATTTCTGTCTTAATTTTTTTGACTTAGGCACGACTTGTGAGATGCGTTGAAGTCGCCACTAGGCCTCTGGTTCCTAGGTTAACAGAGGTGGTGCCCGGGCATGGGAGGGGGCCCTTCTGGAGAGCTCTCCTGTAGGAGGCAACGTACGGCTCTCAGGGGTGTCACTGTCCGGGTCTGCTTCATTCATAGGGTGCAGGGAGGCCCTCCCATCTGGGGGCCTCAACCTGATAGGTGGCCCTCTGGCTGAGGCCTCGTCGATAGGGTGCAGGGAGGCCATCCCATCTGAGGGCCTCGACCTGATAGGTGGCCCTTGGGGCTGGGGCCAAACAGCTTCAGGAGGCGGGCCTGCCACCTCCCACTCCGAGCAGAGGGCTGGCGGAGAGTGAGGCCCGAGCAGTCCTGCTCAGGGGCCCACTGACTGGCCCTGGGAGGCCGGATGCTGCAGTCGCCTACAGAGCGGGGCGTCAGGCATCCGTCAGGGGCCGGCGTCGTCCAGGGGTCGTCTGTAGGACTGGGACAGGACCTCGCCACCACTCTTGGAACAGCAGCACCTCCGGGGATTCACTCCTGGAGGGAGAGAGGGAAGAGCATCCCACGCAGTCGAGAGGTAGTGAGCCAGCCGCTCAAGGGACCCTCTACTCTGGGAGAACCCTAGAGACTGAAGATGAAGGGCGTACTGTGGCTGCTCCTTCCCCCACACGTACTGTGGTTGTTGTGGTGGTTCCGCAGTCCTTAAGGGTAGCAGCTGAAGGGTGTACTGTGGTCGCTCCTCCCCCAGTATGTAGCCTACTGTGGGCGTGACCGAGGTGCTGCTCCCGCAGGAGGTAGAGGCAGATAAGGGGCGTACTGTGGCCGCTCCCTCCCCGACACGTACTGTGGCCATTGTCGCGGCTTTGCCTGCCCAGTGGGAAGTAGCTGAGAGGCGTACTGTAGCTGCTCCCTCCCCGGTATGTACTGTGGCCGTGACCACGGTGCTACTCCCGTAGGAGGATGAGGAGGAGGTGGATGAGAGGTGTACTGTGGCTGCTCCCTCCCCGACACGTACTGTGGCCATTGTTGCGGTTCCACTCCTCCTTCCTTTGCCAGTCGGTGTGCGCTCAATAGCTAATGCTCTGAGGCTGTCTCCAGATGTGGCTGTAGCTGAGGGGCATACTGTGGCCATTGTCGCGGTTCCACTCCTCCTTCCTTTGCCAGTCAGTGTGCCCTCAATAGCTAATGCTCCGAGGCTGTCTCCAGATGTGGCTGTAGCTGAGGGGTGTACTGTGGCCACTTCCTCCCCAGTACGTACTGTGGCCGTGACCGCAGTGTTACAAGGGGGAACAACTGAGGGACGTACTGTGGCCGCTCCCTCCCCAGTACGTACTGTGGCTGTGACCGCGGTGTTGTTTGGGACTGTATCTGGAGCAGTCCCACCCCGAACCTGGTGAAGGCTGCTCCGTTCGTGAGGTCATCTCTCATTCCTGCTTGGTTGTTGTTGGGTTGGTTGAGAGGAAGAGGGACTCAAGGTAGGGGCGCCCCAGCACCCTTCTCGCTCTGGGTCAGTCTCAAACTGACCTGGCCTGCCGTGGTATCTGCGTGGGGTGGTGGTGGGGCTGCGGCTCGGTGGTGGGGTGGGGGATGGTGGGATGGTTGGTCCGGCAGCGGCGGAGGTGTGTATTTTATCTGCCATCACAGGCCTCAATACTAATAAGGCATATGGGCCTGATGGAGTCCCTCCTGTTGTTCTTAAGAACTGTGCTTCTGTGCTTACCCCCTGCCTAGGCAAACTCTTTCCCCTTTGTCTATCAGCTTATACCTTTCCTTCTTGCTGGAAGTTTGCTCTTATTCAGTCGGTCCCAAAGAAGGGTGACCATTCCCAACCCTCTAACTATCGTCCAATTGCTTTAACATCCTGTATCTCAAAAGTTTTCGAGTCAGTTCTTAATAAAAATTTTAAAGCATTTTCCTATCACAACGTTCTTTTTGATCGTCAGAAAGGATTCCGTCAGGGACGCCCCACTGGCGATCTTCTTACCTAACTTTCACACTCCTGGTCATCCACCTTTCAGGACTGCCGAAAGCTTTGCCATTGCACTTGAAATCTCACAGGCTTTCAATCGAGTCTGGCCTAAATCTTTAATTTCTAAACTACCCTCTTACGGTTTCTATCCTTCTATCTGTGCCTTCATCTATAAGTTCCTTTCTGGTCATTCTATAGCCGCTGTTGTAGACGGCCATCGTTTTTTTCCTAGATCTGTCAACAGTGGTGTTCCTCAGTGCTGTCCTATCACCAACTCAATTCCTTTTATTCATCAATGACCTTCTAAGTTGTACATCTAATCCTATCCACTCGTACGCTGATGATTCCACCCTTCACCTTTCCATTCGCTTCCCCACAGCGCCCATCTCAGTAGCTACTTCAACAAACAAGGGATGAGGCTATGACACACCTAATGTCTGACTTGGCTTGTATCTCTGACTGGGTTAAAAATAATCTTGTTTTTAATGCATCAAACACTCAGTTCTTACACCTATCAACCTGACAAAATCTTCCACAGGTGTACCCATTGATGTTTAATAATATTCAAATTAATCCTGCATCATCCTTGAACATGCTTGGGGTTCCATTCACTCGGGATTTATCATGGAGAGATCATATTACATCTCTTGTAAAATCTGCTCCCCAGAGATTAGGTGTGCTAAGCCGACTCCATTCCTTCTTACTCTATGCACGGGTTTTATCCACCCTGTGTGGAGTACAACTCTCATGTGTGGGGAGGCTCCCCACATACAGCTCTTCTCAATAGGGTGGAGTCAAAGGCTTTTCGTCTCATTAACTCTCCTCCTCTTACTGGCTCCCTTCAACTTCTGTCTCTTCGCCACTCTGTTGCCTCTTTATCTCTTTTCTATCGCTACTTCAACGGTCACTGCTCCTCTGAACTGTCAGCTTGCATTCCTCCACCTCTACAACGGGCGTGTAGCACCCGTCTAGCAGCAAACTCTCAACCCTTTTCTGTCCAACTCTCTAATGCAAGAGTTACCTGTTACTCGCAGTCCTTCATTTATGCAACAGGTCAACTCTGGAACCGTCTTCCTTTGTCTGTATTTCCTGCTAGTTATGATCTCTTGTCTTTCAAATGCAGTATGTCCAAGCATCTCGAAAAGATTGGATCTTGAATTTGGCTCTTTCTTGTATTTTGTTTTTCTCTTTGAAGGAACAGTTATTGCAGGCCTGTGGCCTTTGGTTCTTTCTTCCTAGCATTAAAAATAAAAACCTATACATCACAAGCACTAAAGTCACAATATGTACTGGGCAGTCACTGTTACACTGGACAGGATGGAGGACTCTGGCTAGGCTGCAGGAGCTTGGTGGTCCCCAGGTGTCGGCAAGGTGTTGGAGGGATCCTGTCTAATGTCCCTTCTCTCAAGGGCCACGGGATGACTGGGAAAGATGACATCGTCTGCTGCAGGCTACAGTCAGGCGTGGTGAGAGGCCCTCTACTTGTGGGACCTGGCTGGGCAGGCTTCTTCTCGGGGCTCGGGCCAAACAACACAAGCAGGCGCGCTTCTCTGCATCCACCCTGGAGAGGAGGTTGCTGTCGTATAGGGCTGGGGAGGTCACACCCCGGGGTTACAGGGGTGCCGCGGGGAGTACGACGTCTACGGTCTCCCTCCTGTCGGGCCACCATCAGGGTTGGGTTGCGGTGTTGCCTCTGGTGAGAGTCTGTCAGCTGATCGTCTCCCACGGATGCCGGTTGGATGGCACAGACGCCCGGGGACAACACGGGGCCTTGCCACACTTCTTCCAGGCAGGAAGACTCCTCCTGGGGGCTGCCTCTGGGGAGAGGAGCAGAGGAACGTCCCACTCGGCTACAGGAGGGGTGAGCTGAGCAAGGGTTGTCCTCTGCTGGGGAAGTCTCAAGGGGGTGAGAGTCTTTGGTGGTGGTGTCTCTCCCTGGTGTGGCTGGAGGCCGTTGCCTACGTCCTGTGGGCAACAGAGGGAGGGCAGCTAGAGGCCATCCCTGGGGCCTGACTTCCTAGCAGGACCATGGGCAAGGTGTGGGCAGAGGCCGTCACTTGACCACGGGTGCGGCTAGGGGCCGTCACTGGTGTCCTGCACTCAAGATGCGGGCGGAGGCCATCACCTGCCTGCTGGTGTGGCTGGGGGCTGTCACCGGTGTCCTACTCCTGGAGGCAGCTGCAGATGGAGAGGGGGCGTACCTTACTCTCCCCAAGTGTGGCTGGAGGCCGTCACCTGTTTGTGGAGGAGAGGGGGGTGTCGGCAGCACTTGAGCGGCTAGAGGCCATCTCTTTTATTGTGCGACTATAGGCCGTTGCTTTGTTTGTGTGACTAGAGGCCATTACGTTGGGTGTGCTAGAGGCCGTCACTTGTTTTGAGTGGCTAAAGCCCATCTCTTTTATTGTGCGGCTAGAGGCCGTCACAGCAGTGCTGCTCGGGACTGAATCTTCAGCCCCACCCCGAACCTGTCGAGGTCACGGTGTCTAGGGCGGTTTTGGGGTTGAGCACTATATGCCCCAACTGGGTAAATAGGTGGTCACGCTGATGGTGGAGTTTGGAATACACATGTGGCAGTATCCAGTGGGGGCGATCTTTGTTGCATCATTGTTGCAGGAGTTCCGGTTCACTGTGGATTGAGTTAATCAGTAGTCAAGATGGGGCGTTGGCGTTGGTATGTATTTTGCCGGGGCGATAGGAAATCTCGTAGTTGAACTCCCCAAGAGTTTCTCTCCACCTAATGAGTTGGGCATTGTGTGTGTTGGAATGCCGTAACCATTGAAGTGATTGATGGTCGTTCATGATGGTGACGTTCGTACCCAACATGTAGGCTTGGAAGTGTTCTAGCACCCATATGATGCCCAGGCACTCTTGTTTGGTCGTGGTGTAGTTCCTCTCGGCCTGGTTGAGGGTTCAGCTGGCACAGGCGATGTTGTGCTCCCGCCCTTCCTGTACCTGGGTGAGGACAGCGCCGATCACTATTAAGGGCACGTCGGTATATAGACGGAAGGGCAGGGTGTAGTCAGGAAAGGTGACAATTGGGGCGGTGATGAGTTTCTTCTTTAGTTTGTGGATTGTGGCTCTCCGCTCGTTGGTCCAGGTAAAAGGTTTGCCCTTTATGGTCAAGTCATGGAGGGGTTTGGTGATGTCTGCAAACCCTTTCACGAAATGCTGGCAGTACGAAGTAAGTCCTGGGAAGGTGCGGACTTCGTGGACGTCTTGGGGTAGAGGGAGGTCTGCAATGGTGTGCAGCTTGTTGGGGTCAGGTGATATTCTGTCCTTAGAGATGATGTGCCCCGGGAAGGTGACGGTTTGTGCAGCCAGAACGCATTTTGAGGGCCTGAGCTTGAGGCCTGCCTGGCGGATGCATAAAAAGACTTTCCTGAGGCGTTGGAGATGGTCAGCTCATATCTGGCTGAAAACAATTACGTCATTCACGTATGCCAGGCAGATTTCCCAGGTGAGGCCGCTCAGGACTGACTCCATTAACTAGGAAAAGGTGGCAGGGGCAATGCAGAGTCCGAATGGTAGGACGTTGAACTCATAGTGTTTCCCATTAATGGTGTTTTTCCCCCTGTCCTTGAGGTGTACAGGCACTTGCCAGTATCCCAACTGGAGGTCCAAGGTGGTGAACCGAGGGGCTCCGTATTGGGAATTGAGGGAGTCGTCTATCCTGGGAAGGGGGGTGGCATCCTTGGTGGTCATGTCGTTCAATCGGTGGTAATCCATGCAAAAACGCATGGTGTCATCTTTCTTCTTGACGAGGATGGTGGGGGAGGACCAATGGCTGGTGGAGGGCAATACAACACCGGCGTTGAGCATTTCCTGGACCTGCCGGCCTTCCTCAGCCCGTTGTTTTGCGTTCTTTTGCCGTGATTGTAGGTGAATGGGTGGTCCTGTGGTACGTATTTCATGCATCAGGTAGGTGGTGTGGCCAATGTCGGTAGGGCCTGACATGAAGAGGTCTTGGAAGTCTAGGGAAAGGCGGCGGAGTCTGCCTGGTGAGGTGAGAGGTGTTCAGGTAGAGGGAGTAGGGCGGCAAGGGGGGAATGGGGGGTTGCACAGGGCTCGGCTTCTTCTACCTCTCCCGCCACTAATCCTTTGGTGCGTGAGGGTGGTGGTGGAGATGTTTGCTACTCTGACTGCTGCGATGTGGAGGGGAAAGGAAGGTGGGGGACAGCAGACAGTCCGAGAGGGTCCCGGGTTGTAGGTTGGGGGAGAACAGGACGGGGGCTCCAATGGGCCTGTTCAGATGCAGCCAAGCCTCGTGCTGGGGGGGTGATTGTTGCTGGGAAGGTGGGGTATGGATGTATGAGGGGGGAGAGGGGAGAAAAGGGGGCACAGGAAGGAGGGTCTGCATGTGCAGAGGGGCTGGGGGGGTCTGGGGGCTTCTGGAACTGGAGCCGTCGCTTGTGACAATCGATGTTCGTGCGTAGCTTTTGCAGGAGGTCCAGTCCCACATAACCATCATATGCATGGCAGGTCAAGTCAAACACAATGAATTTGTGTTGGGTAGAGACTTGTTTGTGGGTGTCAGTGTGTAGGGCCCAGGTTTCCCCACATATGGGCAGGGGCCCATCCCCCTGTGTCCACGCGATGAGCTGACATAGGGAAAAGCAGGCCAAAAGCCGACTTATGACAGGAGTAAAATTGGCTGTAGAGGCAGGATCTGGCAGCTCCCCTGTCAACAAGTAACCTTGCTTTTACCCCGTTCAGTCTCACTGTAGACTGGGGGGTGGTATTTCTGAGAGGTAGCCCCTGCCACCATGGGGAGGTGTGGGGGCAGGCCTAAAAATCCAGCTGTTGCGGGATCTCGTCTTCCTCTGGCTCTGTTTCCCCGAGGTTGGTGTCCCCGGTTGGTAAGGCATCATCCTCAAGGCCTTTGTCATCTAGGAAGGACACTTTCCGTCGCCCCTGGGTGACTGGTCTGCAACGGGCAGCTTTAAGTTGTTCTCTGATGTCGTGGAGTGAACATCTGTGGCTGCAGGCAGAGAATTCCCATGGGTTAATGGAAATCAAGTTCTGGTTTTCCATGGGGTTGGGGCGCTTGTTGGTGGTGTGAGCCCTGGGTAGGTTGGATGTTGCCATGGGGTTGGTGTGGGCTGAGGGTGCCGAATGTTTGTGGTGTGGTGCTGGGCTTTGGGTGGGGAATTTGCTTACGATGTTGATCTACTGTGGGGTGGAGCGGGAGGCTAGGAGGCGTCATATCAGCTGGATGTCGTTATCTAGGTCTCCTGTAGGGTCGTGTATCATAAAATATTCCTTGATAACACTGGGAAGAACCCTTAGAAGTGTGTTGAATGTATGTTGTTCCTGGGTTGCTATCCAGCTGCCTGCCCTGGATGAGTGTGTCATGTAGGTTCCCGTCGTAGGTTAAGTTGTGATAATGCCACTACTCTTCCCAACGATGGTGTCATGGCCTGAATCACTATTTGGGTGAAATTCGCCCAAGTCAGCTCCGAGATAATCTTGGGTGCGATACTGGCTATTGCTCTGCCCAGGAGAGGCAGGGTGACTGCTATTTTCCGTTTGTCATCTTTGAACCCTATGTCTAGGAGCAGTTTGATCATGGATAGGTATGTGTGTATGTCATATTATTCTGGATCGAATTTAGGTAACTGCACGTGAGGTTTTGTTGAAATTTTTGCTGTTGTCCCTATTTTGCTCCACCCTGTATTCTGTCCAGGTCAAGCCCCACTGCTGACCACCTGTGTTATGCTAGGTGTTTTTAGGCCGATTTCTCATCCTAGAAACACAAGCTGTTGAGCCGCGATTCTCTTTCGAGACTGGAACTAGAACACACAACGAGAAGAGCAGGACAAAAACTCAGGACAACAACCTTACATATGTATTATCTCCGTCCGGGTTGGGGAGAAGTCAGCCACCATACGCTTCTCAGCTACTATCCCCTGCAGGATTGTGGTGATGGCCACCATCCGCACTAGGGAAGGATCAGCCACCATTTGCCCTTCACCTGCAGCCTCCGCTGGGAACAGCACCTTGGTGATAGCCGCAGTCTGCACTGGGGAGAGATCGGCCACTGTACATCTCTTTTCTGTGACCCCAGAGAAGGGCAGAACCGAGGTGATGTCACACCATCCATGCCGGGGAAGGATCAGCCACCATCTGTACCCTGTCTGCCACCTCCTCAGGGAGCAAGACCACGGCAATGCCCAATGTCCGCGCCGGAGAAGGGTCGGCCACTGTACGCCCTTCACCTGCTGTCCCACGGGTTAGTGGAACCCTGGCAATGGCCATCGTCCGTGCCGGGGAAGGATCGGCCACCATACGTCCCTTGTCTGTTTACAGCTGAGGCGTCCCCCACAGAGGACGTCCCTTGCTTGCCTCACCCACCCAGAGCCAAGCGGGACACCCTTCTCTCTCTCTCTCTCCCCACAGAGGCAGTTTCCCAGCGGAGTTGCAGCTGGACAAGATCTAGTGAGGCCCCGTGGTGAATCTGGGGATCTGCACCCTGTAGCCAGCACCCCGACAACGCATGTCGCTGTTGGACTCCCGAAGGAAGGGATGCCGCAGGCAGCCCTCAACGGCAGCTCAGCCCGAGTGAGACTGCACCCCTCAGTCACCCAGGGGTGTGACCTCCTGAGCCTCATCAGCAGGCAGTCCTCCTCCAGGAACAGGCGTAAACAAGTGCGCCTGCTCACCCTGTTTGGCCCCAGTCCTGAGGACTGACTTTTGCACTGAGGCCCCACCAGGGAAGAGCCTCCCTCTACACCGCCCAGCAGCCCACTCTGGATGATCCGGCCCCTGGCAGTAGTCCTGTGTCTCCTGCGGGAAGGAACACCTGATGGGACCCCTGCCACACCTGGACGACACCTGAGATAAGCCCAAGTCCCCCAGCAGCCCAACCAGAGTCCTCCTGTCTTATTGTGTGTTTAACCTGTGCAGTGTGTTGTATTGATATTGTATTAAGTACTGTGTCAACTTTAAGGCAATATACACGTAAGGCTGGTTGACCAGAGTTTTTTTGCCCTGTTCCTCTAGTTGCATGCTCCAGACCTGGTCTCGAAGGGAACCCCAGATCAGTTGCTCGTGTTCAGAGGACAAGAAGTTGACCTCTGAACACGTAGCATAACGCTTTCAGAGGTAAGAAAATGCCCAGTAGCTGTGGTAACCCAGGAATAATAACAAGTAACCTGTGAAAGACTCATTTCAACAGAAAATATGGAAAGAGCATGCACGTTTGGTAAAGAGTAAATCTTGAACTGACAGCTCTAACAGCAACACAGAGGCAGCTGAGGTCTACAGAGACACCGAATTAATTGTCTCCAGACTGAACTTTGAGGGGTTCCTGAGGGAGGTTGATGAGGAGGAAGCAGCACTGAGGTGTCATTATAACTCCTACGTGCTGGCATATTTTAGGTCCAGTTACCCTCTCAGTATGGTAATACAGTAAACCCTCTATAATTCGGGTTAATTGGGGGGAACCCTATGTTGAATATTCCAAAAATCCAAATTATTGGAGCTCATGCTTGCCCCTATCCCCAAATCACACCCACGCTCACTAAAACATGGCTTTTTCACAAAAACATTGAACAGCACAGTATATTATTACTTTATACTGAAAGATTGCACAACACAATAGATAAAAATAGTGTCAAACCATGTTAATGAAGTCTTGCAACACAGTTGCAGAGTACAGTACACTTAACTGTACCAAAGGTACTGTTCAGTTCTTAAAAGTTATATTTATTACTACACTTATCGCTACAAAACTGTTCACATCCACTTATCACTGGAACCCTTTTTGGACTAGTCTTGCTTAATTCGAATTTCTATCCGAATTAAAAGTATTTGTCTGGAGGTAAAAAAAGATCCGGATTAACCGATTTCTGAGTTATTCAGGTTCAAATTAGAGAGGGTTTACTGTATTTCCCAAAATAGCTTTACAGTGTTTCAAACCTTCATATATGGGAAAGTATTTCGAGAAACACATTAAAGACCATATTACTCACCAACTCTCCTTCTTGCAAATGAAAGCATCCCCAGATCTGCAGGTGCTCATCAATGAGTAAAGACGTGAACAACTGACTAACTTTTGCCTCTCAAAGCACGATGTTCTCATGCATGTGCATGAGGACCCGACTTTGACTTCGCTATCAATGGGATAACTTCTCCATTACTAGATAAACCAGGCACATTGGTGTCCAAGGCATGCCCTATGGCACTATCACTGAGCCCATTTGTAGGATCCTTGGAAAGAGGCTTGGCAGTGGTGGATGAGGTACAAGAGGTCTGCGTGAGGGGGAAATGGAATCAGACGGGAAGTCTCAGAAAACATCGTTCAGCACCTGGCTAAGTCACAGAGAAGAGTGAAGTATTCTTGCATGAGGTGACGAGTGTCTCTTCCTACCCTTTGGTGACAAGCTCAAGTGGCAGCCACTTCAAACTATGACACTAAAACAATTGCAGTTCCTACCAACACCCAACGGCATCTATACAACCAATTTTGCACCAGTCCCGACGGACACCCGGCAGGTACAGGATAAGGGGGCTGCACACTTACCTCACACTGAAAGGCCGTAGTTCACCTCAAGCTTCAGAACCCTTCCCCTTCCCCAGTCCATTCAAGCAGTGTCATCAGTCAGTCAGGTAAGAATCTTATAATACAGTTCATTCCCATTAAATATGCTTTACTAATTTCTTTTCCAGGTTGTAAGTGTTCACTGGTGACCAGTCTGATGTAGGTTTGGGGGTAAGGGGAGCAGCTTTTCCAAGATGACAGTGTCACGAGTCGGTGCGATTTTCTATTTAAATAAACTCGTGACATTAAACTTTGGTGGGAAATCGCGAATACTAGTGGAATCTCAGTATCACTCAGTCAACCGCCACGTATTCACCCGATCGGGAATGTTTTCAGGACATTTTTCACTGTTTCATAAGTGATCGTCATTGTGTGTGACGTCAGCACCTCCGCTGAGTAATTTATTGTGGGTGTGTATCGCTCACACTCGTTGGCCGTTGGCAAGTACGGCTCGGTCTCACCTCCCTCTCTCACAATTTGAACTCAGTCAGGATTTGAACGTCGTGGAAGTAGGATTGATGGGCCCAGTGTGGAGCAGTGCCGCCATTGTCCAGCAAGTTCCTGAATTCCCACCTAGCATGAATCGGCGAGAGGCCTAGCGAGGTAGTGTCCTTCCTCAGCAACGATGCCCAGTTCCCGCTTAGCCCGATCTCTGACCAGTATTTCTTTTCGTATTTTCCTAGGCTTAAGAGTTTAGCTTTTGAGTGAGCGAGTGAGTGTGTTCTCCTTATTTTGAATTCATTTTGAAACATGTAACGTAAATGTATTTCATTGTAATCAATAAATTTAACAGTTCTTTTTCTTGAGCTTAATGTAATGTAAACTTGTGTTTTATTTCTCCATATTAAACTTATTCTAGTTGCAGCTCCTAGTTTGCATTAACGTTTTGCATTATTCATAACTGGTACTTAGGCCATTCCATTTGTATTAAACTTAAAATCCGTTGTGCCATCTAGGAGTTAATGCACCAGCAAGAACCTGTTTATCATTAATAGCATTAGTTATTGATTATCAGGGGTGAAGCCACTTTCTCCAGAGGCCAACAGTACTAATAAACAGCACGTGTGAATAATTAGTCTCTGTTGTGTACTGTTGAGAAAGTTTATAAATTCTCGTCCTTAGAGAATCGGCGAAGTAAGCCGGAATAAAGTAATCATAGCTTGATTTTCTCAAGTCAATTCTTTGTTCTGTTCTCAAGTATTATTCAATATTATTCTTTAATATTGCATACTCTCAAAAACCCCGTGGCATTTGGCGACCTCATTCCAGGATTTTAACTCCTAGCTCTAAAGCTATTCACGAGATAATACTCACTCACTCATACTTAGGTATTTATCATTAAAGTCTATAGGCACTATCTTACTGGTGATTATTGATTCAGTTCCATTAATTTATGTAATAGTTTTCAGTTTTTTTTTTTTTTACCAGTTTAATTAGATAAAACTGGTCACCACTAACCTGTGCCTATATTCTATATTCTCGATTACTGGCATCTTTCTCTGCAAAATTGCAGTCGGTACTGAGTCTCTAGTTCATTTAGATTGAGTTAGCATCATGACTACCAACGTCTATGTACAGGAAGCCAAAGATATGGGGCTTACAGACCCCACAGAAGTAAAGATTATGTCCTCTCTCGGCTTAGTCACGAGCAGCAATGCGAGAGTGGTGCTCGTGAAGAGAGTAGAATCCAACGCGAACACGAGCGAGAACAGCACAAACACGAGCGAGAACAGCGCAAACACGAGCGAGAACAGCGCGAACACGAGCGAGAACAGCGTGAACACGAGCGAGAACAGTGCGAACACGAGCGAGAACAGCGTGAACACGAGCAAGAACAGCACGAACACGAATGAGAACAGCGCGAACACGAGCAAAAACAACGCGAACTCGAGTTAGAACAATGTGAGAGAACGTCAACACGAGATAGAACAACGTGAGAGAACGTCAACACGAGATAGAACAACGTGAAAGAACGTCAACACGAGTTAGAACAATGTGAGAGAACGTCAACACGAGTTAGAATAACGTGAGTGAGAACGTCAACACGAGTTAGAGCATCGTGAGAAAGAACGTGAATACGAGCGTGAACAATGAGAACATGAACGTGCCGAGAGAGAATCACACAAAAAACATGAATTTGAAATGTTGAAGCTCAAGCGAGATTCCTTGGCTTCAGACACATCTGGTGCAGCTGGCCCAAGCTCCACGAGCGCCATCCCTGCACATATTATGGCGACCCCACACATCAAGCTTCCCCCATACAAGTAAGGCGAGCGAATCGAGCCATACATAGCTAGTTTTGAAGACATGGCTCAACTGTACCAGCTGGATGATGCAGCTAGGCGGCTTCAGTTTCTTAGCCTGTTTGAGGGCCCTGCCCTCGATATTCTCTACAGAATTTGTGGAGACAATCTCACGTATGAGATGATGAAGGCCGCACTCGTCAAAGCGTATGGTCTCACAGCTGACAACGCCAAGAGTCAGTTCATGAGGGCGCGTTTACAGGAAAAAGAGACTGCCATTCAGTTTCTTGACCAGCTTACTGCTTACTTAGATGAGCGGATGGAGAAAGATGAAACTCCTTCCACGCATGAGGGGATAATTGACCTTATGCTGCGCACACAGCTAGAAAAGTTGTGGCCCACTGAGCTTATGGCTCAGCTTAAGATCTGCCAGGTAAGAGATGCCAGCCAAATGGTGGAGAAGGCTGATGCATTCTTCACTGCATACGGGTATCAAACTCGTAAGCAGCACACCTGGAACAGGAAACCTGATAAATCCAGGAAACCGTCTCAGACTGAACCCCAGCAACGAGGTCGTTTTCAGAATAATGGCCAAGGTCCAAAACCGCAGAAGAAGGACCACGGGCAAAACACTCAGAAACCTGAGTGGAAGCGGTACGACAAGCAGAACCCTAACCAGCAGCAGTACCGGTATTTGAAGCAGCAGCAGGGCAAGGACAAACCGTGTAACCCTCAGTCAGGACAATCAAACTTTAGTGTATCGAAGGCAGGATGAAAATGCAGCCCTTATGCCACAACAAGCGTAGAGTGGTGCCAACCCCACTAGCACAGGTACTTCCCCACAGTTCACTAGTTCCCCAGTGACAGTGAACCCTCCTCCACAGGTGGTCAATGCTCTAGCTCCTCAGATGGTGAGCACGACCCCTCAGGTATCAAGTTCTCAGGGCGCCACATTTGCTGCATCGTTTGTTCCACAGTCTCACCAATGACTGGCTGCTACCTCCTCAGACCCTTCCACCAGTAACACTGCCTTTCTTGTTCAGCCAGGGTTTGTGGGAGGTGTTTCTGTAGATGTCCTGAGAGATAACGGTTCCTCAGGTTGCTCTGTCAAGCAAAGTTTAGTTAGGCCCGACGAGTACACGGTTAAGCAGATCCAAGTTAGACTTATTGATGGATCAATGAGATTGTTCCCTGAGGCACGTATCCAGGTGGCATAGCCTTTCTACACTGGCCTGACAGCTGCTGTTGTCACGCCAGAACCCTTGTTTGACCTCATTATCGGCAACATACCGGGCGTCAAAAACAGTTGTGCCGTAGATGTTGCTACTCAGACTTCGGCTGTTGCAGTAACACGAGCCATGGCCAAGGCTCCGAATCATGTCACCCCGTTGACCGTCACAGTGCCACAAGATTTGATTCGTAGTCAAGATGTTGTCCAAGAACAACAGTCTGACCCGACACTTGCCTCAGTGCGTAAGAAGCTGGAGGGTAAAGTGATTAAGTATTCATGGGGAGGTCAAGCCAGGTTCCTTCGCAAGCGAGGACAGCTATACCGTGAGTCACAAACACCCCAGGGCGAGGTTCGACTGCAGTTCGTCGTTCCCGCAAAGTATCGCCGGGGAGTGTTAGAATTAGGTCATTGTTCAGTCATGGGAGGTCACATGGGCCAAAAGAAAACCTCTGACCACATCCATGCTGACTTTTTCTGGCCAGGAATGGGACAGGAAATAAGAAGGCTTGTGCGTTCCTGTGATGTGTGTCAGCGTACCACTGACCAGGAACGTGTCCGTCCTGCGCCATTGAAACCAATGCCTGTAATCTCTGAACCGTTCGAGAGAGTAGCAGTTGACATTGTTGGGCTAATCTCTCCTAGGGGAAGTGATGGATCAAGGTATATCCTCACTATTGTTGATTTCAGCACACGGTGGCCTGAAGCTGTGGCCCTTAAGAATATAGAGGCCGTCACTGTTGCTGAGGCATTGATTGAAGTGTTCTGTCACATAGGTATCCCCAAGGAGGTCTTAAGCGACCGGGGTTCGCAGTTCACCTCTGCAATGATGAACGAAGCATTTAGGTTGCTGTCCATCCGAGGCCTGCGAACTACACCTTATCATCCCATGTGTAACAGGCTGTGTGAGAGGTTCAATGGGACTCTCAAGCAGATGTTAAAGCACATGGCCGCCGAACAGCCAAAGGAATGGCTGCGGTTCATTGCTCCTCTTCTGTTTGCTTATCGAGAAGCCCCACAGCACTCCTTGAAGTTCTCACCCTTTGAACTGGTGTATGGAAGGTCGGTCCGTGGACCACTTCAAGTCCTTTGTGAGTTATGGGATGATGAAGAACCCGACCCTGAAGTCAAGACCACCTACACCTACGTCCTTGATCTAGCTGACCGCCTCCAGTCAACGTGCGAGTTAGCTAAGAAAGAATTGATGAAGGCGTGCGAAGTTCAATGATAAGAAGACAAAACTTTGGAAGTTTAGTCCAGGCGATAAGTGCTTGGTGTTACTCCCCACTGCCCAGAACAAGTTGTTGGCACAGTGGCAGGGTCCATTTGATGTAGTAGAGTGCATTTCAGACCTCAACTACACAATTCAGATGGGAAATCTTCGTAAAAGGTTCCACGTTAACATGTTGAAGGCTTATCATGAGTCAAACCCCGAGAAGACTGGCCTACGAGTACCTGATGATAGTGACCAGCCACTGGAAGAAACCGGGGCAGCCGCGGTGATCCCAGCTGATGACCATGATGACGAGCCATTAACCATTCAGTCCCGTCAGGAAGAGACTGTCGGAGATGTTTTACTTAACACTGACTTAGGATTGGGTGATCAGAATGCCATAAGGTCACTGCTCTGTCGGTATGCTGATGTCTTCTCTGACCAAACTAGACTTGCAAAGGTTGATTGTCACAAGATTGAGTTGACCAGCGATACTCCCGTAAAGGTTAAGCCATATCCGATTCCCATGCGACTACTGGGCGCAGTAGACAACGAAATTGCTGACATGGAGATTGCAGGTATTACTGAAAAGTCCTCATCTCCTTACTGCAGTCCAATGGTAGTAGTCCGCAAGAAGGATGGTGGAGTCAGGATTTGTGGTGACTATAGGAGGCTAAATGCAATCACCAAAGTGGATGCTGAGCCGATGGGTGACCATATTGCCATCTTCTCCAAGCTGGCAGGGTCACGATATTTCACAAAGCTCGATTTGGCGAAGGGATTCTTTCTGATTCCTCTTCACCCCGAGAGCCGTCAGTTCACTGCCTTTGCTACTCCTAGGGGATTGTATCAGTATAAAGTCCTCCCATTTGGACTTACCAATTCCCCAGCAGTATTCAATCGTGCCATGAGACAAGTGCTCCATGGTATCGTAGGAGTAGAGATGTTCGTTGATGATGTCCTTGTTCATTCTGCCACGTTGGAGGAGCACCTCAGACTCTTGGAAATTGTCTTCAGTAGACTCCAGAGTTTCAACATGACTGTGAAGCCTAGCAAGTGTAAAATTGCTCACAGTGAGGTGGAGTTCCTCGGACATATTGTTGGTACAATCGCCGCAGGTGTCTGGGTGACAAGTTCAGGAAGGTTAGAGAAGCCCCGAGACTCGTGACCAAGAAACAGATTAGGGCATTCCTTGATCTAGTGGGGTATTATAGGAGTTTTATCCCCAACTTTGCTCTCATTGCCCAACCGTTGTCCGAGGTGCTACGGAAATATGCTCCAAACACCATTGAATGGGGAGAAGCACAAGAGAGATCTTTTGCCACCCTTAAGAACATGTTGTGCAAGGAGCCTATCTTGCAGTTGCCTGATTCCGACAAACCTTTCATACTGTGCACCGATGCTTCACAAGATGGAGTAGGTGCCGTGTTAATGCAGGAATCGGAAGGTGGAATCTTCCCAGTGGCATACCACAGCCGTAAGCTAAAACCCGCCGAGAGGAATTACAGTACTGTTGAGAAGGAACTCTTGGCCATGGTTGATAGTGTTAAGAAATATTACTATTATTTATATAGAGCACCATTCACTCTGGAAACTGATCATATGCCACGACCAAGACGGCTAACGCAAGATTGACACACTGGACACTGTATTTACAGCAATTTAACCTTGTTGTGAGATACATCAAGGGAAGTGATAACGTAGGTGCAGACCTGATGTCTCGCCTGCTAACTGCTGAATAACACAGGCAACTGTTGTACGCTGGGTTCCGTAAGACATGTGTCCTAAGAGATATGAGTAATCCAAGGACCAGCCTGGTTCCCTGATAAAAGAGTACCAGTGATTGCTGACATTTCGCCCGCTGGTCCCACAGGACACGTCATGTCCAGGATCTGTATATACAGTACATGTATACCATAAGTTAAGGGGGAAGTTCGAGGCTGTGTATGAATTACCTTGTGGAACATCTCGAGCTGTGGGCCTCTCTGAGGATTCCTGGAGAATGCACAATATCCACACGAGTGTTCACACCCACAACGTGACCTGCCTGAGATTGCGTAGCGATTCTCAGCTTCCTGTCATTAATCGTAAGTGTAGAGTTAGGTTAACCAGTAAACTGCCCGTTCTAAGAGATTTGAGCAATTCAAGAACTGACACGTTTCCTGGTTAATAATGTTAGGTTAACCAGTAAACTACCCGTTGTAAGAGATTTGAGCAATTCAAGAACTGACACGTTTCCTGGTTAATAAGTTAGCATAACCAGTAAATTACAGGGGTCCTGAGAGATTTGTAAATCCTAAGACTACGTTTCCTGGTTAATAATGACATAAGTACTGATTGCTAGGCAGAGAGAGAGAAATAACACTTTTGATGCTCCACCTTGAATCCTTTTGCAGGTGCAGCTGGTGGGTGCAGCATTGTCGTGCAGCTCAGCTGGTCGTCCCTGTCGCATGCTGCCGCCCCTTCTCTTCTGCCTCGTCGTCATTATTTACTATTTGTATTACATGATTTTACACGTAGGTACAGTTACACCACAGCTGTCACACCTACATCATGTATTACATACATCACGCTACATAACAGTTAGTTGTTAATGTAAATGTAGCGAATTTTTCGCTCAGTTTGACCTGAGTACGGGATTTTTCACCATCGTCACGGAGTTTTTTTCTCAAGCTTGCTTCTATTAACGTAAATACGAGTTTTTTTTCGCTCACTGGCGACTGTGACTTTCTCCTGTAGCAGGATAGCACACACACACACCACAGTGTGAATCTTGTGTGACTGAGTTAGGATTTATATGTATGTATATTGAATTTTTTTTTCCCTGAGAGAAAAAATATATATATATTTTGATGGAGCGTAATGTCACGAGTTGGCGCGATTTTCTATATAAATAAACTCGTGACATTAAACTTTGGAGGGAAACCGCGAATTCTAGTGGAATCCCAGTATGTATCACTCGGTCAACCACCACGTATTCACCCGATCGGGAATGTTTTCAGGACATTTTTCACTGTTTCATAAGTGATCGTCATTGTGCGCGACGTTAGCACCTCCGCTGAGTAATTTATTGTGGGTGTGTATCGCTCACACTCGTTGGCCGTTAGCAAGTACGGCCTGGTCTCGCCTCCGTCTCTCACAATTTGAACTCAGTCAGGATTTGAACGTCGTGGAAGTAGGACTGATAGGCCCAGTGTGGAGCAGTGCCGCCATTGTCCAGCAAGTTCCTGAATTCCCACCTAGCATGAATCGGCGAGAGGCCTAGCGAGGTAGTGTCCTTCCTCAGCAACGATGCCCAGTTCCCGCTTAGCCCACTCTCTGACCAGTATTTCTTTTCGTATTTTCCTAGGCTTAAGAGTTTAGCTTTTAAGTGAGCGAGTGAGTGTGTTCTCTTTATTTTGAATTCATTTTGAAATATGTAACGTAAATTTATTTCATTGTAATCAATAAATTTAACAGTTCTTTTTCTTGAGCTTAATGTAATGTAAACTCATGTTTTATTTCTCCATATTAAGCTTATTCTAGCTGCAGCTCCTAGTTTGCATAAACGTTTTGCATTATTCATAACTGGTACTTAGGCCAGTCCTTTTGTATTAAGCTTAAAATCCGTTGTGCCATCTAGGAGTTAATGCACCAGCAAGAACCTGTTTATCATTAATAGCATTAGTTATTGATTGTCAGGGGTGGAGTCACTTTCTCCAGAGGCCAACAGTACTAATAAACAGCACGTGTGAATAATTAGTCTCTGCTGTGTACTGTTGAGAAAGTTTATAAATTCTCATCCTTAGAGAATCGGCGAAGTAAGCTGGCATAAAGTAATCACAGCTTGATTTTCTCAAGTCAATTCTTTGTCCTGTTCTCAAGTGGGTTAGAGCGCTCCGTTCTGACCGAAGGGTCGGAGGATCGTATCCACCCAAGGGTCATTGGTAGACATCAGGAAGGGCATCCGGTCATAAAATGCTACACGCTCCAAACCAAAGTCCTCTACCCAGGGGCAACGCCATAGCCCTTATCCAAAAAAGGGGTACCTGGTGTAAAACTCACTCTCTCTCTCTTTAATATTGCATACTCTCATAAACCCCATGACAGACAGACCCATAAGTAATTAGTTATTTGTAACTCGAGGAATTCTCAAATCGCGGCATGCGCTCAGTACCATAAAGTCATGATTTGGAAGATTCCACTGTAACACAAAGGGAAATGGTGAACCCTTACATGGTCATCACAACTGGCTATAGTTAGATAGATAGATTAATCATTATTAATGGCACATTAACATATTTCACAACAGTATTTTGTTTCAATAGACACAGAATTACTGTATATACTGTTTAGCATGCCTTGCTTAACTTGTTACTCCAAGTCCAATGCCTGCTTGACCTTCTCACAGCTCTTCTTAACTGAAATAACAGTAGGTTCATTAACATCACTGCCACAAATAATATCGGTCACTGAACACGCTCATTGCAATTCAATAGCACAGAACAGTAAATTCCTCACTTAACACTGTAGATGTGTTCCAAGAAACTATTATGTTTGGTGAAAGTCATTTTAAGTAGGACAAATATGTTCCACCAGGAAAATTTTCTCCTCACATACCTGTATTCATAAACCATATTCACTGCTGCTGTTAAGTATTGAAATGTATCTCACACTGTGGCAGAAATAATCTGTAGGCATTAAATGTAAAACATAATAATAATAAAAAAACAAAAAAACATATGTATAAATGCAAGTGTGAGCTGTACTGTGGCCACTCAATAATGAACAATGGCATACTATGTGCAAAATGTTCCTAAGTTGATTAATAGTTTTAAGGTGAAAAACATGTTAAATGAAGGAATACGAAAAGTGACTACATATCTTTCATTTGAACAAATGTAAGTGACACTCACTTACCCCATGAGGAAAAAGCTACTGGTGCAGATAAAACACAGCCCAGTCATCTAGCCATCTATTTTTATTTTATTTTTATTATTATTATTTTTTTTTTACATTGCAAACAGTGATTACAAGGACATAAACAAAATTATTACATGTGTTCTGACCACTTTATGAGGAGTATGACACTCAAGAATGGTAGGTGGTGGCAACCATCAACCACTCACTTATGTACTGCTGTCTACTTCTTCCATAGGTGACTCTACACTGAGTGACAAGCCTAATGGTTTCCTGACACCCAGGAAACCATTTACAACACCGGGTGGTAACCATATAACCAGAATGCCTGCTATGGTGCCCCAGTTAACTGGATGGAGAGATGCAGATACAGCGTCCCTCCAGGAACCAAACATCCACGCTTCCCCACAGCTTGCTACAGCAGGGAACGCAAGGGAACATCGGTTCACTGTTTGGGCCAGCCTTGGAAGAGCAGTTGCTTACCTGAGGTTGATGGGTCTGCTTGACCAAACACACTGGGACTGATGTATAGTAGATTCTCGCTTTAACAAAGCTTGATAGACCAGATATCAGATTTAACGGACACTATGAAGGCCACTGAACTTGTCAGCTATAACGAAAAATGTCTGCTATATAGGGCGCAATGGGTTGCAGTACAGGTATGCATTTCCTTCCGTTTTTATCCAATCTGGTCTGAAATTGCCCTCTCCCACTTGTGATAGCTGAGCTGTAATAGACTATAGTGACAGTGTACAGGTATACCTCGATATATTACGATACTTCCCAGATGTGATACCCTGGCTTAACGATGGGGGTAGAAATACCAACACACCCTACCTAACGATAACCAAACTCCAGTTTAACGATGGGTTTTGATTTTTTTCACTGATTTTGATACTTTAGACTACAATTGTGTTTAGGCTGATTTACAAACTGACTTTAGACTCAGATTACTATGTTAATAGCCATAGGTTGGGTGAACATTGTCATTCTAGGGTACAGTTTACTAAGCTTGATTTTTCCCAGACTTACTGTATATTTGACAATTTTCAGATTTTATTTATTGGTTTTAGTGAGTTATTTACAGGTGTTAGGCTTAAATTAGCCTCTTTTACAGCTCTTAGGCCATTTAGTTTGGTTTAAACTTGTTTTTGGGCTCATTTGGGTGGGTTGTCGACTTGGTTGGGGGGGGGGGGAACCCAAGGCTGAACAATGCATCCCATTACTTTACATGTTAAATCTACCCCGATATACGATACCCCACCTAATGATGGGTTTTTACCTAACCAACTGCATCGTTAAACTGGGGTATACCTGTTCTAGTAAGAAGTGCTATGATGATGTGAAATAAGCCGTAAAAAGGGGTGAAATTATGGGTCAAGTTGGTGTAAAAGGGATCAGGCTTTCATTTTTAATACTAAAATACAGTAGTGCACCAACTTTCGCTACAGCAGGATTCGCGGAATCCACTTTCGCGGCATGCACCAAATATTCCCTAACTTCCACTTTCACTTGAAAAAAATCGATTTTCGTGCACAAATTTTGGGTTTGGGACAATATTTTGAACTTTGAATTTCCTGCACCGCCCGCCCGCAACCCACCGCCATCTTGAATGACGTCATGTCAACACTCTGTCCACCCATTCCCGCCATTGTGTACGAGCGTGCTAGCTCCATTGTGTTGGATTCTCACGGTTCAATGGCCTCTACTATACCTGGTAGTGTGGGGAAGCAGGCTCTTATCACACGCTACCTGCAGAAGACTAAGGAAATAACGGAGGTGGAAGTACCATTGGAAGCCGAGGGGGCAGCCGACCATGGTGCTATCCCTACTGACAGTGCCATAGAGGAGCTTAACCTGGATGAAGATTTCGATGGATTTGTTCAAGAGAACCTAGCACAAAGGGAAATTCAGCACAGAGTGGAAGTGTTGCATCAAGTTGCATCTGAGGAGGCAGAGAGAGAGTGGTAGCGAGGCAGCAAGAGGTGGCGCCAATACGTCTGGCGTGGCTAAATAAGCCCGCCACGCGCCTCGGATACTTACCCCCAACATCCATTAAACACCTCAACCTGGTCTCTGTGGTATGTTTCTCCTCATATAATGTGTACTGTACAGTTTTTATTGTTTGTATCTCACAATGCAATGTACAATAGTGATTTGATGTACTGTATTGCAAGTGAAAATGAAAATCTGATGTTACTTTAGGATAACCGGGAACCAATTAGCCTTTTTGCCATAAAGACAATGCCCCAACTTTCGCTAATTCCACTTTCGCGCATTATTTTTGGACCCAATTAGGCGCGAAAATTGGTGCCCCACTGTATGCTACTGTACTCATTTATTTTCAAACATTTGCTTGAAATCCCACCTCGGGAGGGGGGGGCGGGACTATCAGATAGATAAAACAAACTCTTGGCTTTCTTAGATCAGGCTTCCCCTTAATTAGTCCATTAAAATGAGAGTCTATTCTACTACTACAACTCTCAAACCCACAAAAGCCAACTGACATGGTTTGTAAGTATAATCTCTCTGCTCCCCCAAGCTTTATGCAATAGCAGCCACCTTCTCCATCCATAGAAAACAAGTACAGTACAGCAAAACTTTGTTCTGCCACTGCACACAAGAGCTCATAGCTAACAAAAACAGCATGTCCTTGTTTTACGACTGGGATGCATTTTTGAAAACTGATCATAAAAGAAATTTGGTGTTGTACTGGTCGTACAACCAAGATGAAAATATCATAGTTATTCATTGTATAAGTAAATAATTATATTATAAACTGTGGTGTACTGAGTGATCATATTCTTCATATAATACGGGTAAACTAATACAGTAAACTCACAATTATCCAGCCTAGTACAAAATCCTGCACTGCTGGCTCAGCTCTATTAAAGCAATAACCATCAAAATTATGTACTATCAGTTGCCAAAACAGAATAGAACCAGCAGTTCTATGCAATATCTGGCATTGAGGTGTATCAGTCAGCTTGTAAATGGTAGCCATCTGGTGCTTTGTTACTGTATTACTGGACTATTTCATTATTTTACTGTCCAGTAAAACCTCAATATAACAGACTTCACTAGACCAGAATTCACTTTAATCAGAATTGAGGTGCTACCGGACTAAATTCTTATATATAGGAAAAAGTCCGATAAAGCCAGAAGCAGTCCGGACTGCCTGACCAGTTCAGCTATCTTCACCACAATAAGATAAATAAAAAAATATTTAACAGTATATAGTAAAGTACTGTTATATACTGTATATGATACCATTTGATTATTGTAGTGGATGTATAATACATGTACAGTACAGTAATGCAATGGCAGTGAAAATCTGTTGGTGCCATCCAGACTGATGTCTGATATATTGGGAAAAGTCTGGGTTAGCAAGGGGAAGTCTGGATGCTGCTTTTATCAGAATTTTGCATTTTTCTGAATGGCTTGGGCCCCAATCAGTCTGTTAGCAAGAGGTTTTACGGCAGTTTATGCTTAATTTCATCTTTTACTCATGGGAAAATTGTTAGGATAAAGGTTTGAGATAATAACGCAATATTTGGCTCAAAACCGAATATTGAGCTGATGGGGAGCTTTTTGCTGTAACTGGCTTTGGGCTTGGCTGAATTACAACGAATAATTGAGAGTTTACTGTACCATAATTAGCCCTACAATTTTCCACTGCAATACCAGTTAGCTATAACGCCTTTTTCTGTAATGCTCCTGGATGCTCCTAGCAGCTAGGCAATGCGTTTGATTAAAAATGCTTCCTTCTCCAATTTCAACATCTGCCTGGAAAAAAAAAAAAAGTCTCACCCACTCTTATTAATGCTTTTATTTCTGAAAGGTTAGGCAAGATCTACATTCATTTATTTTTTTCAAGCTTCAGAACCTGATAAATGCATTAAAATCTACTGCTGCATTGTTGCTGTGGGTTGAAAGTCAGCTGGTGATCATGTAAGCCACTAGGTTGGGAGACTGGTGCCATGTGGAGATGAAAATTTTAATTATTTGCTGGTGGGCCTAACAGGGGCACTCTAGCATTCACCTGTGTTTTTTTTTGTGCCATTCAGGTGAGATTAGTAACAGGGGGTGATGGAATGGGGTGAAAGGTCAAAAGGGGGACTTGAGGTTTGATGTGGCCAGATATTTTTGTGCTGACCATCCTTTCATTCAGTGTAGTGTTGCTTTCAGGCAACTACATTGAAAGACAACCCAAATGGTTTCCTGTAACCAAGAACTATTTATTACATTGTGTGATAACCATATAACCAAATGGCAACAAGTGGTCTAGTAGGTTTAGGTGCTCCCACCAACCCAGGCCCATGACGATATACATCCAAAGGATGGTTTGGATTCTGTTTCATATATAAAGGTTCCAACATGCTTGCATGCAACAAACTTGGCCACCTAATGGTAGCTGTCCAAACAGCTCAATCTCTGGCAGCCTAGTCAGCTCTTTATCCCTGAGGTCACTCTATGACCTCATCCCAGATCTTTTTCAGCCTGCCTCACACAACACTACCCCAAGTGTCAACATTTCTCGCTTTCTGTATCAAACTGTCATCTCCCATCCTCTCCACATGCCCAGACCATCCTAATCTACCTCTCCTCATTACAATACCAATACTGTTCTATCCCATCCTTCCGCTTAACTCTTCTATTGTAAACCTAGCCCACCAAGGCCTTGCATTCAAGGGCACACTGTACCTCCACCTAATCACTGTCATTTCTGCACATTTGAGCCTGCGAATATTCTCCTCCTTTACTGCCCAGGTCTCACTACCATACAGCATTAGTCTCCAAACACACTCCACATACAAAGATCCCTTAGCATGAAGGGAGAGCCCTCTCCATGTCAGAAGAGGCAACAGCTCCCTGAATTTCTTCCAACCACTCTTCATTCTAGCCACAGACTAGCTCAGCCCCAATTCCAGAACATGTCTCCTAAGCAATAAAACTCTTCCACACACTCGAGAGACTCACCAGCAAGATCAATCCTTTCATACCTGACAATCTCCACATGCTCTCCCTGAAACAACACACACATGAAATCAGCATTATTTCGCAGTCTACCTCTAGTACCACTACATATACATATTCACCTCTTGGTGCAACTCTTATGCACCCACTTATCACAAACACTGCACAAGATGGAATTACTTCCCATGCCCTTGTGGCAAACTGCAAATAGCCACTCTCCCTCTTCTTTGACAGTACCGCCACTAACCCTAGGTACCATCACCTTTGTTTTGTCTGCATTTACCCTCAAGCCCTTGCAACCCACACCATCTCTCCATTTCCTAAGTCTTTCCTCCCCCCTCCCTTTCATTCTATGCAATCAACAATTGGCAGCCATCAGAATACATCTTCCATGGGAGTCCATTTGTGAAGTCACATGAGAGGGCTTCATGCACCAAGATAAACAACAAGGGGCTCAAGACTGACCCCTGATGCACACCAACATTCATGGAAAACTCATCTCTCAAATCTCTGTTCACTTTCACTTCGGTGCGAGCACCATATACATGGCCATAACCACTCTAATCAGCCACTCCTCAATCACAAGCTTTCTCACTGCCCACATCACCACCACTCTAGGGACTCTGTCAAAGCCCTTCTCCAAATTAGCAAAACTAATGTACAGATCCCTTTTCTTTCCTATATATTTATCCTGAAGCTGTGAAACAATGAATGTAGAATCAGTGGTCCCATTCCCTGGCATAAACCCAAACTGTATCTCATCAATATTCACTCTTTCTCTAATCATACCCCTCTCCATCACCTTCATTATCTGATCCAAAAGTTTTATGCCTCTATAATTTCCTCTTTCAAAGGGAGCACCCTTCCCCTTGTACACATTTACAATCACACTCTTCAGCCAGATATCTGGGACATCACACCCATATATAATCATATTTATCATATCTGTAACTAACCCCACTCCTGTATCTCCTGAGGCCTTGAGCATTTGAGCCGTCAAGCCAGACACACCTGCCACCTTCCCCACATGCATATTGCCTATGGTCCTGCTCACAGTCGCACCATCAATCAGAGGCCAAGTGCCAAATACTGGATCTGCTGACTCCAGACTTTCCTAATTCCAGTCAAACTCATCATTAAGCAACCAGTTACAGTGCTATCTTCAAGCATCTTTAATAACCTCTTTGTTCACCACTACCTTTCCTTCATAATTTTTCACACTGCACACCTATGATATCCATTTTCTCTCTTCATCTGATTTGCCACCTTAAATATTATATTGTTCCGTTTTACACTATTTAGGTTATCCAGTGAAAGTCTCCGAGACTCATATTTTGCCCTGTATACTTTTTTTCTAGCCAGACACTTGGCAGCCATGTATTCCTGTTACCACCCTTTTTCCATTCCTGGAAATTCTTTTTTCCTTAACTGCAGCTTCTACACCTACATCCCACCACCATGTTATTTTATGTCTTGGGGGGACCCCTTGTCGATCCACACCCTGAATCAGTAACTGTTCTTGAGAGCTTTGAACTGTTCATTAACAGTTCTGTCAACAGCTCCCTGTTCAGCCACTACTCTACTCATCTCATTATAGAAGGCATCCCTTATTGCTCAGTTTTCCACTTTCCATATTTTCCTCCTAGGTGCATAGGTCTTCTTCTTCAGCATCCGTTCTGTAAGCACCATGTCACATATCAATAATCTGTGTTGCTGCACACACTCTTCGCGCCCTATAACATTAACATCAACACCAACCTCCTATCAGCCGTCCTGACCAGGAAATGGTCATGTTGGTACTATTTCCCCCAAACTCGTATGTAATCAAGCTACTCTCTCATTTGTTAAAATGCGTGTTGCACACAATCACGTTCATTGCCTCCCCAAACTCAGGTATCCTTTCCCTTGTTCATTTCTCATATATATGCGCATCCCCCATGTACCCCTTCATATCCTTGAGCTGCTTCACCTACATGACCATTCAAGTCCCCTCCTAAAACTACACTCTCATCACCTCCCATACCACTTACCACGCATATTAAGTCATCCCAGAATCTATCTTTTTCTTCATCATCCAGGCCAGCCTGTGGAGCATATGCAGATATACAGTAAATGAAATTGTCTCCCTACCAAACTGAGTCTTCAGTACAATAATCTTTTCATTCACTCTCATTACATTCATGACATATTCCACCCATTTTTCCTTAACCTGCAAACTCACACCACCATATCCAACTGCCCTTCCCTGTCAAAATACAGTATCTTGTACCGACAATCCCTTCTGGCAATCATTCTGGCTGATCCTTCTCTATACCTAACCTCCTGTACACAGCCAACATCCACCCAGCTCCTACTCATTGCTTGAACCACTTCCCCTGCTTTATCTTTCAAACTACCCAGATTCCATGAGGCCACTCTGATCTCCTTGGGTGATTTAATTCACAGGATCTGGGACCCGTAGCCCACCAGCAGTGACGAGAGGCTGTGGCAGTGGCCTCAGGGCACCCTGCCAGGACAGCTAGAAGGACACCCTTCAAGAGTGCCTTAGCACTGTGACTACCCCATCATTATACACCCACTGATAGGGCAGCCTCCTGGGGTGCTACTCCCAAGTTCAGGCCTGTCTCAATTGGTTGGAAGCAACAACCTCGGAACTGCAATGCCCTGTATTCATCCAGGTCCCAAAAACAATGCTGACGAAGCCCATGTCACACCTCCCCTCAACAGGTCCTCAACTAGGTAGTGGGGACAATGCTTTCTGGCCGCATGACCTTGCTGGCGTCAACCCGTGATGTTGTGGAGTACGTTGCATGATGTGTAAGACCATATAGAGCAATGCAAGAGACAGATAGAGTGCAGTGTTTGAGAGTGTATGCAGCTCTGTTCTCCGTGTTAGCATCATACTGACGAGGCACCAAAGGGCGGTAGTCAGGATATTCCGATGACTAGCAAAATGGGAGCTCCAGCTCTCCCAAGCACCAGCACTATCATTCCCCTTGGGAGTACCACCCTGATCGACTGGTGCTACAGCCCTGTCCCTTGGCTCATATGATGCCAGTCAGGGATGAGTGTGGCTGATCACCCTTCCTTAAATGTCAGGAGTTAGTAACCTAGCCCCAGGCCCCTATTCTCATGATGAAGCAAAATAGGACTAAGTAATAAAGATAAGCAGCTATTTAAAAAAAAAAAAAAAAAAAAAAAAAGTTATTGAGATGGAAATTGTGTATTATAGGTGAGCAGACTGTCTACGTAATGGAATACTGATTAAGTTCAGCAGATCACTTAGCATGCGATAGTACAGGATATAAGAGTGGGTAGAGTGCAAAGTTCAACAATGCAGGAGAGAGAGACAGAGAATACTGTTTGGCATTTTAGGCCAGCCACAGCATGGCATGAATGGCACATCACCACTGCAGCATATTGATTTGTTGCTCTGATTGGCCATCAAATTCAAACTGCATTAGTGGAAAATCTTAACCTCATTACAGAGACAAGTCACAATTATGATCGCCATATGCCATAAGCTGAACAAAATCGTCTGGAGATGGCATGGGCAATATAATAAAAATACTCCCTCATAGTGATGCAATTAACAGCATAAAGGTACAGACTACACAGTCATGTGGATAAGCATAAATGGATTGGGGAGCAAGAGCTAAGACTGTCTGGCCAAGCAGACCTATCAACCACAGGCAAGCAATCGACCCTGCAGGGCAGTCCCATGCAGTGAACTAACATTTCTGTAGACAGCACTTTGCTACAGCAAGGCACAGGAAGTGTGTGGAGGTTTGTTTCCTGGATGGATGCTACATTTGCATCTCTCCACCCAGTTAACAGGGGCACCACAGTAGACTCCAAATAACCCCATTTATTTAATTATATGGTTACCACCCAAATTTGCAAAATGGTTTCCAGGGTTACAGGAAGCCATTAGTGCTAAGACTGTGTAATGTAGCGAATCACTATCTGTTACATAAATATATTTGATATAAAACCTGGGATTCCATAACATACTGTTTTCCATCCATCCATTATCCAATCCTACATTGCACTATGAGAAGCCTATAAGCCTGGGGTTAGGCAAGTTGGTCCTGACATTTAAGATGAGAGTGACCAGCCTCACTCATCCCTGAGTGGCATTACGTGAACAATAAACCCCAACCACCCCCTGGATACAAACCTTCACCAGCTCAAACCGACTGGAGTGCCGTAATTACCCACTAAACCACCAGGCGCCATAATTTGGTTATGTGGTAACCACCCAGCGTAGTAAATGGTTTCCTGGTGTACAGGAAATCATTTGGCTTGTCACTCAGTGTAGAGTCACCTATAGGCAGAACGAAGAGGAAAGAATAAAGGAAAGACAGACAAAGAGGAAGTATAAAGTCACACTTAGGTGAAGGACAAGGAAAGAATGAAGTAAAGAAAGACAGAAGAGGAAGGAAAGAAAGAAGGAAGGAGGAAAGGAAAGGACAGACACCCAAGAGCAGCACTACATCAAGTGAGTGGATGGTGGGTGCCCCCACCTTCTTTTCACTTTTGAATTTACACTCATTTGTTTTTTACATGGTCAAAACAATGAGGATTTTCAGCTTTGCTTTTAAATATTACTGAATCTTTACAGAGTACTCCCACTGCCAAGCTATTTTAGGATTTGAGACAATACCACCAATTAACATCTTCACATCATCAATGTGCAGTGAAAATTTATGATGGTTTTCACACGACAGATTCAGGTTCTCTGTCTTCATGATAATTTGCAATACATGATTTTCTTGACAAAAATTTGAAGCCATCAGCACAATACCAGTCTTAAATCTGTGTATAATTGTAAAGAGGCAAGGATTATGGGTAGGGTATGAAAAATCAAGCTTGGCTTTTGTGCCTAGAACAGAATTTGAGATAAAGTCACTAATCTGGTGATTATCAACAGTTTTACTGTTCTTTACCATGTTCAAGTCTTGAAAGAAACTTCCAAGCAGAAGAGAACTAAGAAGTCCATCTTTCTTATTATCTGAATCAGAACTACAGACACATAGTTTCAGTTCTACACTAGGATCCCGACAGCCACTGAAAACTCCATACAAGCTCATGCGTTCATACGAAACAAGGCGCAGAGGACTGTTTGCTGATCCTGCTTCTAAGATGAGAAAAAATATTTCTTTGTCGTCATTAAATCTTGACTGAGTTGCATTCACAACAACGTCAATTTTGTACTTGGTTGTATCTGCAGACATTCTGATTTCATGAACTTTTCTTACATTTAATGCTTGCAATGGTCTACAGTTGCCAAATCCTGTGCTTCCACTCTGTTTATGCTGCTCCAAGATTAAGTTATTTAGAACACCAAGTCCAAAGTCGGCAAGAGCCATATGAATGTCAGCAGGCTCTACTGATGTCTCAAAATTTCGACAAATACAGAGGTTTGGTTGAAGAAGTGGAATGTTATTACAGTTTCTTCTGAGAGGTATATTGTTCATTAGTCCACCAGGGTTTACGTATTTTTTTAAAAAATTTTTATCTGTGTTTTTCCCTTTTTCTTGAAGAAGTTGCAGCAGCATGCCATGAACATCGATCAAGCTAATTAAACGTTTCTCATTATCTTTCAAAATTCTCATCTGAACATATCCTAAGGACTTTTGTACATCATATGGAATAATAAAGAACAGAAAGGGATTAAAAGTCTCAATATATGCTTCAGGACTAGACTGAATAAACTTTCCGTATGTACTTCCATGGTCAGAGAAAAGAATGGTAATTGTATTATTTAACTGTGAGGCAAATTTCAAGTATTTAGTAAGAGAATTATCCAAAGCTTGAACTCTTAGACCTGTCTCATCATGAGCAACATCAGTGACAGTAAAAGTTGTGAAAGGGGTGTAACCTTGAACTGAATTCTGATACAACTGTAGATACTGCAGCAAGTATTCATGATGATGTTGACCATTAAAGCACACTGCAGGTATGTCATGAAAAGGATCTTTTTTCCCATTAGCTTCAAGAATATGACAACTGGCAAGAGTAATATCAACAGAATCAATATTAGCATTACTGAGTGCTTCTTTAAACTTCTGCCACAAGGCAGGTGCACTCAAAGATTCATTTATCACTTTCAGATCTTTAACAAGACCCCACTCCCAATTCCAACAAAGATCCTCCAGCCAAAGTGTCTTGTAACCTCTCTTCTTGTAGAATCCAAACAGGTGTGATAATGGCAGAGGCTTTTTTGGTATGTCATAAGTACCAAATGGAATTTCTGTCATATTTACATATCCTGAAAACAAAGCTTCAAGACTCTCATATGTTCTTTGCTTCACAGCCTGCATGTACTGAAAATCAAGCACAGTGCGATTAGCCCCTTCAAAAAGACTTTCAAGATACCTTACTGTTTTAGGAAGTGATCTATAAAAGTGATTACGAGACAGTGAATCTATCATCAACATATTTATATTTATGTTATTCTTACCATTAACTTCAGTTTTTTTAGAAAACTTTCTTGGGTACATGAACAACTGACTATAAGACTTTGAACTTACATCATCATACTTCTCATCATACTGAGGTTGTCCCAAATCTTCTGCATCAGAAATGTTCCCTGAACACCTGATGAAGACAAAGCCAAAATGGTTTGCTCTCTCAAGCTCTGATACAACAACATTTGTCAGCCTTTCTTTATCAACTCTTTGCCACCTAAGTTTTGCTTCAGTTTCATCAAAGAAACCTACAAAATGTTGCAATCCAGCACACTGAGTAGGTGATGTACACAATATGCGTCCGGATTCCTGAAAAAGTTAAAGAATATATTAGTACTTTGTGACCTGCTTGTTCACTATCTATCTATTGCCAGATGCCTCAATCCCATTAGGGGTGGCCACAAACAAATCACCTTCATGTCATCCTGTCCAATGCCATTTCACTGCCTTGCTCCCAGCTCACACCCCCCTCTCTCATATACCTCTTTACTCCATTCCTCCCTCCACCTCACTCGCATACACTCTCCTCATTAGTCTCTTGCTCTCCATCCTCTCCACATGGCAAAACCACATCAATGTATTTCTCCCAACATTTTCTGTCACATCCACAACCACATCACAATGCTTCTTCACTTCCTCATTTGTCAGTCTGTCTCTCCATGTAACTCCACATGCTCCTCTCAAATAGCTCATTTTCACTGCTCTCATTCTTGACTTGTGTCCTTCTGACGAGGTCCAAGCTTCACTTCCATATGTTAGAGCTGGTATCACAATACTGTCATGTGGTGACTTTTTTACTTCCATGTTCACTTCCCTGTTCCTTATCACTGCTTTCAAAGAACCAGCAACCTTTCTTTCCTGTTGTACCCTTTCAAGCACTTCACCCTCTAAACATCCATCCTTACTTATCACACTACCCAAATGCTATACTTAAATGCACTTCTTGTTGCTTGCTATTTTATGGTAGCTGTGACTTAGTATAGCATGCAAGAAAACTCAACCTGGATTCAAAACGACCAACTGCCATATCTATCAGGGCACTACCTAGTGCAACTCCAACGCACTAAAGTATAGTCAGTCATCGAGTAACATGGATGATATGAACTGGACAAGGATCGTGGTACTCAAACATGCATTACTCAAACAATATGTCTGCATGTATGATCGGTAGAGTGTAGTCTGGCGACTTTCCAAAATCTCACTTTTACCCCTTCTTACCACCCTAACTCCTATAAATTACTCCTACTTATAACCACCATCAGGTAAAACACTGAGATAGATAGATCTATTGTCATTAGGAACATAAATGGCATTGTTGATGTGTTGCTCTGCAGCACTCACCCCCCCACCCCCACCCCCAATGTTGTTGTTGTCATTGTTAAGATGTTGCTACTCCAGAATTTCCTTCTTCAACATCTAAGTCAAATCCTTTGATGGTGCTCTCATTCACGCTATGCATTTTCATTTCTACCTGCCATTGTCCCTCCTCTAACTCCTTTACTATCTCATACTTCTGGGCATACATGAAGAAGTGCTGCTTTCTAGGTGGCTGGAGCTGATCATGCAGCAAGACTAAGTGTCAATGTCCTCGCTCAACACTCAAGCACAAAAACAAATCTTGCTGCATAGCATGGGTAGAACTCAGTGAGACAAAAGACAAAGTACAGTATATAGGTGTATGCCGAGGACAGGTAACCTGATGTAAAGCAGCCACTCGTGTTAAGTCTGGCGGGTGACATCACCACGCACAACTTTCAAACTGTGTTGCCAGGCTAACTGACACTTCATGCGTAGGCTCTAGATTTTCCTCATGTTGATTATGACCTGTCACATTATGCTGACCATGTAAGAACAAAATGCATTACTCAAGGACTGACTGTTTATTTATGGCTACCTAACTACAGTATAACCTAACATGCATCTATCTATCTACCAATCTTGATGGTATTTGCTTCCCAGTAGGGCCAAATTCCCCACAGAGGATGGTTATGACAGAAGAATCTCTTGGCTGTATTACCTTTACACAATTCAATTAACAAACAGAATTTACTGGTTGCAGTAAGGATGTAGTGTTTAAATTGCTAACTGATCCATATCTGGTCCTGAAAGGTTGTTCCAGGGTAATAATCAAATAACAAACATCATTGGAAAATTAATCCAGCTTTTTTTTTTTTTTTTTTTTTTTTTTGTGAGGAAGAAGGAACCAAAGGCCATGAGCCCGCAGTAACAGTTCCCTCCAAGAGAAAAACAAAATACAATAGAGAGCCAAATTCAAGATCCGATCATTTTGAGATGCCTGGACACACTACGTTTGAAAGACTGGAGATCATAGGCAGCAGGAAATACAGACAGAGGAAGACAGTTCCAGAGCTGACCTGTTGCATAAATGAAAGACTGGGAGTAACGGTTAACTCTTGCATTAGAGAGTTGGACAGAAAAGGGATGAGAGTTTGCTGCCAGACAGGTGCTACGCGCCCGTCGTAGAGGTGGAGGAATGCAAGCAGACAGTTCAGAGGAGCAGTGACCATTAAAGTAGCGATAGAAAAGAGATAAAGATGCAACAGTGCGGCGAACAGACAGAGGTTGAAGGGAGTCAGTAAGAGGAGGAGAGTTAATGAGACGAAAAGCCTTTGACTCCACCCTATTGAGAAGAGCTGTATGTGGGGAGCCTCCCCACACATGAGAGTTGTACTCCACACAGGGGCGGATAAAACCCCTGTATAGAGTCAACAATTGTGCAGGGGTAAAGAAAGAGCGGAGTCGGCTTAGCACACCCAATCTCTTGGAAGCAGATTTTACAAGAGATGCAATATGATCTTTCCAAGATAAGTCCCGAGTAAATGAAACCCCAAGCATGTTCAAGGATGATGCAGGATTAAGCTGAATATTATTAAACATTAGTGGGTATACCTGTGGAAGATTTTGTCGGTTGATGGGTGTAAGAACTGAGTCTTAGATGCATTAAAGACAACCATATTATTTTTACCCCAGTCAGAGATATGAGCCAAGTCAGACATTAGGTGTGCCATAGCCTCATCCCTTGTTTCTTGAAGTAACTGTTGAGATGGGCGTTGCGGGAACCGAATGGAAAGGTGAAGGGTGGAGTCATCAGCGTATGAGTGGATAGGGTTAGATGTACAGCTTAGAAGATCATTGATGAATAAAAGGAAGAGAGTTGGTGATAGGACAGAGCCCTGAGGAACACCACTGTTGATAGATCTAGGAGAAGAACGATGGCCGTCTACAACAGCGGCTATAGAACGACCAGAAAGGAAGCTAGCGATGAAGGCACAGATAGAAGGATAGAAACCGTAGGAGGGCAGTTTGGAAATTAAAGATTTATGCCAGACTCGATCGAAAGCCTTTGAGATGTCAAGTGCAATGGCAAAGCTTTCGCCAAAGTCCCGAAAGGAGGATGACCAGGAGTCTGAAAGGTAGGTGAGAAGATCGCCAGTGGAGTGTCCCTGACGGAACCCATACTGACGATCGGAAAGAAGGTTGTGATAGGAAAGATGCCTTAAAATTTTTCTATTAAGAATTGACTCGAAAACTTTTGAAATACAGGACGTTAAAGCAATTGGACGATAGTTGGAGGGTTGGGAGTGGTCACCCTTCTTTGGGACTGGCTGAATGAGAGCAAACTTCCAGCAAGAAGGAAAGGTACAAGTTGACAGACAAAGGCGAAATAGTTTGCCTAGGCAGGGTGTAAGCACAGAAGCACAGTTCTTGAGAACAACAGGAGGGACCCCATCAGGCCCATATGCCTTGTTAGTACTGAGGCCAGTGATGGCAGAAAATACATCAACTGAAGAAATTTTAATGTCAGCCATGAGGAAGTCAGAGGGGGGAAGTGATGGAGGAACAGCACCGGAATCGTCTAAGGTGGAATTGGAGGAGAAAGTCTGTGCGAAGAGATCTGCTTTATCAGTAGAAGAAATAGCTACAGAACCATCAGAGTAGAAAAGAGGAGGGAAGGATGATGAGGTAAAGTTGTTAGAAAGATTTTTGGCAAGGTGCCAGAAGGAGCGGGAAGAATTCGAGTTGGAGAGTTGAGAGCATTTAGTATGGATGAAATTATTTTTAGTAGAGCGAAGGACAGACTTAGCATGATTCCGGGCAGAAACATAAAGATTATGTGATTCAGGGGTGGGTTGGCTCCGGTACCTTTTGTAGGCCTTCTCCTTGTTGCGGACAGCATTAGAACAAGCGTGATTAAACCAAGGCTTTCTTGCGTTAGTCAAAGGATATGAGAAAGGAATGTATGCTTCCATGCCCGAGAGAATAACCTCCGTAATGCGCAAGGCACACTCAGATGGCTCACGGCCATGGAAGCAATAATCATTCCAGGGAAAATCAAAGAAGTACTGCCTGAGGGCCTCCCAGTCCGCGGCTCCAAAATGCCACAGACGACGTTTCCCTGGAGGGTCCACAGGCCGTACCGGAGTGATAGGACAGGTTAAGGTAATAAGGTTGTGATCGGAGGAGCCCAACGGAGAGAAAAGATTAACAGAGTAAGCAGAAGGATTAGTTGTGAGGAAGAGGTCAAGCATGTTGGAGCTCTCTCCAAGGCGGTCAGGGATACGGGTAGGGTGCTGTACAAGCTGCTCTAGGTCATTACGGATAGAAAAGATGTAGGCTTGTTCACCAGGTGGATCCGTGAAAGGAGAGGAGAGCCAAAGGTGGTGGTGAACATTGAAATCTCCAAGAATGGAGATTTCAGAGAAAGGTGAAATGGACAGAATGTGTTCCATCGTAGAAGTAAGATAGTCGAAGAATTTTTGATAGTCAGTAGAATTAGGGGATAAGTAAACAGCACAGATATATTTAGTCAGAGAATGACAGGAAAGCCGAAGCCAGGAACACGAGAGCAAGATAAGTCGTTGCGTATGTATACACAACAGCCACCTTTGGCTTTGAAATGAGTATAGAGAAAGTAGGAAGATACAGAAAAGGGTTTGCTGTCAGTTGCCTCAGACAGCTGAGTCTCTGTTAGAAAAAGAAGGTGAGGCTTAGAGGAGGAGAGGTGATGCTCAACAGAGCGAAAGTTAGAGGAAAGGCCGCGAATGTTGCAGAAATGTAGAAGAAGAGAGTCAGACAGTGGTTCCAGGCACCTCGAGTCGTCACCGGGAGAGGGGCAGATGGCGGGGGCATTTATGGTCCCCCCCCCTGGGGACTCCGAGGCTGGGTGAATTGACGCCATTTTTGGTGAATTTTGAATAGGAAGTGTAGTGTGTACTGTGATTGTAGTTTGGTGAAGATAGTTAGAGAAATTTGTACTGGAGAGCATGCTGGCCTACTCTCTGTGTAACTGAGACACTGAAAAAGTTCAGCAAAGGGGGATGGTCAGGAACTAGTCCTGAGGGCTGATGAAACGGGAGCTCCAGCACTCCCTGTCATCAGCTTTCCATCCACCTCGGGAGTACTGCCCTGCTCGACTGGTGCTACAGTCTACTCCACCTAGATGGGTTAGCCCCTCTGATGGTAGCCTGGTGCTGAAACTTAGTGCATGCTAATACTCAGCTTCTGGTCTATCTATCTATCTACTGCCAGACGCCTTAATCCCGTAAGGGGTGGCCACAAACAGATCGCCTCCATATTGCCCTCTTCTGTCTCTCAACTTCTTCCACACTCCTGTTTCTTATCTACTCATTATATGCTTTCTTTTGTGCCACAGCCTCTCTCACCTCTTCGGTCCACCATGCTGTTCTCAGCACTGCCTTTCGTCTTCTCTTCACACCACACACCACCTCACATGCTGCACAGATTTCTTCTGTGAATATCTTGCACACACCTTCCACATCTCCCATCTGCTCCAATCTATATTCACCCAATTGCTCCTCCTCTTCCCTCTTATATTCTGCCCTTTTTCCATCCTCTTGTAACCTTTCCACCCTCCTTGTATGAGCTACTTCCTCCTGTCCTTCCCTTCTACTATTTCTCCATTTTGTTTGGACACTGATTCTGACCACCACCAAGTGGTGGTCACAGAGTCCACTCCCCCATCCTCTATATACTCTTGCATCCATCACACACTTTCTCATCCTTTCATCCACACATACATAATCAATCATTGCCTTCCATTCTTTCAGTTCACCATCCACCCTTCTCATCACTTGCCATGTATACCTGTGGATCATTTTTTATCTGAAGAGGGTATTGTCTATCACCAACCCCTTCCCGGCACAAATATCCACTAAAGCAATTCCATTTTCATCCATCTCTGCAGGCACACCCCACTCACCAACTACTCCATCCACCTTCACATTCCCTACTTTTCTATTGATATCTCCAATCAAAAACACTCTCTCATTCCTTTCAAACTATTCCATGCACACTTCCACATTTGTCGAGAACTCTTCTCTCACTCTTACACAATCGCCCACATTTGTAGTTCAACTTTCACTCTTACCCATACAATCCTTGAGCCAACTGATCCATACTCTCTTATACTCTCCCTCCATCTGTTACTCACAACAATACACACTCCTTCTTTTGCAACTCTCATTCTCACATACTCCTGTGCATATACCCCATTCATACTCCCATTCTCTAACCTCTTCTGGTGATGCACTTTCATTTCACTATCTACAAGCACATTTTTGCCAGTTGCCTCTTTTCAGCCTAATTCCTTTGGCCATCTGCCAGTCTTATTTTGATATGTGATGTTGCATGTGTTTTGTCAGGTCTCTCTTTGGTTCCCTTCATTCTTTGGACCCTCTTAGTTCACTAGATTTGGTCTGGGGGAAGCTTTTTTTCTCTTTCTGGCTTCTCTTTAAGCATTATAAGTGGCTGTGGCAAAAAAGAAGAAAGCATAAAATGAATGGATGAGAAATAGGGGCATGGAAGAAGTTGAGAGGCAGAAGAAAGAGTTATATGTAGAAAGAGATAGGTGAAAAGGTTAGTAAGAGAGAGTAAGAAGAGAGTGGATGAGGAATTTGGAAGGAATTTGAGTGCCAAGTGGAGGGACTGTAAGAAAATGTTCTGGAAAGAGGTGAAGAGAGTAAGACAGGGCGGAAGTGAAGTTAACAGGGGAGTGAAAGATAAAAATGGTAGATTACTAGTGGAGAAGAGAGAAAAAGTGAGCAGGAATTGTTGAACATAGAGGATGGAAGTAATGCGAGTATAAGTGGCTGGGAAATGGCTGGGAGAAGGAGGGAGGTGAGAAGACAGGAAGAAGTCAGCAGGATAGAAGTTGTGGAAGCAATGAAGAAAGTTAAATTGGGGAAAGCCCCAGGAAGTGATGGAGCATGTGGTGAAATGCTGAAGCATGGGGGAGAGATAGTAGTAGAATGGATGTGGAAGATGTGCAGATTGGCCTGGGAGGAAGGTAGAGTCCCGGAGGACTGGAAGTCAGGTATAATTATTCCCTTGTACAAAGGAAAAGGGGAAGAAGAAGTATGTGGTAATCATAGGGGCATTTGTCTTCTTAGTATAATAGGAAAAATGTATGGTAAGATACTTATTGACAGAGTTAGAGAAAGAACAGAGGAATTAGTTGGAGAAGAACAGGGAGGCTTAAGGAAGGGAAGAGGTTGTGTAGATCAGATATTCATTCTTAGATCTGTAGTGGAAAGGTTTCTAGAGAAGGGAAAGAAGTTGTATGCGGCTTTCATGGATTTGGAGAAAGCATATGACAGGGTGGATAGACAAGGATTGTGGAAAGTATTAAGAATATATGGAGTATATGGGAAGTTGTTGAATCCTGTGAAGAGTATGTATGATGGTACTAAGGCTGGAGTGCATGTGGATGGTGAACTGAGTGAATTTTTCTCTTTGAAGGTTGGGTTGAAACAGGGATGTGTCATGTCTCCATGGCTGTTCAATCTGTACATGGATGGGGTCATAAAAGGGGTACAAGGTTGGGTAGTGGATGTTGGAGTGGCCCTGGTGAGAGAGGGTAGTGTTTGGAAACTCCCTGTACTGTTGTTTGCAGATGATACTGTGTTGTTGAGTGAAGATGAAGGGGAGCTGCAGGGCTTGGTGGATGAGTTTGGGAGAGTGTGTAAGAAACGGAATCTAAAGGTGAATGTAGGGAAGAGTAAAGTGATGGTCTCTGAGACAAGTGAAGTCAGTATATGTACAGGGAGGTTGGATGGTGAGGAATTGGAAAATGTGAGTACGTTTAAGTACTTGGGTACTGTGATGAGTGAGGATGGAAGTTTGGAGGGTGAAGTGCTTGAAAGGGTACAGCAGGGAAGAAAGGTTGCTGGTTCCTTGAAAGCAGTGATAAGAAACAGGGAAGTGAGCATGGAAGTGAAAAAGTTACTACACGACAGTATTGTGATACCAACTCTAACGTATGGAAGTGAAGCTTGGACGTTGTTGGAAGGACACAAGTCAAGAGTGAGAGCAGTGGAAATGAGTTATTTAAGAGGAGCCTGTGGAGTCACATGGAGAGACAGGCTGACAAATGAGGATATAAAGGGGCATTGTGGTGTGGATGTGGATGTGATAGGAAGCATTAGGAGGAATAAACTGATGTGGTTTGGCCATGTGGAGAGGATGGAGGGTGAAAGACTGACGAAGAGAGTGTATGTGAGTGAGGTGGAGGGGGGGAGAGGGAGGGGGAGGCCGAGGATGAGATGGAGGGATGGGGTGGAGAGGTATATGAGAGAGGGGGGTGTGAGCTGGGAGCAGGGCAGTGAAATGGCAAGGGACAGAACGACGTGGAGGCGATTTGTTTGTGGCCATCTCCAATGGGATTGAGGCGTCTGGCAATAGATAGATAGAGTGGCTAAGTTGAGTGAGTGCAGCTTTTGTCATTGGGTTATTGTCCTGAGGTATTGTGTTTATCATGATATGTTTGTTCCAGTTGTGTGTGTGTGTGTCTGTGTGTGTGTGTGTGTGTGTGTGTGTGTGTGTGTGTGTGTGTGTGTGTGTGTGTGTGTGTGTGTGTGTGTGTGTGTGTTTTCAGTGCCTGCTTTGCACACAAAGGCTTCATGCATTACTTATGGTGGTTCAAGCCAATTCTGCCCCCATAGCTAATGCTTGTTGTTCCCTGGCTTCTAGCTTTTCCAACTTTTAGCCAACTTAGATAACAAAGAAATTAGTAAACTGGAATGTAAGAGATCTAGGAGTTATGGTTAGTAAAGACTTCAAACCATGGCAACAATGTAATAAAGAATATAGGGTCCTAGGATTTATTTCACAAAGCGTGAGCAATAGGACACCTAAAGTAATATTGGAACTTTATCTAGCATTAATAAGGCCACATTTAGACTATGTTATGAAATTTTGGTGTCTGTACTAAAGAATGGAAATAAATCCCTTAGAAAATATACAAAGAAGAATGACAAAAATGATACATGATATTCAGAGCCTTACATATGAAGACAGACTTAAAAGACTAAATCTGCACTCACTAGAACGGCGTAGAGTAAGGGAAGACTTAATTGAGGTGTGTAAATAAGTGGCGGGAATAAATAAGGGAGATATTTGCATGGTACTTACAGTGAACACACAGGACAGAACTAGAAGTATTGGTTTCAAACTAGATAAATTCTGTTTTTGTATGGAAAGAGGTAGAAATTGGTTTGGCAACAGAGTAGCAGAAGACTGGAATAAGCTGCCTAGTAATATAGTTGCGGGAAATAGGTAGAAATTGGTTTGGCAACAGAGTAGCAGACAAATGGAATAAGCTGCCTAGTAATATAGTTGCTGCCCCTTCCACTGAGAGTTTCAATTATAGGCTGGATATGCATATGACAAATAAGGAGTGAGAAAAAAAATAAATCATATAACCAGTACCAATTCATTTTTTTTACTTTTCAGGCTACACTATGATAGTCTCTTCTTCTCCTTTCACACTTTCCTATAAAATGTCCAAGCAGGTTTTTCTATACTGAGTGGTGTTCCTTCTTACTTTTTCCTGCTGGCTTCGGATGGAGGGTTTGGAGGGAGGGGGAAAGCCTTCTTCTTTGCCATCCTTATCTTATTATATTAGTTCAATTACTCTTTTAGGAGCTGGCTAGCAAGGGAAATGGCCTACTGCAGTTATCTTCCCTTCTTATGTTCAGTGTTACCCTCCTGTCCTTTCTCAGGGAATTGGTTTGCCATTGTGGCTTACTCAAAAGCTCACATGAGGTCTGGTTAGTTGCAATGTTGTGTGTTGCTCTGGGAACTGAGATGGCCTATGTTCTCCTCCTTGACAGGCTCTTGCTCCCGCACATCTCTGCCCATTAGGGCAGGTCAAACAGGTTGATTGATTGATTGATTGATTGAAAATAATTAAAATCTGGCGGCGCAACTGCCAGGGTCATATGCCGCCGGATGACAAAGTAAAAGACACAGAAAGATAAAAGGTGCATATTCAAAATAAAGTTATTATCTGTTAGTAAGAATAAAACACTGAAAATTATAAAAGAGCAGTTTATAAAATGCCAATTACATATAAAGTGGAAGGAGGCCCGCCTCCTGAAGAAAACTAAAAACATCAATAAAATCGCTAGAGGCTTCACCAAGCATGGAGGACAAACAGCAGGCACCATCTGCCCCCTTATGTCTATGGAGGAATCTCTGACGTAGGTCCCCCAGACTCGGACACTCGACCAGCAAGTGACGGACAGTAAGGGGAACAAGGCAGTCATCACAGTGTGGTTGAGATCCACCATTCATCAGGAACCCATGTGTAAGCTGTGAATGCCCAATTCGAAGCCTAGCAAGAGCCACCTCCAATCGCCGAGACATAGAGGGAAGAACCCTTGGCACAACAACTCTTTGAAAGATTTCTTTTAGTTTATTGTGAGAAACAACATCACACTGTCTCTGCCAACACATACAAATTGCGTTCCGCAAGTAAGGTGTTACATCAGAAGCAGGAAGTGGGTAGTCGGTTGGGGGCTGTTGAGAAGATGCAGCTTTAGCTAAAGTATCTGCCCTCTCACTGCCCGCCACACCAATATGTGCGGGTACCCAACAGAAGTTTACCCGGCGGCCACGACGGCCGAGAAGAAAAAGCCATTCTAAAATTGATAAAAACCAATGGATAGGATGCATTAAAAGACTCCAGTGCAGACAAAGCACTACACGAGCCACTAAAAATTACAAAAAAGGATTGGGGGAGAGTAAAAATAATTTTAACAGCATATAAAATTGCAGTCAGTTCTGCCATATACACTGAAGTAATGCCAGGAAGGCTACCGCCCCTACTAAAGGAAGATAAGACAATACCAAATCCTACTCCAGTATCAGTCTTAGACCCGTCAGTATAAACGGGGACAGAACCCTCATGAATGGAGGCATGTTCTAAAAAGAGGGAGAGGGACACCTGGGAGGGACGTGAGCCCTTTTTTTCAACAACGGACCTACAGAATGTCACGCGAGGGAGTAGCCAAGAACCCACCCTTGGGATCCGATGTGGACAAATTGTCAGTCTCGGAACAGGGAGGGCTAACATAACCCTATAACCAAATGGCTTTGGGAAATTAGGACGGGTGTCAAAAACAGAAGATTGGGAATCCTGGGAGATGATGGCACAAGAAATTGAGTCTGGAATGCGATGAAACGATACCAACACCTCATCATGAGCAACTGGCGTCGCAAATCCAAGGGAAGTACACCAGCATCGACCAATAAACTTGGAATCGGGGATGATCTGAATGCCCCAGATGCCAGACAGACACCAGCATGATGCACAGAACTTAACAACCGGAGATGGGCACCTGTTGCAGAGGAGTAGACCTCACACCCATATTCAAGTTTAGGAAGAATAAGAGACCTATGCAAGAGGAGGAGGGTTTGACGGTCAGGACCCCAAGAGGTATGAGCTAAAACCCTCAAAGGACTCAAAGCTTTAACCCCTTAAACGCGGATCGTCGCATTTGCGACGGTCGGCCCAAAGGACATAACAGCGGATCGTTGCGTTTGCAATTTGAGTAAATTTTGAATAACCGCGGGCAAGCAGGCTCCAGCTGGTATTGTCTATCAGTACCACCACCCTCTAGCTACAACTAGCATACTTTACCTTTGTACTGCTGACCTCAGTTGTTGCCAAATATCGCGTTTTCCCCCCGTCCCCCCCCCCCACCACGGCCCGGCCAGCCTGGCTGTGATACATGGCAGTGCTCTGAGCACTCAGAACTGTAAATCTGCGCTCTCCTCTCACAAGCAGTTTATGCTACTAGGAAACGCTTGTTTCCCCGGTTGTAACACTAGCTTTTTTTCTCATGGTTTGCCCCTGTTTAGCGTCAGTTTACTGCAGGCTTTCAAAGTGAGATTATGGCGAGTTCTAGCTCTTCCCAGTCAGTGCAAGCGGCCGACAGGAACGAGAATAAAGTGGCGGACGTAAGGCAGAATAAAAAGCGCGCCGTGGTGATCTTTTGGGAAATAATATGATTGAAAATAATGTAGTATACATGTTTTTAGCTGTGAAAATGGAAATGTTTGTTGAGTGACGGGAAGACCGCCGCCACAGTGCATGTCGGCCGTCCGCTCCGTTGATTTTAGCCTTATTTTCAGTGCTTATTGTACAAATACGGATTCCTAACTACCTTTATGTTGTAGTATAAAGTTTACTGTGACAGAATGAGGCTGTGGTAGAGGGGAAACCAGGTTGCTGGAGGTGTGAAAGTGAAGATTTGGTTACCCAACTTTGCAAGTCTCCACAAGTCCTTGGGTAGTCCACGAAGGCTCAACACCTGTCTCTGGTGAAAGCTGAATGTAAGTACTATCTGCCATACCAAGTATAATAACCTAGGATTAATCTCTGATTTTTGGCGAATATTTTCCTACAGGTACTCAGACCGCGTTACAACCCCGCCACTCGGGGGGGAACGACTGTACACAGCCGCGTTTAAGGGGTTAAGACAAGCCGCCTTAACAGAACGAATATGAGGAACCCAGGTTAGTCGTCTATCAAACAGAAGACCCAGAAACCACGTCTCTTCCAAACAGGATATTCTCCTACCATAGAGATACAAGTCAGGGTCTGGGTGAACCCCTCGAAGATGACAAAAATGCATAGCCACTGTCTTTGTTGAAGAAAACTGGAAACCGCGAGTTTCTGCCCAGTCAGAAATTCGATTAAGAGCCAGCTGCAACTTCATCTCTATCAGAGACATTCTAGATGCAGTGAGGGAAATCGAGAGGTCATCGGCATATAGGGATCCTCGTACACCATCAGGAAGTACACTAATGACACTGTTAATGGCTACAGCAAACAGAGTAACACTAAGGATACTCCCCTGTGGTACTCCATGTTCTAGTGTTTGGGCATTAGAAAGCACTCCTCCCACTCGCACCCTTAAAATTCGGTTAGATAAAAACTGTTGAATAAAAATAGGCAAGCGTCCACGAAGACCAAACTCATGAAGAGGGAGTAAAATACCATGATGCCAGGCAGTGTCATATGCCTTCTCCAGATCGAAGAAGACCGTGACCTGGTGTTGGTTAGTGGAGAAAGCCTCACAGACAGAAGATTCCAAGGACAGCAGTGCATCAGAGGTAGATCGCATTTTTCGAAAACCATACTGGGCAGGGCATTAGAAGTCACCTCTCTCTAAAAACCACACAAGCCTAACATTGACCATCTTTTCCAAAACTTTACATATACAAGACGTCAAAGAAACAGGCCGATAATTCGTCGCCTGAAGGTGATCCTTACCTGGTTTGGGGATGGGGATAACTACAGCAACACCCCACAAGCCGGAAACTCCCCAGAACACCAGACCTTATTAAACAGTGAAAGCAAAAACAACAGGGACTCATCAGACAGGTGGCATAAAAAGGCATAAGGAATTATCATCATAACCAGGAGAGGAATCATGGCACTGCAACAGAGCTGCCTGGAGTTCAGAAATTGAAAATGGAACATAGTAAGGCTCTCCTCCAGCAGAGGCAAAACTGAGACCACGAGACTCTAGGAGCCGACGGTGGCAAGCCGAAGGCGTATCTGCATCCTTCTTTGACACACTGGCAAAATGATCAGCAAGCAACTCTGCAACAGCAAGTGGATCAGCCACAGTTCCACCTGCTCCAGATAAAACAAGAGGGGAGGGAACAGTAAATTTTCCTGAAATTTTCCTTACCCGGTTCCACACCTGGGTGATGGAAGTCCTCGAATTGATGGAGGAAACATAATCCTTCCAGGATGAACGACTGGCCTCCTTTAAAACCCGCCTCATATGAACTCGTGCCCTATGAAACGCCAGCAAATACTGAGGATCCCCACGGTGACGACGAAGTCGAGACAAGGTGACTCGTTTGGCTCTCACTGTGGAACTGCACTCAGAGTTCCACCAAGGAACCGGACGTGTAGGAAACTGACCCTTCGTTTTTGGAATAGATAACAGGGCTGCTGAGTGCAACACAGTATTGAAATATGACAGCCTCAGTAAGACAGCCAAACTCGTTGACAGAAAGGGAAATGGAACTCAATTCCCTGAAACTTGGTCAGTCAGCCTTATCCAGAAGCCAGCGAGGAAGACGTGGCTGAGGTCCACCAGCACTAGCAGTTAAAAGTAATGGAAAATGGTCGCTGCCATACAGGTCTGGCAACACATCCCAGGTAAACTCTAAAACAGCATCAGCTGAGCATAAAGACAAATCAATGGCAGTTAAAGTTCCAGTCTGACTATGGAAATAAGTCATTTTATTGGGATTGAAAATGCCTAACTCCTCATCTTCCACTAAAGAGGCCAGCATTACACCCCGAAGGTTGGCCTCATTGTTTCCCCATAATGGATGGTGACCATTCATATTTCCTAGTAACAGAAAGGGAGAGGGAAGGTCATGAATAAGGCGTTCCAGATCCAACCTTTCAACAGTAGCACTAAGAGGAAGATAAAGACTGCAAACTGTATACTGCCAACGTAAAAACATCCGGACAGCGACAGCCTGCAGGGGAGTGGAGATGTGCTGTGCACATGATTGTGTGGAATATCCTTGCGAAGGAAGACAGCAGCACCTCCATGATGACCTTGGCCCGGCACAGTCTCAGAATAAAAGGTATGGTAGCCAGAGGGACCGGAAGGAACAGCATCACCCACCATGGTCTCCTGGATACACATGCACAGAGGAGTAAATTGAGAAACCAGATGAGACAATTCCTCATAGTTGGCACATAAACCCCGACAGTTCCACTGGATGATGGAACCCATAATGGAGGGATGATGATTAAGTGTGGGACTGTACACCTGACAAGCGAGCGGGTTTCGACTGATGCTTATGAAGGCCCTTGACAGGAGCCTGCCCAGCACCAGAAACCCGCACCCTCTGTCGAACATCCGTGGGTAAACGAGAGGCTGAGGAAGTAGGTTTTACAACACTCCTTCTTGGAGTGGGCACACCAGTTTGTTTGGAAGGTGGCTTGGAGGCTGGTTTTGAAGGTGTAGGACGGCCAGTGCTCCTACCAGAAGCCCCAGAAGTGGAAGTAGAGTCCATAGAACGCGAATCATTTGAGGAGAGCATCCTATGCTGTTGATATGAAGCACCAGCAAGTTGTCCAACAACCTCCCCAGGTGGGGACTGGACCAGCGGTGAACCATCAGCTTCAGCTGTCACATGGCTAGATTCCTCAGCCTGAGGGTAAGAGGGAACAGGAGAGGGGTCGACACAAGGGTCGACAATCGAGACCTTAGGTGGCCGGTCTTCATGCTCAGAGGACTCTGATGAGCAACGGTGACATTTGCCAGGTACAGATGTAGCCTTGGGCATACTGGCTACAATGGGAGAAGGAGTCCGGTCAACGTGGATGTCTGCCTCCACCACAGAAGTGTGCAAGTCGTCAGCCACCGAAGTGGGAGTGGAAGCAGTTGGAGTAGCAGTTGGGCAGGCATCTTTCTCACCAACAGTACTAACCATGGGAACAGCATTCTGCATATCACGAGTTGAAGGAGTGGGTACTGGAGTGGGTCGAGGCTGCCTCTGAGATACAGGGCGATGCAATGGTGTTCTAGAAAGGAGAGAAGCATACGTAACCCCTGGCTGAAAGAAGAGTGTCTAGGCTCTTCTTTTTGCTTCAGGAAATGAAACCCTCTCACGTGTACGAATGGATAAGATCTCCTTTACAAGGCAGTATCTTGGACAGCTTTTTGAAAAGACAGCATGAGGACCTCCACAGTGATAGCATTTAACGGGTCCTGTACAGTCGCTGGTATGGCTTGATCCACCACAAGAGACATAAACACCAGGAAGTCCAGCCTGTGCACGGCGGCAAAATTTGCTGACATGGCCATATCCCTGACAGTGGAAACATCGCCTTGGGGTGGGCACATACGGCTTCACAGGAAGTGACAGCCAAGCCAGCTTCACAGATTTAGGTAGCATTAACCTATCAAATGTCAGGAACAATGTCAGTGTTGGGATCAAAATTCCTTCGATTTTCTTCTGTACGCGTTCGACCTTCACCACACCTGACAACTGCAGTTCCTCCAACAACCTGGCCTCTGAGTATCGAAGGAGGTCACAAGAAAAGATTACTCCTTTACACTGGTTGAAAGTACTGTGTGGAGTGCAGGAAACATCTAATCCAGAAACCGAGGTCAAACTCAACAACTGCATGCTCTCTTCAGGCGACGATACTTCAATGAGGATGCTTTCACTGCCCTGGGATGATATTCGGGGTTCTCTGCCACAAACTGAAATAATCGAACAGTGCAATTCAAATATGTCAGTATCCAGCACAGATCCACCTCTGGAGGATCTGAGCACTAGATACTTGACAAATGACTTAGGCTCTGTGTCATCTGAGCTGAACCCAAGAGCCGAACCAACCCAACGTGGTTTCCTCCCAGTCCCAGTTGAACGCTGGGGCATAGGACGAAAGCCACCATGGGCCTGAAAAGGCTCTAGAGTGGCTATGAGGGTGGTCCAATCCGAAGAATGTCCTGGGACAGAGGCTGTGTCGTCAACAACATTTTTACCAATATTTGTCATATGGTTTGCTATAAACTTCATTCCCCCACCCGCCCACCCACCATGGAGTCCAACAAGGGGAGGCCATATGTCAGGGACAGAGCCACTGACGACCCCAGGGGTAGCAGAGGAGTATACACAGGTAACCACTGGGGGACCCGGACAAGGGTGACTCCAGGACGATAAGAGCCACCAGGCCCCCCAGTGCCCACTTGACCCTAGCCAACGCATGACCAGCCGATTGACCTTGTCGTGCCCAACCAGGCCGTCCATCTAGCCAGAATAAGGGACCAAAGAGGTGTATTGCTAGCTGCAGGGCGCATCGTGCAGCATCGCTCAACCTCCAGGACTCCCGTCTCCCAGCATTACGGGACGCCACGCACAGCAAACACGTGGGGAGGTAACAGTCCCACCCTAGGTAGCAAATGGGCAGGGACTAACATTACCAGTAGACCTCCTCCACCAGTAATGCAGGGGGTGCTTGGTCCACGAGGCCGACAAATGCCGAACCCTACAAAGGTAGTCATGCTTCCAAAGTAGGTGGCACAGCCAACCATGCTTCAAGCCCCACCACCACGTCAAGGTGAACCCCTGCAGTGGGGGGGGGGGAAGGGTCAAACAGGAACCAACTTAGGGTTGCCAGGTTGAAACATAGTCAGAATGGTACTCCTTTACAATGACAATAATACTACGAAATATTGTTTTGATATATATGTGCCCATTCCAGCAACATGGATCTTAGAGTTATTTCTCACAAAACTTAGAAATACATGCCATTTTTTTGGATGAACTAAAATGCAATTTATGTGTTAAGTTTCAGTTTTAAAAATAAAAGTAAAAGTTGAAATAAATGTATTCAAATTGTATGAGAGGCATTATTTCATGAAAAAGAAAAAGAACAGTAGAAATGGCATGAACAGTTGAACACATCAAAAGTCTTTTTTACTTTCACGCTTCCGTAACAAGCTGTGAGATCGCTTACATTGGGCGAGCATACCATGACATGATTCATGGCCAAATACTTTACTTGTGGATGTGATGTCCTTGATGCAGTGTTCCACTCCTTGGGAATGGCAAGGGTACGCATTCAGTACAATGGGTTGGCTTTCATCCATTTGGTCCACTCTGTTCTTCAGCAATGGAGGAACTGGGGCAGAAGAAAGCTCTACCAGCTCAGTGTACATCTTGGCATTGAAGTTTATCTTCATTGCCGATTTTTCAAATATTCTACCAAAGGTTTGGTCATCATTCTCATTCATCTGTGCTCATTTCATCAACTTGATCGCCATCGAGCGTATGCCACAATCTTCATCAGCAACAGCTGACAACAGGATGTTCTCTGGGTGACAGATGTAGCTGTTATTGGCATGCACAGGGCGAATGATCTCTTGATCCTCCAACGGCAGCCTTTGAAGGAGCTCCATTGTGAAGAAGAAATTTTTGACTCCATCCTGACATGAGCTGTCGGCTTTCACCCTGAAACACACAGGAGCATACAGAAGTAGTTCACAATGAATGAAACGAGACATTTTAGGGTTGGTGATGGTTGCTCCTTTGACACGTAAAGTTGCAGTACGCGATTAGCTTTCGTAAGCTACCTGGCATGATTTTGCGGTCCTGGTTGTGCAGATGGTCCACACCCTCATTAGTATCTCCACTTGGCAATTGCACTGCCAAACATGCACGGTACACGTAACCCTGATCTTTGCCGAGATCACTTACAACTCCTGGTAAAATGCAAGTTTTTCCAGCAACACATTCATAACCAACAACTGGAAGATCTTTTGGGTCAAATTCAAGCGATTGACCCACTTCTCCTCTGCAGCCTCGTGGACCTGTTGTCAATCCATCAACTGCCTCGAAATACCTTCGGAAAATGATTTCAACAAAATGCAACAAACAAACAAGCCACTGTAATGGTCTGCCAAGCTGCGTTTCGAGCTCACAGATCACTCCATTTCTCTTTCCAGTATTGACATTTGTCCCATTACAGACGATAGCTTGCAACAAATCTGTTGAATATGTTTCTCGAATGATAGACATGACATCCTTGGCAATATCTGCTGCTCGTCCACTCTCGGGAGAAACGTGGTCGATGTAAATGGCGTCAGGAAAAGCAACTACTAAGTAGTGATGTTCCTTCACAATTCTCTTACCATCTGGGGTTTTCTTGAGCGTCTGATCGATTTTTTTCATCGAAACCAATGCAAACAATCTGCTTCAAGTCATTTTTATGCTGTTGGAATGTGACATCTCTCGAGTATTTTCTCTGACGGCGGAGTTTACTGGGATCAACTTTATTTTCTTCACAAGGAATATTCATATCTTTCAGTGCTGCGTTCACAATGGAGCAGATGTCTCTATTGCTTACTTGACATCGATCAGCTACACAACTCATCCCCTTCTTACCTCCCCTCCATTACCCTCTCCTCCCACCTGACCAGCTGCGCTGCGCTACACAAATCCCGGATGGATTTTTCCACTCATTTTATCCATTTAAATGTGCCCTATGCCCAATTCTTGTACAAAATAATATATAAAAGAAAGAGAAAATTTAATTGATACCGCCATACATCTGGAATGGGCTAATTATCACCTGCCAACACCTCACGTGCACTTGTTCACTACTTTTCCATGTTTATTTCCCCTTGAAATATGCCGTATGACCTGTTCTCATAATAAAAATATATATAAGAATGGAAGGGAGAAGCCCAAGTGATATTTACATTCACCTGGAACTACCTAATTTATTATGTAAGGTCTAGGTTTTCTGCCAATCATTTCATAGCGTATAAATTAGCAGCTGTCACTGTCAACCCTTCACTGCCCCTAGGCCACAGTATTCAGTTTACTGTCGTCTTTCAAGGTTAAACCATGTCGGATTCGCGCCTGTCCAATTCCGTCGCTTTTTAGCCCCATGCAAAGGGCCCTGTGACCTCTACCCCTACTAAACCTCATGTGGGAAGGGGTAAAGGGCAAAGTGACTGCTGTGGAACGTGAACTGCCTAATTTATCAATGATAATGATGGACAATGACTACGAACTTTCTGGTGACTCTAAAACAGTGCAAGTGGAAATGTAAATAATGTGTAAACAGCAAGTGAAAGCAATGAATGTAAATATAACTGAAGTGGAAAATAGTTTTATAAGTTACTGCAAGTGACAGTGCATAACACAGTGTAAATAAAATAGAAATGTAAATAATGTAAATAAAATAGAGAATGTAAACTGAAATGTAAATACGGTAAAACCTCACTATATCGGACTAATTGGGGCCTAAGCCAGTCTGAAAAAAGCGAAATTCCGATAAAAGCAACATCAGGACTCCCCCCTTGACTTCTCCTTTTGTTATGCACGGAGGCTTGCTTGCCATTCATGTATTTATTCTCTCTCTCTCTGCACTGGGCACTTCTATTTTACTTCACATATTTTTGACTTCGTCGTCACCTTCATCTTCACCTTCCCATTCATTTTTACCTTCTCTTTCAGTTCACTCTGACATTCACATTCACTATCATATTCTCTTCCATGCTCATTTCACGTTCACCTTCACACTCACTTTCACTATCACTCATTTTGAATTTCCCTTTCACCTTCACTTGCAACCTTACTTTCACATTTACCTTTACAATTATTCACTCACCTTCACTTTTGCTCTCCCTTCTTTTACTGTCACATTCACCTCCACCTACACTCACACTTTCACCTTCACTTTCATTTTCACCTTCACTTTCAACTTTTCTTTCACCTTCTTCACTTTTACATTCATTTTCACTTTCACTTTCACCATCTTCACTTTTACATTAATTTTCACCTTCACTTTCACCTTCATTTTCACCTTTGCTTTCACCCTCACTTTCACCTTCACTTGCACTTTCGACTTCATTTTCACCTTCACCTTCATTTTCATCTTCACTTTCACCTTTCACCTTCACTTTCACTTTCTACTTCATTTTCACACCTTCACTTTCATGTTTACTTTCACCTTCACCTTCACTTTTACTTTCACTTTTGACTTCACCTTCACTTTCACTTCTACTTTTGCCTTCATTTTCACACTACCTTCACAATGCCTTCACTAACCTTCACTTTTTCATTCACTTTCACACCTCTCCTGGAAACAGAGAGAGAGAGAGAGAGAGAGAGAGAGAGGAGGGACCAAGGTTATGCCTATCCCCCTCATTTGTTTATGCCAAGGGGACGCCACTTGTCATTTCTGTATTTATTCTCTCTCTCTCTTTCTCTCTCTCTCTCTCTCTCTGTTGACTTTGACATTCAATATTTACTTGTGTGCTCTCTTTCACCCTCACTTTTACTCTCATTTTCACAGTTATTTTCATTTTCAATTTTACCTTCTCTCCCTCTCTCTCTCTGTTGACTTTGACATTCAATATTTACTTGTGTGCTCTCTTTCACCCTCACTTTTACTCTCATTTTCACAGTTATTTTCATTTTCAATTTTACCTTCTCTCCCTCTCTCTCTCACTGGAGAGGGACAGGGAGGAAGGGAAGGTATGGAGGAGGAGAGAGTGGAGGAACCAATGTTATAGTATCTCCTCCGTTTGTCTGTTTATTCGTTTATTCCAAGAAAGGACTGCTTCTGGCTTTATTGGACTTTTCCTGAAGCATAAGAATTTAGTCCACTTGGCTCCTCGTGTCCGATAAAAGCGAATTCCACTATATTGAAGTCCGTTATATCGAGGTTTTACTATAAGTATTAATATAAGAATACGAGTATAAATACTAGGAGTAATGAAAGTGAAAGTTTCGCTCTAGCATGTATAAATACTGGGAGTAATGAAAGTGAAAATGACAGCTTCGCTCTCTATGCTAATTTACAAAACAAGAAAGCAAATGCCTGGAGTGCTAATAAACTACTAGTACTGAAAGAAGCTTATAGATAAATATTGTATATATAAATAAGTGTAATAAAGTACTAAGAATATAAAGTGTGAGTGTGTTTACAAATAATAAATGACAGCTCCGCCTCAGAATACCACTGGGGAACCAGCACAGGAGGAAAGCTCGTATGCGCTCGTAATTTAAATTGCTCTCACAGTGTTTATTTTTTGGAATATGGATTCCAAACTACTTGAAATTCATAGAACAGTGTTTGTAGTTATAATATCAGACAGTGGTAACCATATTATGGGGTATTGGGAAGTGTAAAGTGGAGACTTCGTTACCCAACTTCAGAAGTCTCCACAAGTCCTACGGTAGACGACATCCCAGGAGAAAGCTGAAAGTATGTGCCGTATGCTTATATAATTATAATATTCTAGGACTAATGACTGATTTTTGGCAAATATTTTTTAAAAGTCAGTCGGAGCATGAATATCCCTGCGGGACACGCATGGCACACTCCCAACAACCCCGCGGTTAAGGGGTTAAGGAAGCGGTCAGGTCGCCCGCAGCAGTGTTTACCAACAATCTCTCCAACTGGCTGCGTTGTTTACCAACCACCATTCCGACAGGACGTATTAGTGTATCATGCACTTTAAATTCTCGTTTATACCTATCAGAGGTAAGTTTATAAAAATGTCCAGTAGCTGTGGTAATCTGAGAATAACAAGTAACCTGTGAAGGACTCATTTCAACAGAAACTAGAAAACACTCAGAGAGCACATACCTCTGCCAATGCCATTAAAAAGGATGCAGATTCAGATTCATGGAGATGTTGTGTGGAATACATACAGTAGGATCTGGATCTGCCCCAAAATTTACCGTATTTTGCAGGGTATAAGACGGACTTTCTTGTCTCAACCTTCAAATATCCCCAAGCATCCTGGAGGCCAGACTAGACAGGTTCACTTGACTCCATTTAGAAGAAACTCTTACACAGATGACCAACTCACTACTTCGCAGTCACAAGTATTTTCTAGAGTATAAAGACCGCTGATTTACTGTAAAAAAATTATATTCATTTGTGTAAATATTCAGCAGATTTTACAATTACAAACACCCAAGTTCAAGAATGCAGAACACTTGGGGTTTGTTTACAACTGGTCATGTGATGGTCAAAGGGTTTAGCAGCACAGCAATTTAGTGTCTAGCATACACCCTACCCTAGCAGGCTAACATGATCTCTGGTGAACTCCCAGCTAACCTTTTGAAATGCAGTCATGATCACTTCGCTTTTCATCCACTCACTAACTAGTAAGGGCAACATATTGGAGATGCTGGCAAGCTTGACTGCTGGGTCATTATAACAAACGTCTGTCCCATATGGAAATTCAATAACCTTTGTTAGGCTGGCTTCTCTTACTGATATTTTGTTTTGTTCGAGAAAAGGATATCATAGAAAGAAACAATCTTATGTCACTGCTGGTGAAAGATCGTAAAAACAGTTGCAACATTAAACAATCCTGCCTGAAATTACAGTATTTTAGCGGTTTAGCAATTTAGCACCTAGCACTCACTCTACTCTTGAATGTTAACATATCACTGGTGAACTGCCTGCATACCTCCTGAAAGACAATCATGATCACTTGCCATCCACTCACTAAGTGGCAAGGCAATCATATTGAAGAGAGGTTGGTTAGCAAGACTGCTGAGTCATTATAATAGACATCCGTCCCACATGGAAATTCGATCACCCTTGTTAGGCTGGCTTCTCTTACTGGTATTTTGTTTCATTCAAGACAAGAGTATTATAAAAGGAAACAGTCTTATATTACTAGTATCAAGAAACAGGGAAAACATTTGTAACATTAAACAGTATTGCCTGAAATTATAGCTACAGTGTGTTTTTCACCCATGACTGATGTACAGTACTTTAGAAGTGTTTAAGCCAATCAGGGCTCAGCCACTTACAGTGCTGTTATGGAAATGGGATAAAATTTACAAAGTAGATAATTATTACAATATCTGGAATTAGTGCCAGATGGGCAATCATAACAGCACATGCCATTTTTGTTGTATTCACAGCTGACAAAGCAATAAGACCAATCGAACCCATTCATCCTCTCCCTCACTGGTGATTAGAGTGATTGATCCTGTTCACCCTCTGCCTCACTCCTGATCAAACTGATTGATCCTGTTCACCCTCTGCCTCACTGATGCCCTAGCAAAGCTAACAAAATCGGCAAAAGTGATGCAACCTATTTTTTTTTTTTTTTTTTTTTTTTAAGAAAGAAGGAACCACAGGCCAGGAGCTCACAAACCATTCCTTCCAAGAAAAAAAAAAAAAAAAATACAAAAGAAAGCCAAATTCAAGATCCATTCATTTTGAGATGCCTGGACGCACTGCATTTTAAAGACCGGAGATCATAGGAAGTACGAAATAAAGGCAGAGGGAGGCAGTTCCAGAGTTGCCCTGTTGTATAAATGAAGGACTGGGAGTAATGGTTAACTCTTGCAATAGAAAGCTGGACAGAAAAGGGATGAGAGTTGCTAGACGGGTGATACGCACCCATCGTAGAGGTGGGGAGATGCAAGCAGACAGTTCAGAGGAGCAGTGACCATTGACGTAGTGATAGAAAACAGATAAAGATGCAGCAGTGCGGCAAAGAGACAGGTTGAAGGGAGCCAGTAAGAGGAGGAGAGTTAATAAGATGAAACGCCTCTGACTCACCCTATTGAGAAGAGCTGTATGTGGGAAGCCTCCCCACACATGAGAGTTGTACTCTACACAGGGGTGAATAAAACCCATGTATAAAGTCAACAGCTGTGCAGGGGTAAAGAAGGTATGGAGTCGGCTTAGCACACCTAATCTCTTGGAAGCAGATTTTACAAGAGATGTACTGTAATATGATCTTTCCAAGATAAGTCCCGAGTGAATGAAACCCCAAGCATGTTCAATGATGATGTAGGATTGCGCTGGATATTATTAAACATTAGTGGGTACTCCCGTGGAAGATTTTGTCGGGTTGGTAGGTGTAAGAACTAAGTCTGATGCATTAAAACCAACAAGATTATTTTTACTGCAGTCAGAGTTACGAGCCAAGTCAAACATTAGGTATGCCATACCCTCATCCCTTGTATGTTGAAGTAACTCATGATACAGATGTTGCAGGAACCAAATGGAGATGTGATGGGGGGAATCATCAACGTACGAGTGGACAGAGTCAGATGTACAGCTTAGAAGTTCATTGATGAATAAAAGGAAGAGAGTTGGTGACAGGACAGAGCCCTAAGGAACACCACTGTTGATAGATCTAGGAGAAGAATGATGGCCATCTACAACAGCAGCTACAGAACGACCAGAAAGGAAGCTATAGATGAAGGCACAGATAGAAGGATAGAAACCGTAATAGGGCAGTATGGAAATTAAAGATTTATGCCAGACTCGATCGAAAGCCTTTGACATGTCAAGTGCAAAGCACAGAAGTACAGTTCTAGAGGACAACAGGAGGGACTACATCAGGCCCATATGCCATGTTAGTACTGAGGCCAGTGATGGCAGAAAATATATCAGCTGAAGAAATTTTAATGTCAGCCATGAGGAAGTCAGAGGGGGGATGTGATGGAGGAACAGCACCAGAATCGTCTTAAGTGGAATTATAGGAGAAAGACTGAGCAAAGAGATCTGCTATATCAGTAGAACAAATAGCTACAGAGCCATCAGAGTAAAAATGAGGAGGGAAAGATGATGATGTAAAGTTGTTAGAAAGGTTTTTGGCAAGGTGCCAAAGGGAGTGGGAAGAATTAGAGCTGGAGAGTTGAGAGCATTTATTCGTTTCGTTTTTAAAGGCTCCAACATGCTTGCATGTGTCGGCCTTGGTCACCTAATGGCGGCTCTCCACGCTGCACGATCCATTGCAGCCTCCCTGTTCAGTCCCTTAACCCTAAGGTCACACTTAATGACCTCATCCCATGTCTTTCTCGGTCTACCCCTCATAACCCCACCCCCAATATTAACACTTCTCACCTTCCTCACCCAATTATCATCCCCCATCCTCTCCACATGTCCAAACCACCTCAATCTACCTCTCCTCATCACAACACCAATACACTCCAGTCCCATCCTACCTCTCAACTCTTCCATCGTAAACCCAGCCCCTCCAGGCCTTGGACGCAGGGACGCACTGCACATCCACCTAATCATTGTCATTTCTGTACGTCTGAGCCAGCGAATGTCTTCCTCCTTCACTGCCCAGGTCTCACTGCCATACAGCATTACACTCCTAACACATGCTGCATACAAAGACCCCTTAGCACGTAGAGAGAGCCCTCTCAATGTCAGGAGAGGCAAGAGCTCCCTGAACTTCTTCCAACCACTTCTCACCCTAGCCACAGAGCTAGCTCCAGCCCCACCTCCAGCACACAACATGTCTCCCAAATAACAAAACTCTTCCACACACTCAAGAGATTCACCAGCAAGTTCAATCCTTTCACGTCTGACGATCTCCACCTGCTCACCCCGGCACGCCGTACACATAAAATCAGCATTATCTCGCAGTCTACCTCTAATACCACTACATCTCTTATGCACCCATTTATCACACACACCGCACAAGATGGAATTACTTCCCACACCCTTGTGGCAAACTGCACATGGCCACTCTCCCTCGTCTTTGACAATACCGCCACCAACCCTAGATATCATCACTTTTGTTTTATCTGCATTTACCCTTAAACCCTTTTGCCCAATACCATCTCTCCACTTCCTAAACCTTTCCTCCACCTCCCTTTCATTCTCTGCAATCAACACCAAATCATCAGCATACAACAACTCCCACGGGAGTCCGTTTCTAAAGTCACGTGAAGGGGCTTCAAGTACCATGATAAACAACATGGGACTCAAGACTGACCCCTGATGCACACCAACATTCACGGAAAACTCATCACTCAAATCTCCATTCACTCTCACCTGGGTGTGAGCACCCACATACATGGCCATAACCACCCTAACCAGCCACTCCTCCAAGCCAAGCTTTCTCATTGCCCACTTCACCACCTCTCTAGGGACTCTGTCAAAGGCCTTTTCCAAATCAACAAAAACAAAATAAAGATCCCTTCTTCTACTAATATATTTTTCCTGAAGCTGTCAAACAATGAATATGGCATCAGTGGTCCCCCTACCTGGCATAAACCCAAACTGCATCTCATCAATATTCACTCTTTCTCTAATCATACCTTCTAAAACTCTCTCCATTATGGATGAAATTATTTTTTGCAGAGCGAAGAACAGACTTAGCATGATTCCAGGCAGAAACATAAAAAAGATGTGATTCAGGGGTGGGTTGGCTCTGGTACCTTTTATAGGCCCTCTCCTTGTTGTGGACAGCATTAGAACAAGCGTGATTAAACCAAGGCTTTCTTGCATCAGTCAAAGGATATGAGAAGAGAATGTATGCTTCCATGCCCGAGAGAATAACCTCCGTAATGCGCAAGGCACACTCAGATGGCTCACGGCCATGGAAACAATAATCATTCCAGGGAAAATCAGAGAAGTACTGCCTGAGGGCCTCCCAATCCGCAGCTCCAAAGTGCCACAATAGATGAGTTTCCGGTCAAAAATTTTTTGAAGTTAGGTACTTCTATGAGTAAAAGATACTCAGAAAATAACTATGTCAACCATTATTTCCAATAAAAATGTGCAGAAACATGAAAAAATGATAGATAAAGTAGCCAAAAAATCACGCGACACTGAAACGGCCTGTGATTGGTCGTGACGTCACTACTCACACTGAAGCAGCATAGTCTACTTTGTTAACGTTTAGCCAGGATACACTGTGCTTATTTCTGACTTCTAAGAATGTCCAGTGACAAGAGGAATAATTGTTAATGTTTCGTTCCAATGTGTAAGTGCACTGACAAAAGCACAGTAGGGAAATTATTCCTTTGTATACTAGCCAATAACAATAAACGAAAACAGTGTTGGCTGGCTGCTCGTCGGAAGTTCCCAGTGCTGGAATGCAGTCTTTACTGTTGTGAAAATAATATATTCTTCACCATATAGGTTCATATACACCTAATTATCTGAAATTCAGTAAAAAAACTATGCTTTATTTAATTCTTAACAGAATATTAGGAGTCAGAGTGAAAACGTGCTAAGGTTAGCGGGTATTTCTACTTTAGATCGCCAACATGCCTTGACAGACTTCTGTTTTGCACAGATACTGATTTTAACCCGCCCCGTCCCGACGACGTATGGGTACGTCACCACGATTTGCATTTGCCAGTCCCGGCGACGTATGGGTACGTCACCACGATTTGCATTTGCCAGTCCCGGCGACGTACCAGTACGTCGTGCAATTGCAATGTGCATAATTTCGACAATTTTCAAATTTCGCGCTTAATTTGCGGTACGTACCCTCGCCTGACCTTCCCCTACCTGCCACCAGGCGGGAACACTCGGCGACCCCGCGCGACCCGCGCTAGCCCGCCACTTGTCCACTCACCTGGTAGCCACGGTCCTGCTCAGACATGGCTAAGAGAGGTCTCTCAGAGAGCGAAATTCAAGTCGCCCTGGACACCTTCACTGGCGACAGTGATTCCCCACTGGATGACGAGGAGATGGACAAGGATTATGTGCAGCCAGAGGAGGAAGAAACCACCAGCAGTGACGAGGAAGTTCCGTCACCCAGGAAGCGGCAGTACGTGACTTACCGTGCTGCTAGAGAGGGGCAGGAGGCAAAGAAGGCACGTGGTATATCATATCCCTATCCCCAGTGTGCCTTGAAAGCAGAATTCGAGGTCGAGGACGAGGACGAGGACGAGGACGGAGACGTGGGACATGCTGCCACGTGGTATGGGCAGGAGGTGATTACCCATCGTGGCCCAGAGCGCACACCACGTCGTCTAAGCAGGTATGGGCCTAGCATTCTGTTTGGGGCGGTAGGAAGTGAAGTGGAGGGAGTGGGGAGTGAAATGGACATTCCTGGGATTAGGGAAAGTGAGAGTGAGGTGGGTGAGTCATTGCTCTCCCTACGCAGTGTGAGGCGGCAGAGTGGATCACGTGGGCCAGTGCGGGTGCGTTCATTATCACGTGGGGTTGTGAGGGAGGGGGAGGTGGGGAGGAACCACTCCAAAGCACGTCTTATGCTCCCCAATATCCCCTAACACGTGGTCGAGCAAGGTTGCGTGAGAGAGCACGTGGTGTGGTAATGGAGGGGGAAGGTGGGGAGGAACCATTCCCCAGCACGTCTTCTGCTCCCCAATATTCAACAATTTCATCCCCACAGCCCCCTAATGTTCCTCAAGGCCGTAAGGGTAAGGGAAAGGGTAAAGGCAGAGGGAAGAGGAGTGACAGTGGGGAAGCCCTCCGTACTCCTTCTCCCCAACCTCCCCAACCAGGATCTCCTCCCCACCCAGACGAAGGCGGTGATTTTTTTTTTTTTTTTTTTTTTTTTTTTTTTTTTTTTTTATGTGTCCGACTCTGGGCATAGGCTTCACAGCCTGCTATCAAGGCCCAGCAGTCCTCCTACATACCATACACCTCTACATGTCACCACTTCGGCGCTAACACCCACCGTCCATATTGAATACATGCTAGGGCTGTCTCATACAGGACTGGTGTACTGGTATTAGCGGGGGTATTTTTACGACATGTCGGCGGGTCTTCTGGTAGATCAGTAAAGCCTGATTTAATGAAATTCAAATCCTTAAACTGTTCCCTGCCCCAGCCGGGATTCGAACCTGGGTCCGTTAGGACTGCAGGCCACCTCTCTACCTCTCATCGGTGGGGATGAGGGATTTGTGTCGTGGGATTGGGAGGATGGGAGTGATTTTTCTCCCCTCATTCACCCCTTCACTAAGCATGGGCGATCTGGCTGCATTGCACCAGGTATTCACTGTAATTCAAAGCAGGTTGGATTTTTTCCACCTGTTTTTCAGTGAGGCCTTCGTAGATCAGATCGTTTTTCAAACAAACCTGTTTGCAAGCGGCCAGCAGCTAGAAAGTGAAAGATTGGGAACAAGGAGTAGGCATTCTATGATTTATGATTACCCTGTCTCCATTCCAGAAATGTTCTTATTTTTTGCCCTTGTCCTTTTGATGGGTATAATAAGAAAAAATAGAATTCCTGCTTACTGGACTACGGACCCTGTTATGTTTACCCCCATATTTGGTCAAGTGATGAGCCGTAATCGGTTTCAACAAATTCTAAGTCGCCTCCATTTTTATGATGCTAATGACCCTGCAAATGCAAACAACACTGACAAAATGAGGCGAATTAGGCTGGTCTTTGATCACCTCAGGCAAACCTTTCGATCCTCATTCTATCCCTATAGAGATCTCGTCATAGACAAGAGTCTCGTGTTGTGGAGAGGCAATATTTCATTCAGACAGTATATACCCAGCAAAAGGCACCGTTTTGGGTTCAAGATCTTTGTTATGTGTGACTGTAGGACTGGATACGTGCAAGACATAGTCTTGTACACCGGTGCACAGACAGACATAATAGAAGATCGAAGTATAGGACTTTCGGGAGCAGTGGTAAAGACGATGATACAAGACTACCTTCACCGTGGTCACGTTCGCTACCTTGACAACTGGTACACTAGCCCTCTTCTCGCTCGTTATCTTCACAGACATGAAACGGGAGTCTGTCGAACCGTAAAGGTGAACCGGCGTCACATGGTCAAGGTAGGGCGGAAACTTGCAAGGAGTGAGGTTGTCTTCTTCAAAGCAAACAACATCCTTGCAACAATGTGGAACCACAACAGAGAAGTAAGCCTCTTGTCCACGGTTCACCGCCCCTTGATGCACCGTACTGATTCTGTTGATTACCATAGCGAGAGCAGGCGTCATGTTTGGAAACCTGAATGTGTCATGGACTATAATATAAACATGCGCCTCGTGGACCAGTCAGACTCCATGATATCGACGGTAGAGTGTGCCAGGACCACGATGAAGTGGTATAAAAAACTGTTCTTTCACTTGCTAGATATCACTGCTCTGAATTGCCACCACTTTCACGCCATGACCACAGGAGTTCAGGAAACCTTTGAAGGGTTTGTGAGGGAGCTCACACGAGAAATCTTTGCTAAGTATGCTGTTGAAAGGCCCCAACAGCGCCCCCGCACTGCCCATATTACCCACACTCCCCAGAGAATATCCGCCCGCCATTTCCCAACTCCTATCCCTCCCCAGCCCAACAGACCTAGGCCCCAGCGCAGGTGTCACGTGTGCAGTCATTCCCAGGTGAGACTCACGACACAGAGGAAGGACACCCGCTATGAGTGCGTGCAGTGTGACGTGGGTCTGTGTATTCACCTATGTTTTAGTGAATATCACACGTTGCTGCACTTTTAGCATGGTGTGAATGCGAAAGGACGCTGAAAATATGAGGTAAATGCGACAGACAGACGCTCTGTGAAAATATCAGTCATGTGGATCGCCAAATACAGTATTAGTATAAAGTGCCTACGGGTAGAACATAAGTGAAAACATTGGGTGTAAGTATATAAATCTCCCCTAAGTTGAAACTTACATAGAGGGTTGTTTGATTCGATATTCTGTCGCTCAGTGCAATAAATACGGCCCCTTATTATATATTTCTTATTATGTGACATTATTACGGGTATAAGTTCAAATTATTGTATATGATGATGTATATTCTAAGTCAAATATTCATAGCGTGTCTATAAAGATAAGATTTCCTGACGCTTAGTCGAATGAATAAGGCACGTATTAGTCAAAATAAAAGTCAGCAAGTGATAAAGTGAATAATTAGTATATAAGTGTGTGAGTGAATTAGTATATAAGTGTGTGAGTATTATGTATGACGAAACATTCCTTGCGAGGGTATTTTCAGGCGATATTCTCACGCTCACTTGAATAAATAATGGCAGTAAGTATGTACAGTGCATTCTAGGGGTGTAAACGTGTGTAATGTAAGTGGGAAAATATGATTTGAGTGAATAAATAAAGAAGATGATGAAACACGAGTGTCTGAGATCGTGGTTGCTACGTGAATAGGCGCTAGCATATCGCTAAATGCCCTCGTAATGAATGATAATAATTGAAAACCTTCACAGTGGTGGAGGAAAGGTTCTATGTAAATGGGAAAATAATTGGAAAGTGATAAAACAATTTGGTATGTTGAAGTACGAGTCATAGCGAGTGCGCTTACTAAGCTGATGTGCGCTAAACTTATGCTGCATGTCATCATAATGAATGAAAACATCTGAAAACACTTACAAACAGTTGTAATTGGTAAATTGTCATTGAAACAGAAGTATACAAGTAGAAAAAATGATAGGTTGACTCATACCAGAAACTTAGCATATAGCATGATACGACTCGGACCTAACTCGCTATGCTCGCGCGATGGTACAATGCTTATTTTTCCTATATATGTGTCTGAAATCCATTATATTGTTACTGTTATTGTTTATTAGTTCAAATTCAATAAATGTAGAGGTGTTGTGTGTTGTTTGTCCCATTATTCCTTACCACAGAAAACGTAAACGCATATCCAGCCCATTACAGAATACGATACCTGCGGGGGGAAACCGCACCTGTAGAGACCACTTATAGACCGCAGAGACCACTTTTTTCAGGATTTTCCATCGTTTCTCGACCTAAGCGGAAGTGTTATAAGAAAAAAAATTTTTCCAAAAAGGCTCGGGACTGGGGGATGTCATAGGTGCGGAAAGGCTCGGGACGTGACGGGTTAAAGTGCAAATAAATGCATTTGTATGTTAAATTAATAATTATACAAAGCAGAAGTCTGCCAAGGCAAGCTGTTCAACTAAAGGAGAAACACTTACGCTAATTTTAGCTAGTTTTCGCTGTGAATCCGGATTTTTTAACCCCTTAACTGTGGGGCGTCACTTTCGTGACGCTTGGGAGCAAGGGATCATACCGCGGGGTGTCACTTTTGTGATTCTGTGTTATTTTGAATTCACCCGGGCTTCCAAGTGGGGGCTTGTATCATCTATCAGTACTGCCAATGTCCAACACTAGTCAGCACTCCTAATCTCATCTGTACTCCCATCCATTGTTGACAATTTAGCCATTTCTCCCCGTTCTTGACTCCCCTCCCTACCCCCCCTCCATTACCCTATCCTCTCGCCTGCCCGGCCATGCTACACTAAGTAAATCTGCCCTGGAATTTTTCACTGATTTCATCCATTGAAATAAGCCCTATGCCCTATTCTTATACCAAATAATATATACAAGAAAGAAATAAGGTAAGTGAGAGTGCCATACACCTGGAATTGGCTAATTATCACCTGACAACACCTCACGTGCACTCGTTCGCTAATTTTCGCTGTTTATTTCCCCTTGAAATATGCCGTATAATCCATTTTCGTAATAAATATACATATAAGGAGGGAAGGGAGAAGCCTAAGTGATATTTACATTCACCTGGAACTACCTAATTTATAATGTATTGTCTAGATTTCCTGCCAATCATTTCACTGCTATAAATTAGCTGTGTCAAGAGGCTAACGTTGGTAGTAATGAATTTCCCTAGGTAGGCCACCACCCCGGCCCACCCATATCAGTTCACTCTCATCTTCCGAAGTGGAGGTACGTCTGTTCGCTCTTGCTACTTCAGGGACTTTTCACCCCCATGCAAAGGGCCCTGTGACCTTTACCCCCTACTAAACCTCGTGTGGAAAGAGGTAAAGGGCTGACAATTGATAAAAGAGTGACTATGATCTTTCTATTGAGTAAAACAGTGCAAGTGGAATTGTAAATAATGTGTAAACAGCAAGTAAAAGTAATGAATGTAAATATACGTGAACAATGGAAAATAGTTTTATAAGTTACTTCAAGTGACAGTGCATAACACAGTGTAAATAAAATAGAAATGTAAATAACTTAAATAAAATAGAGAATGTAAATAGAAATGTAAAGGAGTAGTATTATAAGAATACGAGTATATACCCAAGGAGTAATGAAAGTGAAAGTTTCACTCTAGCATGTCTGAATACTATGAGTTATGAGAATGAAGGTGAAAGTGACATTCACTCTCAATGCTAGTATACATGACGAGAAAGTGAATGCTACGTATTTTACTGAAAGAAATTGAATCCCTACAGTGACAATAAACTAATACTACTGAAGGAAACTTATGGATAAAGACTGCAGATATATATAAGTGTTATATAGTAATAGAAATATAAAGTGTGAGGGGGTTTTATGAACAATAAATGACAGAGTACCAAGAGCGAACTAGCGCAAGTGCGACGGTCAGACGCGCTCGTAATTTTCATTGCTTTCACAGTGTGTGTGTGTGTGTGTTTTTTTTTTTTTTTTTTTTTTTTTTTATGGATCCCAAACTACTTGAAAATCATAGAGTAGTGTTTATAGTGTTAATATCTGGCTGTGGTAATCATATTACGGGTTGTCGGGAAGTGTAAAATGGAGACTTCGTTACCCAACTTCAGAGGTCTCCACAAGTCCTACAGTAACCAACGAAGGCTCAACAAACATTCCAGGAGAAAGCTGAAGGTATGTGCCATAAGCATATATATAATTTTAATATTCTAGGACTAATAACTGATTTTTGGCAAATATTTTTTGAGAGTCTGTCGGAGCCCAAATAACCCCGCGGCACACACAAAACACTGGTAAACATGCCCGTGGTGTAGGGGTTAAAAGGTAAAATTAAATACAAAAATTTGACCAGATTTTGAATAATTAGGCGGGTATGGACCTCTATGGTGATAAAATGTATAACATTTACCAATTAAAAATTGCCAATTCGGTGTTGATTTGGTAAATCACCGCCGATTCAGTATTTCGTCAACTCCCCTGAGGTTCTGTAGTTGCGTCACTGAAACTGTTTTTTTTCTTCAGAAAACTAATAATGAAGAGGTCAGATATTAAATTTGAGCATAATACCATCATAAACTCATATGACTGATACTGTACAGCATACATTTAACACTTCTCACCTCATGAGGTATGAGCACCGCTCGGGAATGGTGTAGCTGTAAGCTACTTCTGGTCTATTTCACAATTTACTTACCTAACAGGTACCACCCATTTATACCATGAAAAATATTCCTTCACAACATACCTGAAAGGGGTAGTTTGGATCTACGGTGGCCATGTAGGTACAACTATCATCTCTGTTACTGGTAAAGTATTGTGTGATGGACTGGAGCGTCATCTGCAGTGTGAATGCTGACGTCATCGCCAACATGGCAGCTCCTTCCCTCCAGCCGCAAAGAATTAAAGTTATCACGTCTTGTTCAGTGCAAATGATAAATTAAATTAAGAGATACATATACCGTAAGTTTTTAAATACATGGCAGAGTGCACTGGCCATGTTTACCCAGAACCGATAACTCGTCTATTGATGTTTCTTTGGAGGGTCTACATGCTACACTGAAGCAATAGGACAGGTTAGCCCCTTAACCGTGGGGCGTCACTTTCGTGACGCTTGGGAGCAAGGGATCATACCGCGGGGCGTCGCTTTTGTGATTCTGTGTTATTTTGAATTCACCCGGGCTTCCAAGTGGGGGCTTGTATCATCTATCAGTACTGCCAATGTCCAACACTAGTCAGCACTCCTAATCTCATCTGTACTCCCATCCATTGTTGACAATTTAGCCATTTCTCCCCGTTCTTGACTCCCCTCCCTACCCCCTCTCCATTACCCTATCCTCTCGCCTGCCTGGCTGTGCTATGCTAAGTAAATCTTCCCTGGAATTTTTCACTGATTGGATCCATTGAAATAAGCCCTATGCCCTATTCTTATACCAAATAATATATACAAGAAAGAAATAAGGTAAGTGAGAGTGCCATACACCTGGAATTGGCTAATTATCACCTGACAACACCTCACGTGCACTCGTTCGTTAATTTTCACTGTTTATTTCCCCTTGAAATATGCCGTATAATATATTTTCGTAATAAATATACATATAAGGAGGGAAGGGAGAAGCCTAAGTGATATTTACATTCACCTGGAACTACCTAATTTATAATGTATTGTCTAGATTTCCTGCCAATCATTTCACTGCTAAAATTAGCTGTGTCAAGAGGCTAAACGTTGGCAGTACTGATTTCCCTAAGTAGGCCACCACCCTGGCCCACCCTTATCAGTTCACTCTCATCTTCCAGTGTGGGGGTAAGTCTGTTCGCTCTTGCTAACTTCAGGGACTTTTCACCCCCATGCAAAGGGCCCTGTGACCTTTATCCCCTACTAAACCTCGTGTGGAAAGAGGTAAAGGCTGACAATTGATAAAAGAGTAACTATAATCTTTCTATTGAGTAAAACAGTGAAAGTGGAATTGTAAATAATGTGTAAACAGCAAGTGAAAGTAATGAATGTAATATACGTGAACAGTGGAAAATAGTTTTATAAGTTACTTCAAGTGATAGTGCATAACACAGTGTAAATAAAATAGAAATATAAATAACGTAAATAAAATAGAGAACGAAAATAGAAATGTAAATGAGTAGTATTATAAGAATACGAGTATATACTCTAGGAGTAATGAAAGTGAAAGTTTCACTCTAGCATGTCTGAATACTATGAGTTATGAGAGTGAAGATGAAAGTGACATTCACTCTCAATGCTAGTATACAGGACGAGAAAGTGAATGCTACGTATTTTACTGAAAGAAACTGAATCCCTACAGTGACAATAAACTAATACTACTGAAGGAAACTTATGGATAAAGACTGTAGATATATATAAGTGTTATATAGTAATAGAAATATAAAGTGTGAGGGGTTTTATGAATAATAAATGACAGAATACCAAGAGCGAACTAGCACAAGTGCGACGGTCAGACGCGCTCGTAATTTTCATTGCTTTCACAGTGGGTTTTTTTTTTGGAGTATGGATCCCAAACTACTTGAAAATCATAGAGTAGTGTTTATAGTGTTAATATCTGGCTGTGGTAATCATATTACGGGTTGTCGGGAAGTGTAAAATGGAGACTTCGTTACCCAACTTCAGAGGTCTCCACAAGTCCTATGGTAACCGACGAAGGCTCAACAAACATTCCAGGAGAAAGCTGAAGGTATGTGCCATAAGCATATGTAATTTTAATATTCTAGGACTAATAACTGATTTTTGGCAAATATTTTTTAAGAGTTTGTCGGAGCCCGAATACCCGCGGCACACGCAAAACTTTGGTAAAAATGCCCGCAGTGTAGGGGTTAGGGTAATAAGGTTGTGACTGGAGGAGCCCAACAGAGAGGGAAGATCAACAGTGTAAGAAGAAGGATTAGTTGTTAGGATGAGGTCAGGTATGCTGGAGCTCTCTCCAAGGCAGTCAGAGATACAGGTAGGGTACTTTACAAGCTGCTCTGGGTCATTAAGGATAGAAAAGATGTAGGCTTGTTCACCAGGTGCATCAGTGAAAGGAGAGGAAAGCCAAAGATGGTGGTGAACAATGAAATCTCTTAGAATGGAGATTTCAGAGAAAGGAGAAATGGATAGCATGTATTCCATAGTAGAAGTAAGATAGTCGAAGAATTTTTCATAGTCAGTACTCGTAGAAATAGGAGATAAGTAAACAGTGCAGATATATTTCGTCAGAAAAGGACAGGAAAGCCAAAGCCAGAGAGTAGAGGATTCAGAAGAAACAAGTTCAGGAACACGAGAGCAAGAGTCGTTGTGCACATACACAACAACCACCTTTGGCTTTGAAATGAGTATAGAGAAAGAAGGAGGATACAGAAAAGGGTTTGCTATCAGTTGCCTCAGACAGCTAAGTCTCATTTAGGAAGAGGTGAGGTTTAGAGGAGGAGAGGTGGTGCTCACCAGAGTGAAAGTTAGAGGAAAGGCCGCGAATGTTGCAGAAATGAAGAAGAAGTGAGTCAGACAATGGTTCCAGGCAGCTCGTTGAGTTGTCACCAGGAGAGGGGCGGATGGTGGGGGCATTTATGGTCCCACCCCCCCCTGGGGACTCTGAGGCTTGGTTATTAGTCACCATGTTTCTCTTCTAATTTTGAAATGGAAGTGTAATGTGTACTGTGCATGTAGTCTGGCGTTGACAGTTAGAGAAACTTGTATTTGAGAGCATGCTGGCTTCCTCTCTGTTACTGAAACACTGAAAAAGTTCAGTAACGGGGGATGGTCAGGAACTAGTCCCGAGGACCGATGAAGCGTGGGCTCCAGCGCTCTCTATCATCAGCTTTCCATCCACCTTGGGAGTACTGCCCTGCTCGACTTATTGCCTAATTGTACCTTTACGGGAATGAGTCAAGTTCAAACTGTCATGTATATTGAACCATTTTTATCATACATGTCCTTAAATTTATTAATAGTTTTGGTACACAGTATTTAATTCGGTAGTGCATTCCACTGATCAACTGCCCTATTTGGGAAACTGAATTTTCTTATGTCTTTATTGCTTTTCTTTTATTGTAGTTTTTTTTGCAGTGTCCTTCATGTATATTGAACCATTTTTATCATACATGTCCTTAAATTTATTAATAGTTTTGGTACACAGTATTTAATTCGGTAGTGCATTCCACTGATCAAGTGCCCTATCTGGGAAACTGAATTTCCTTATGTCTTTATCGCTTTTCTTTTATTGTAGTTTTTTTTGCAGTGTCCTCTTGCTGATGCTTCCCCATACATTACCTACTCATTCATGTCTATTTTCTCTTTCCCTGAGATGCATTTATATGGCATAATCATGTCTCCTCTTTTCTTTCTCTCTTGTAGTGTTGGTAGATTCAGTTTTTCCAGTCTTTCTTCATAGCTTAGATCCCTTAAGCTTGGTAACCATCTGCTAGTGACCCTTTGTACTATTTCAATCTTATCTATGTGTTTTTTGAGATAAGGATTCCAGACTACTGATGTATACTCCAGGGTTGGTCTGATGAATAATGTTGTTATATTTCTCAGCATGGCTTCATTTATGTATGTGAAAGCTATTCTCTTATTGGTAAGCAGTGTATACATGTTGTGTACCTTCTCACTGATGTGGTCACCTGGAGATACAAGCTTGCTCTGAGCGTTACAGGGCCACACATCATCACTCATGTCCCTAACCCCTACCAGGTGACCGCAGAATACCACGGCACGTCCCGCACCCTCAGAAACCGGCATGTCCACCCCTTTCACGCCCCCACCTCCCCGGCTCCGGCTCCGGCCCCGCGCCCCACCCCACCCCCCACCCCCACACCACCTTCCTCTACCTCCTACGGCTGCTAAATCTCCCCCTCCCCTTCTCTTTCTCCCTTTCCCTACCCCGCCATCCCCACCTCACCCCCTGCCACGTCCAGCACCTCACCTGACAGCTCACCAACACCACTGAGCCCCCGCATCTCCCCCACCCCATCACCACCTAGTACCCGGGCCACCACGCCCAACACCAAGCGTCTCACCCACGCCTCCGCACCCTCACCACTCACCACACCCCTGCCTCAACCTCCGCCCCCCTCTGACAACCAAACCCACCAACCGCCACCTGCCCACACCCCCTCGGTCTCACCCACCCCAGCTCCCATCCCTGCTTACGCCAGAGCTGCCCACACCGCCTGCCCCACCACCAACCCCTACACCCACCCCCCACTGCCTGCCCACCTTGCGCTATCCACCCACCGACCACCCCTAAACCAAACAACTGCTGGTGCCCCGTGCCCATCTCAAGTGGGCTGATGCTGCATGCCTCCATCGCTGCCCACACCCACCCTCAGAACCACCACTACCCGTTCTGGCCGCCTCTCTTGCCCACCTGCCTGATATGCCCACTCTCCCACCCCCACCCGCCTCGCTGCAAATTCACACACCGACTCTTACCTTAAGCCCTCTCACATACATGATACACCAAGTTCAGATTCCAACCACCTATACTCCCCAGAGACTCCACGCCGCATTACCCCGGCATAAAACTCCACACTTGCCCTTCATCTCCAGCATTCAACACAGCCACCTCCTACGCCTCCTCTGCTCCTCCACCAACCAATCCACCCTGTTCATCACTTGCGATGAACAGCATGAAGAAAATCCTGCTACCACACCCTGGCATGCCCTCCTCCAACACCTCCAGCCAGTCTACGCCACCTACGATACAAGAACTTAACGCCTCCAGTCAAGAGGCCGTGACTTTTTCCAAGCTGACGGTGGCAAAATGCAGTAAGACACCAAAAACAGACTGCAATGAGCCGCCAGAAGGAGCCCACGGAGGAGTGTACACGGTGCGAATGAGCTCCAGGCGGAAACGGCTTAAGTCCACCCGGGCCGCGCGCCCCTATGACACGGAACTCGCCTGCCGCCACCATAGCAGGGATACAAGATGACCTGCCGGGTGAGCTGCCCACAGATTAGACCGAGGTGGAACTGTTTCTACAGTTCCTAACAGCACCCCTGAGACGGCTGATGACCACTCACCCTCCTACAGGAGACAATCAGAAGCCGCTCTGGAGGAAACTAGGAGACGGCCTGAAGCCGCTCCCACCTTCATCAGTAGATAGCCTGAAGCTGCTCGGAAGGTGCCCCTCAGAGAGACGACCTGCAGCCACTTGCCCTCCTACAGGAGACGGCCTGAAGCTGCTCTGGAGGAAAAGAGGAGACGGCCTGAAGCTGCTCCCTCCTTCGTCAGGAGACTGCTCGAAGCCGCTCGGAAGGTGCCCCTCGGAGAGACGGCCTGCAGCCGCTCACCCCCCTACGGGAGATGGCCTGAAGCCACTCCGGAGGCCAATCAGGAGACGGCCAGTAGCCGCTCCTGCCTTCCTCAGGAGACGGCCGGAAGCCACTCTGAAGGTGCCCCTGGAGAGACAGCTATTAGCCGCTCACCCTCCTACAGGAGATGGCCTGAAGTCGTTCCAGAGGTCAATCAGGAGACGGCTGGAAGCCGCTCTGAAGGTGTCCCCGGAGAGTCGGCCTGTAGCTGCTCAACCTTCCTGCAGGAGGCGGCCGGTGGCTGCTCCGAAAGTGTCCCGAGACAGCCACGACCAGTAGCCGGGCCCTACCGCCAGAGACGGCCTGAAGCCGCTCCTTCGTCATGTGCTGAGCCCGGTCCACCTACCCACAACTTGGAGGAAGCCCCCAGCCTGGAGGAGTATTGGCGAGGCCCTGTGACCACCACCGGGCTCTTCTCCCTACAGCCAGTGGAGACACCCCTGATGGACCCCGACGCCGCAGCTCACTCCTGACAGCGTCCCTGACCTGCGGGGACCGCAGCCTCCCTACCACCCCTCAGGCTCCCGGGCGGGACCTCCCTGTACCCAGACGCTGGAGTATCCTCATCCTCCGTCAAGCGCCTGACTCAGAAGTTCAGGCAACTGTTCAGCCCCAGCCCAGAGGGCCAGACTCCCACCCTGAGCCCAGAAGCCTTGGGCCCCTATGCCCCCAGCAGCCCCGGATGAGAAAGGACACCCCTACGCGCTGTCCCCTGCCTCCGGGACCTAGCCGCCCCTGGTGGATCCCAGCCCCTTCGGTAGGGAGGCTGAGACTCTACTGCCGTCCCTGTGCCTGACTGTGACACGTCCAACCTGACAGTGAGTGAAAGTGAACACATGCAGCATACAGACAGTGTAGGAGTGACAGAGTAAAGTGGGCTGGTGGTTAGAGCATAAAAGAAAGTGGTGGAAAAGACAGTGCAATAGTAAGACAGTGAAGGACGGGTCTACCATATAGTGCAGTGCCGCCATATGACAGTGAAGATCATACATAGGTCCCTGAGTTGAAATTCCAGTACCGCCAGCTCCTCCCAGGTACATAGTAAAGTAATGTAAAAGTGATCTACGGGCCAAGGTACAGTGAACACTCTATGCAACAATGATAGCATGTCTCGATAAGGTCACACTTAGGCCCAGTGTAAAATATTAACACTACCCTGGGAAATCGAGACAACCACCACCACCGGCCTAGGAAATCTAAACTCCCCCACCCACATAAGTGTCTAGCTCAAGTGCTGTTCCTCCCTAACCTCAAGTGTTGTTCCCCCCTAACCAATCTGGTCCTGTACAGTATCCTGCATGATACTATTATTCCATATCTGCAGCCCAGGGATTACAATTGTCCAACTTGTTTGTATTTGGACATCTGCTTGTTCCTGTGTAAGATTTAGTAATACACATGTAAGGTGTTGCCTTGAGTTTTTGTGTCTTGCTTCTCTCTTATTTGTCTACACTCTGGTCTAGAAAGAGAACCCAGCTACTCACTAGGTGCTCTAGGGACGGGAGGCTGACCCTAAAACACCTAGCATTACAGTTCTATCTATCTATCTATTGCCAAACGCCTTAATTCCGTAAGGGGTGGCCACAAACAACTCGCTTCCATGTTGCCCTGTCCCCCGCCATTTCATTGCCCTGCCCCAGCTCACACACCCTCTCTCTTATCTCTCTCCACTCCATCCCTCCATCTTATCCTTGGCCTCCCCCTCCCTCTCCCAGTGAGCCAAATGATCCATACTCTCTTATAATCTCCTTTCATCTCCTGCACACAACAATACACACTCCTTCGTTTGCCCTCTCATTCTCACCCACTTCCACATATATACCCCTTCCATACTCCCATTCTCACCTTTCCATTTAGTTTCAGTTAATCCACATACATCCACTTTTGCACCCTCAAGCACCTGGACAATCCCTCTCTCTTTCACCTCAACATTTGCACCCCTTACATTCCATGTTGCAATCCATACTATGTCCTTTGTTTGGTCCCTAATCGTCACCTGTTGGGTCAATCCTGGTCCGATGCTTCTTGTTCGTATTTTTAATTAGTTGTTTTCTGCGGTGGGACACTAACCCTCTGCCAAATCACTTGCTGTCTCTTAGGGATCACATGTTGGTTGGTTATAAGGGTACCACCCAGCATTGTAAATGATTTCCTCATTTACAGGAGGTCATTTGCAAATCATGGTGTGTAAAATATCTGCTGATACTTAGTTCTTAGCATGGGACAGGTAGAATTTTAAATTATTTATGGAGACAGTTTGGAAACTAGTGGCAGGTACTGGAAGGGAGTCATGTAGGTTACAGTCAATCCTCACTTTTAAGTTTAGGATGTGTGCAGGCAAAAATGCTACTTCAAGTACTTTCAATTATAATTACTCCAACATGCTTGCATGTGTCAGCCTTGGTCACCTAATAACAGGTCTCCATGCTGACAGATCTCTAGCTGCCTCTCTATTAAGTCCCTGTTCCTGAGGTCATGCTCTATAACCTCATCCAAAGTCTTTTTAGGCCTGCCTCTTGCACCTCTACCATCAACATTCATACCTCCTACCCTCTGCACCTAGTTGCCATTAACCGTCCTCACAACAAGCTCACTCCACCTCAATCTAACCCTTCTCATCACAACACTAATGCATTCAAGTCTCATCCTTCCTCTCAGTTCTTCATTCACGATCCTAACCTCCATTGGCCTGTCATGCATGGACTCACTACACACCCAACATATCATTCTGATCTCTAGGGGAGGGTGGTGATGGTTTAGATGCTTTTTTAAAAAAATATTTATAAAAATTCAGGTTTCAGCAGAAGGGTAATCTGGTTTATGTTATAATGCTGCCACATCATTTGGCTCTTTGGGCTGATAATATGAAATTCTTAGCTCTTTTCAGCTTTAAGCTATAGTTAACGAAACACAAGTGACTAAATCATCCAAACCATCCCTACCACTGGTGATGGTTCAGACAGAAGGGTGGGATGGTTTGGTCATATGTATTACACGGCATATTCTTAAAATTATGTGAGAGGATAGTGTTTGGAAACTCCCTGTACTGTTGTTTGCAGATGATACTGTGTTGTTGAGTGAAGACGAAGGAGAGCTGCAAGGCTTGGTGGATGAGTTTGGGAGAGTGTGTACGAAACAGAATCTAAAGGTGAATGTAGGGAAGAGTAAAGTGATGGTCTTTGAGAGAGGTGAAGTCAGTGAATGTACAGCGAGGTTGGATGGTGAGGAATTGGAAAGTGTGAGTACGTTTAAGTACTTGGGTAGTGTGATGAGTAAGGATGGAGGTTTGGAGGGTGAAGTGCTTGAAAGGGTACAGCAGGGAAGAAAGGTTGCTGGTTCCTTGAAAGCAGTGATAAGAAACAGGGAAGTGAGCATGGATGTGAAAAAGTTACTACATGACAGTATTGTGATACCAACTCTAACGTACGGAAGTGAAGCTTGGACGTTGTTGGAAGGACACAAGTCAAGAGTGAGAGCAGTGGAAATGAGTTATTTAAGAGGAGCCCGTGGAGTCACATGGAGAGACAGGCTGACGAATGAGGATATAAAGGAGCGTTGTGGTGTTGATGTGGATGTGATAGGAAGCGTTATGAGGAACACACTGAGGTGGTTTGGCCATGTGGAGAGGATGGAGGGTGAAAGACTGACGAAGAGAGTGTATGTGAGTGAGGTGGAGGGGGAAAGAGGGAGGGGGAGGCCGAGGATGAGATGGAGGGATGGGGTGGAGAGGTATATGAGAGAGGGGTGTGTGAGCTGGGAGCAGGGGAGTGAAATGGCGGGGGACAGGGCGACTTGGAGGCGATTTGTTTGTGGCCACCCCAAACGGGATTGAGGCGTCTGGCAATAGATAGATAGATAGAGTTGGATTAGATAAAAAAAAAAAAATTATTTAATTCAAAGGCATTTCTTTTTCCCAAAGTACAATATTAACTTCAGAATCTAAATGAACCACTTGATATTTGTAAAAAAAAAAAAAAAAAAAAAAAAAAAAAAAGTGACTCAAATAACCTTCACCAGATTTATTAATAACAGACTTAACCTCTTTCTGCTTCAAATTTATGCATAATTAGCCATCTCTCTCTCTCCCTCTCTCTCTCTGGAATACTGACTTCACACTTCACTTTCTAGGCCTTATTTCAGACTGACTAACTTAAGACTTTTAATGCATACTGCTGCCTGCAAAACTGAAACAGAAGTTGTAATATGCCTTCTATCTTTTTACACTTTGAGAAACAGGTTAAATAAACAAAACTATAAATATATACTCCCTGATAACTATTAAGAATGGTGTTTCACTGTGTTCAAATATAAATGATCAAAAGTGGCATTATCATTTGATATGGTCATGACTTGGTAAGAGTGGAGGGATAGTTCGGACTGTCTGAACCATCCCCGTCCTCATCATTCCGAATCTGGGTAATTAATTGACGGGTACTCTCAAGTTTCACTTAAGAGAGTTTAACATTCGTTTTTCATAGCAATATGTTCTACATGCAACACAGATTCACCCTGATAATGCACAGTTCGATGCTTGGCATAGTCATAAAGGTAGAGCTTACGATATACACTCTAATTATTACATAGGAGATGTAAAAAACATAAAATCTGACCTGCATAAAAAAGTGAGGAGTTTCTAGCTTGAAGGTTCCGTGTGGTCGAAGTAAACAAACTCTCCCACTTTCACACAAGACCACATGGCCCTAGATCCCATACATTTCTCAGGGAAGGCACTGTCCGAACCATCACCGCCCTCCCCTACATTTGAGCCTACAAACACCCTCCACCTTCTCTGCCCAAGTCTAGAACCAGACAGCATTACACTCCTAACACATGCTGCACACATGAACCCCTTAGCATGAAGGGAGAGCCCTCTCAATGTCAGGAGGGCCAATAACTCGATGAACTTCCAACCATACCTTAACCTTGTTACCAGTCTAGCTCAATCCCCATCTCCAGCATATGTCATGTCCCCCAGATAGCAAAACTCCTCCACACATTCAAGAGACTCTCTAGCAAAGAGTAATTAATTTCCTGCTTCTCTGTTTTCATATGATCTATTTTAAAAACCGCACACACAAAAATGAATTTCAATTGGGACAGGCTTCTGTTCCAAGAAAGAGAGGCTAAAAGCACAAATAACACTCAACTATGATTCAAGACAACTTTATAATGAAGACTGAGTACTCAACTGCAACTTAATAAGTCGTGTATCATCTATGCAGCATGATCTTTGAATGGAACTAGAAAGCTCTCAGTGGGCACATACCTCCACCAATGCCATTGCAGGATCTGGATCTGGATCCAGATCTGTCCCCAAATTTAATAAAATTCTTTCTTGGCCCATGGCCAACACTTCCACATAATTTCACTGAAAGTCACTGAGAACTTTTAGAGGTATCATCAGGACAAACGAACAAAAAATTCCTGGATCCAGATGATGATCCGGATCACCACCAAAATCTAATGGACTGGTCCTTGGGCCATACCCTGGCCCTCCAAAAATTTTCAGCAAAATCCATTCATAACTTTTTGAGTAATACTGCCAACAGACAAAAAGACAAACAAACCAACATCAGCAAAAACATAACCTCCTTGGCAGACGTAAAAAGAAGCATTAGAGAATGCAACACCTGACCCATATAATTGGTATTGAGGCCCATCCACTAAATTAGTGGGCACCTGTGATTTCTGAGTATGGTAATGAAAAAAATGTTGGAAATAATGATGTGATGAAAATGAAAAAAATGTTGGAAATAATGATGTGATGAAAATGAAATAAATGTTGGAAATAATGATGTGATGAATTGAAGCACCTTCCCTGTTCCTGATCCACTATATATAGCATGATTTGTCACCATGCTTTAAAACTGATAAGCAGTGTGCTCAGATATGACATGTGTAGTGATTGTGTAGAGGCGCCTTAACCCACCGTGTGCCGGCAGACTTTGGACCCTCATGGACCAATTTTTTTTTTTTTTTTTTTTTTTTTTTTTTTTTTTTTTGCTAGATAGGTTAGAAATGATGAGAAAACATGGAGAAAAACCATAAAAGTACTCACAGAAGCCATTTAGGCCGATTTTCCATGAGCAGGTGGCTGAAAACTTAGGAGAAACACCCACAGACTTTATCAGCCGCTGCTGACACCCTCTGAGTTCAAATAGGAGATCTTTGTTTTCTTCATCAATAACTATGCTATTCGAACCAAGGACATTCTTGTCAGGTATATAGATGATATAGGAAGTGGGTACAGATGCAGGAAGGGTGCAAGCGTGTCTATGCCAGTCATCTCCTGTCAAATCTGAAAATTTGCATGTTGACGCTGGTTGCAATTCCAGACCAAACAGGTATGGCTCCGGCACTGTCCGCAGATGTAGGCACAGCCGTACCTGTATGGCTCCAGCACTCGTTGGGTTAAGGACAACAAGGAGTAGGCTGTTGCCCCAGTCAAAATGGGCAGTTCTCCCAAAGTGGATGGAAAGCTGATGACAAGGAGAGCTGAAGCTCCTCTTTCATCAGCCCTCAAGACTAGCTTCTGATCATCCCCCTTTGCCTAACTTTTTCATGTTTAAGTAACACAGAGAGTAGGCTAACATATTCTCCTATACAATTTCCTCTAACTACCACCACCAAACTTCATGCATGTTAATACCACACATCCTCCTCTAAATTCAACAAAAATGGCATCTCCACACCTAGTCGTGGAGTCCCCAGGTGGGGTGACCATAAAATCCCCCACCATGTACCTTTCTCCTGGTGATGGCCAAGTGAGATGCATGGAACCACTGTCTGACTCCCTCCTTGTTCATTTCTGCACATTCATGGCATTTCCTGTAGTGGATCGGTGAAAGGAGAGGAAAGCCAAAGGTGGTGGTGAACATTGAAATCTCCTAGAATGGAGATTTCAGAGAAAGGAGAATTGGATAAAATGTGTTCCATTGTAGAAATAAGATAGTTGAAGAATTTTTCATAGTCAGTAGAATTAAGAGATGAGTAAACAGCACAGATATACTTAGTCAGAGAATGACAGGAAAGTCAGTGCCAGAGAGAATTCAGAAGAATGAAGTTCAAGAGCACAAGAGCAAGATAAGTCGTTGCTTACATATACACAACAGCCACCTTTGGCCTTGAAATGAGTATAGAGAAAGGAGGAGGATATAGAAAAGGGTTTGCTATCAGTTGCCTCAGACAGCTGAGTCGCAGTTAATAAGAGAATGTGAGGTTTAGTGGAGAAGTGGTGCTGAACTGAGAGAAACTTTGAGGAAAGGCCACGAATATTGCAGAAATGAAAAAGTGAGTCACACAGTGGTTCCAGGCAGCTTGTTGAGTCGTCACTGGGAAAGGGGTGGATGGTGGGAGCATTTATGCCCCCCCCCCCCCAGGGATTCCGAGGCTTGGTTATTACATGCCATTTCTTTTTTAATTTTGAAAAGGATGTGTAGTGTGCACTGTGCATGTAGTTTGGTGTTGACAGTTAGAGAAACTTGTATTGCAGAGCATGCTGGCCTACTCTCTATTTTACTGAAACAATGAAAAAGTTCAGCAAAGTGGGATGGTCAGGAACTAGTCCTGATGGCTGATGAAATGGGAGCTCCAGCTCTTCCTGTCATCAGCTTTCCATCCACCCTAGGAGTACTGCCCTGCTCAATTGGTACTACAGTCTACTCTTCCTCTACAGTACTTTACATGTTAAATCTACCCTGGGACATGATACCCTGCCTGGCGATGGGTTTTTCCTTCACCAATTGCATCGTTAAACTGGATAATGCCTTTACGTGCAGGTGAAATAGTTATAATTAATGGTGAATGCTGTAACTACAGAAATTCACAGGCACCGCAAACTGAAATGCTTTCGCCACAACTGACTGTGCTAATCTCTGTCATTATCGTCTTTTGACCATGCGAAGTTTACCGAAACACACAAAGCTAAACATTCTCCTGACCCAGGCAGAAAATATCATCTTTCTCCTCCCTTGTGACACACACACAACCACCCTGTTTACAATTATAAATACATCTATCTATCTATCTATAGCCCGACGCCCTAATCCCGCAAAGGGTGGCCGCAGACAAAATGCCTCCAAGTCACTCTGTCACCCACCATTAGACTCCCCTCCCCCCAACTCACCCCCCCCCTCCCTCATATACCTCTCAACTCCATCCCTCCACCTCATCCTCGGTCTACCCCTCCCTCCACCTCACCTACATACACCCTCTTAGTCAGTCTTTCATTCTCCAATCTCTCCACATGTCCAAACCACCTCTGTGTATTTCTCCTAATCTTTTCAACCACATCCACATCTACCCCACAACGTTCCTTCACTTCTTCATTCGTCAACCTGTCCCTCCACGTCACTCCACATGCTCCTCTCAAGTAACTCATTTCCACTGCTCTCACTCTTGACTTGTTTCCCTCTTGCAAGGTCCACGCCTCGCTTCCATACGTCAGGGTAGGGATCACAATACTATCATGCAGTGACTTCTTAACTTCCATACTCACCTCCCTATTTCTCATCACTGCTTTCAGTGTACCCACAACCTTTCTTCCCTGCTGTACCCTTTCAAGCACTTCATCCCCCAAAGTTCCATCCTTACTCATCACACTACCCAAGTACTTGAATGCACTCACATTCTCCATATCCTCACCATCCAACCTCACTGCACACTCTGTGACTTCATTCCTCTCAAACACCATAACTTTACTTTTGTTTACATTAACTTTCAGCTTCCTCCTCCTACACACTGTCCCAAATTCATTCACCAAACCTTGCAAAAAAAACCCTGAAAATATGAGAAAAGTACCTTTTTGGGGGTATCTTTACCTATTTGCTTAGGTTTGTTATACTGGTTTGGATCATTTTACACATTCTTTGCCTTGCACAAGCATTACAGAAAGTTTTCTGTGTTCATGTGATGTTCTCGTGGGTGCAAAGGCCTCCCTTCCCTTCCCACTAATCACCTCATGCGAGGTGCAAATCGCTGGTTGTCTCACATTTCGACTCTCACTGTCCAGCCTGTACACTCAAAGGATGACATTTGTCTCATTTAGGTCTATAAATTGAATCTCTCACCTCCCTTTTCCAACAAACTCCACCACTTAGACTAGTAAAATAAGTCGATACTACCATAAACACAATAAACACCGAAAAATGCAAAACAAATTCATCATATTTTTTCTTTTTAAATTGAAACCTCATGTATTATGTACTGAAATACTCAGAAATACACATATCTAGCCATTTCACCCCATTTTCAGCACCACTGACATTGTGTGTGTGTGTGTGTGTGTTTTTGGGGGACACACACACACACACACACACACACACACACACACACACACACACACACACACACACACACACACACACACACACACACACACACACACACACGCGATTGATGTGGTACAGGAGAGAGATGGTTGGGTGGATTGTGTGTACTTAGACTTAGAGAAGGCCTTTGACAAGGTACCTCATAAGAGACTAATGTGGAAACTAGAATATATTGGAGGACTAAAGGGGAAACTTCTGGAATGGATGAGAGACTTTTTGAGAGAGAGACAAATGAGGACAGTAATAAAGGAAAAGATGTCTGGATGGAGGGAAGTAACAAGTGGAGTCCCTCAAGGCTCAGTGTTGGCGCCAGTAATGTTCCTGATTTACGTAAATGATATGGTAGATGGAGTGAACAGTTATGCAAGTCTGTTTGCTGATGATGTAAAGATCTTGAGGAAGATAGAGGATGAGGAGGATTGTAAAATACTGCAGGAGGATTTGGATAGGATACACAATTGGAGCCGGACATGGGAAATGAAATTTAATGTAAAGAAATGTAAAATATTGGAAATGGGTAAAAGTACCAGGAGACCATCACTGAATTATTTTTTGGGTAATGAATTAATCACAAAAAGGAGAGAGGGGAAAGATTTGGGAGTGCTGGTCCAAGATAGTTTGTCACCAGAAAAGCACATTAACAAGATAGTTGGAGAGACTTATAAACTCTTGACTAACATAAGAGTAGCATTTCATTATATGGATGAGGAAATGATGAAAAAATTGATAGTGGCCATGATCCACCCCAGGTTAGAATATGCAGCGGTAGTGTGGTCCCCACACAAAAAGAAAGATATAAACAAGATTGAGAGAATACAAAGAACAGCAACCAAGATGGTCCCCAGTCTGACAGACCTGTCATACAGAGAGAGGCTGGAAAAACTGGATTTGCCTTCGTTAGAGGAAAGGAGAAAGAGGGGAGACATGATTGCAGTGTTCAGGACCATGGTGGGAGTAGATTAAATTGACAAAGAGGATCTGTTTGTATGGGATAAGAGAGCAACAAGAGGACATGGAATGAAATTGAAAAAGTCAAGCTGCTTGAAGGATATCAAGAAATATAGCTTTCCTTACAGAAGTATAGACTTATGGAATAGCCTGGACAAAGAGATCGTCCAGTCTAAAAACTTAAACGAGTTTAAAGTTAAATTCAACTTATTGAGAAATAGCGACGGAAACCCACGAGCATAGTACATTCCGTGTATACCACAATTGTTTATATTAGGTAAATACTTAAATATTTGGAACGACTTAGACAAAGAGGTGGTGCATGAGAAAAACATTCATGTGTGTAAAGGTAGACTTGATAAATGTGGATATGGAGACAGGACAACACGAGCATTGCTCAATTCCTGTATACTACAAATAGGTAAATACAAATAGGTAAATACACACACACACACACACACACACACACACACACACACACACACACACACACACCTTGTGTGATGTTACATCACGATAATACAGTAGTCCCTCATTTATCCAGATGTGCAGTATCTGGATGTGTTCATTATCTGGATGCTGGACCTTGGCTCTATTAAACAATTAACCAAATTTACGAGCTATTATCCAGTTGGGGGAGTGGACTTTCTGACCACTACTTGGTGGTGGTCAGAATTAGGATCCATGTAAGATGGAGAAATAGGAGAAGGGAAAGACGAGAGGAAGGAGTAGTTGCAAGGAGAGTGGAAAGCTTACAAGAGGATGAGAAAAAGGCAGAGTATAAGAGAGAAGTGGAGGAACGATTGGGCAAATATGAATTGGATCAGATGGAGGATGGGGAAGGTGCGTGCAGGATATTTACAGAAGAAATATGTGCAGCATGTGATGCGGTGTGTGGGAGGAAGAGAAGATGGAGGGGGGTGCAAGGAACAGCGTGGTGGACTGAAGAGGTGAGACAGGCTGTGGCACAAAAGAAGAAATCATACAATGAATGGATGATAAATAGGGGCGTGGAAGAAGTTGAGAGGTGGAAGAGAGACTTGTATGTAGAAAGAAAGAGAGAGGTGAAAAGATTAGTAAGAGAGAGTAAGAAGAGAGTGGATGAAGAATTTGGAAGGAATTTGAGAGTAAAGTGGAGGGACCGTAAGAAAATGTTCTGGAAAGAGGTGAAGATAGTAAGACAGGGTGGAAGTGAGGTTAGCAGGGGAGTGAAAGATAAAAATGGTAGATTACTAGTGGAGAAGGGTGAAAAAGTGAGCAGATGGAGAGAACACTTTAAGGAATTGCTGAACATACAGGATGGAAGTAATGCGAGTATAAGTGGCTGGGGAATGGCTGGGAGAAGAAGGGAGGTGAGAAGACAGGAAGAAATCAGTAGGATAGAAGCTGTGGAAGCAATGAAGAAAGTTAAATTGTGGAAAGCCCTAGGAATTGATGGAGTGTGTGGTGAAATGCTGAAGCATGGGGGAGAGATAGTAGTCGAATGGATGTGGAAGATGTGCAGATTGGCCTGGGAGGAAGGTAGAGTCCCGGAGGATTGGAAGTCAGGTATAATTATTCCCTTGTACAAAGGAAAATGGGAAAAAGAAGTGTGTGGTAATCATAGGGGCATTTGTCTTCTTAGTATAATAGGAAAAGTGTATGGTACGATACTTATTGACAGAGTTAGAGAAAGAACAGAGAAATTAGTTGGAGAAAAACAGGGAGGCTTTAGGAAGGGAAGAGGTTGTGTAGATCAGATATTCATTCTTAGATCTTTAGTGGAAAAGTTTCTAGAGAAGGGAAAGAAGTTGTATGCGGCTTTCATGGATTTGGAGAAAGCATATGACAGGGTGGATAGACAAGGATTGTGGAAAGTATTAAGAATATATGGAGTAGATGGGAAGTTGTTGAATGCTGTGAAGAGTATGTACGATGGTGCGAAGGCTGCAGTGCATGTGGATGGTGAACTAAGTGAATTTTTCTCTTTGAAGGTTGGGTTGAAACAGGGATGTGTCATGTCTCCATGGCTGTTCAATCTGTACATGGATGGGGGTAATAAAAGAGGTACAAGGTAGGGTAGTGGATGTTGAAGTGGCCCTGGTGAGAGAGGATAGTGTTTGGAAACTCCCTGTACTGTTGTTTGCAGATGATACTGTGTTGTTGAGTGAAGACAAAGGGGAGCTGCAAGGCTTGGTGGATGAGTTTGGGGGAGTGTGTAAGAAACAGAATCTAAAGGTGAATGTAGGGAAGAGTAAAGTGATGGTCTTTGAGAGAGGTGAAGTCAGTGAATGTACAGCAAGGTTGGATGGTGAGGAATTGGAAAATGTGAGTACGTTTAAGTACTTGGGTAGTGTGATGAGTAAGGATGGAGGTTTGGAGGGTGAAGTGCTTGAAAGGGTACAGCAGGGAAGAAAGGTTGCTGGTTCCTTAAAAGCAGTGATAAGAAACAGGGAAGTGAGCATGGAAGTGAAAAAGTTACTACATGACAGTATTGTGATACCAACTCTAACGTATGGAAGTGAAGCTTGGATGTTGTTGGAAGGACACAAGTCAAGAGTGAGAGCAGTGGAAATGAGTTATTTAAGAGGAGCCTGTGGAGTCACGTGGAGAGACAGGCTGACAAATGAGGATATAAAGGAGCGTTGTATGTGGATGTGGATATGATAGGAAGCGTTATGAGGAACACACTGAGGTGGTTTGGCCATGTGGAGAGGATGGAGGGTGAAAGACTGACGAAGAGAGTGTATGTGAGTGAGGTGGAGGGGGGAAGAGGGAGGGGGAGGCCGAAGATGAGATGGAGGGATGGGGTGGAGAGGTATATGAGAGAGGGGGGTGTAAGTTAGGAGCAGGGCAGTGAAATGGCAGGGGACAGGGCGACATGGAGGCGATTTGTTTGTGGCCACCCCAAAAGGGATTGAGGCATCTGGCAATAGAGAGATAGACAGATAGAAAAGTCCCCAAGAACTTCGGTCGGCCAGCCGACACGTTCAAATATTCGGTATTGTGGCCGCTGGGCTCGAGCCGTGAGCAGGAAGTAGTCCGTAACCCACAACCAGAGTTGAAAAGTTAATTCGCCTGTTTTGAATGGTCAAAGTCGTGTGCTCGTCCAATCACTCCCAACGAAGCATCCGAGTAATACGGTTGTAACCCACAAGAGGTGTCAAAATGTGCGTATGCATCCCCACTGAATGTCCACAGTTGCACGGCGACCGGGATAAGTCTTCCTTAACTGCCACTGAGAATGTAACACAAACCACAAGCCACAAGTACATGTTTAGTGAAAGCGGCCATCCGCCTCTCTACCGAGTGGCAAAAGTTGCCCAGTCATCAGGAGTTGTGTTACCGCATGGCCACTGGGCATCCAACAGACCGCAAGCCATGAGTAAATGTACAGTAAAAGCACCTTCCCACCCTGCGACAGAAGGGAGAAAATCCTGCCCACAGCCTCACTTCTCCCCCCCTCCCGTCCCTCCTCAAACCCTCCCAGCTCCCTCCTCATTCCCTCAGTCCGTATCCTGCTTCATGATTAAACTGACTCGTGAGTTTTTAAGTTTTTTGCAATTTATTGAGCTACTATTGGTCATATCAAAATTTTGCAAAATCCATGAGAAAGCTCATGAAATCCTGCATCTAGACATATGCTTAACTCTTCGAAGGTGCTGGCAAAATTTTGCACTTGGATGGTGGAAAGTTATATGAAGGTAAGTTTTACCCTGAACACTTTATTCTCACTGCATTTCTGTACTTTTACTTATCAGTTTTATGTGTTTTTATTTGCTTATCTTATAGTATAACACCAACGAAGATTATGGTATATCATTTATACCAATATGACCATTTTCCGGTGGCATATTTGGCCGTGGAATTTTCTCTGAGCCCCAGGAGCAATCATTCATCACAGATAACTGATTTTCAAACCGTCCTCAAGTTTTTTGTGGATTTTTGTTGTTTATGCACTGTTTGCTTGATGTTTAGCATTAATATGGATAATCCTACATGTGTTCTGGTGTCTCAGTATGGCAGAATGACCAGAAAACAATGCCAAAATTAGGAGGAGCACTGTACACACAGTGGTGTATAGGTCGGGTGTTTTTTGGTTTTCAATGTTTTTTTTCATGGTCTTCTTGGTGTTTATTACTCTGGATCTTCCTAGGTAAGTTCTGATATATAAATATAACAAACTGACTTGAAAACAGTGCCAAAATTAGAAAGCGTACTATACATTAGCAGTGTATAGGTAGGGTGGTTTTTGGTTTTCAGTTTTTTTTTTTTCTCATGGTTTTCTTGGTGTTTAGCATTACTTTGGACATTGCTATGTGTGTTTTGATGTCTAAATATGCCTGAATGACCAGAAAACACTGCCAAAGTAAGTGGAGGTACTGTACAAATAGGTTAGGTATAGGTTGTACAGTAGGTTGGGTATAGGTAGGGTCTGGGTATAGCTAAGGGAATAGTGCTCATTATCCAGATGCTGCCACTATCCGGACATGCAATTGGCTCTATTATGTCCGCATACATGAGTGATTACTATACTGCACCTAGGTGTAACTGACATCATCTGAGTAAATTTGCGCAACTTCAGCATTCCATTGCACGGCTCAGGATGGGCCTAGAAAGCTCAGAATTGCACTGCCAGGTGCATCTAATGTTCTTCTTCAATTTGGCAAGGGGGAAAAAAAAAATGAACCTGAAAAATTCGCCTCATGGTCAGCCTGTGGGTCCCACCAAATTCTGGAGGCATGGTCACGGAAGTGTTAATATGATCTTTCCAAGATGTATCCTGAGAGAATGAAACCCCAGGTGTGTTTAAAGATGATGCAGGATTGAGTACAATATTGTAAAAAATTAGAGGATACTCCTAAGATTTTGATGGAAGAGATGGAGCAGCATGGACAGCCGCCATTAGATGACCAAGGCTAGCGCATGCAAGCATGTTGGAGCCTTCAAAAACACAACAAAATGAAAAGATGTAACAGCCTAGTTTTTGGTACATTAAAAACAACAAGATTACTGCTACTCCAATCAGATATGAACCAAGTCAACATTAGGTGTGCCACAGCCTCATCCTGTGTTTTTTTAAGTGAATGCTGAGCTGGATGCTGCAACAAGTAAATCGAAAGGTGAAGGGTGGAGTTGTCAGCACATGAGTGAATAGGGTTAGATGTACAGCTTAGGTCACTGCTGAACAGAAGGAGGAGATGGTGGCAGGACAGAATTCTGAGATACACTGATGTCGATAGATCTAAGAGAACAGTGGTTGTCTACGACAGCAGCTATAGAACAACCTGAAAGGAAGCTAAAGATGAAAGCACATATAGAAGGATAGAAACTGTAAGAGGACAATTTGGAAACTAAAGATTTATGCCAGACCCAACTGAAAGCCTTTGAGATGTCAAGTGCAATGGCAAAGCTTTCACCAAAGTCCCAGAAGGAGGATGTCCAGGAGTCTCAACAGAAGGTGTGAAGACTGCCAGTGGAATGTCCCTGGCGGAACCCATACTGGCCACTGGAAAGAATGTTCTGATAGGAAAGGTGCTTTTAAATTTTTTTTAAAGAAGAAATTCAAAAACTTTATAAATACAGGATGTTAAAGCAACTGGGCAACAGTTAGAGGGCTGGGAATGGTCACCCTTCTTTGGGACAGGCTGAATGAGAGCAAACTTCCAGCAAGAAGGAAAGGTACAAGTCGACAGACAAAGGCGAAAGAGTTTACTTAGGCAGGCTTAGTTCTTGGGGACAACAAGAGGGACCCCATCAAGTCCATATGCCTTGTTAGTACCGAGGCCAGTGAGGGCAGAAAGTACAATATACCCATCATTGTTTTTTTTTTTTTTCATCCATCCATCCATCATTCAATCCTAAGTTGCCCCATGAGGAGCGTAGGAGCCCAGGGCTACGCAAATTGGTTCTGACATTTAAGATGAGAGTGACCAGCCTCACTCATCCCTGAGTGGCATTACGTGAGCAATAAACCCCAACCTTCCCTTCAATATAAACCTTCAAGGGCTCAATCCGATTGGAGAGCTGTAATTACCCACTAAACCACCAGGCACCATAATTTGGTTATACGGTTACCACCTAGCATAGTAAATGGTTTCCTGGTGTACAGGAAACCATTTGGTTGTCACTCAGTGTAGAGCTACCCACTGGCTGAACGAAAAGGAAAGAATGGAGCAAAGAAAGACAGAAGAGGGAGTGTAAAGTCACCCATAGGCAAAAGGACAAGAAAAGAATGACGGAAAGAAAGACAGAAGAGAATGGAAGGAAAGAAGGATGAAGGAGAGGAAAGGGCAGACACCTGAGTGCAGCACTACATCAAGTGAGTGGATGGTGAGTGCCCCCCCCTATTTTATTTATCATTTTCTATCAACTTTTTTTTTTAATTGCTATTTTTTTTTTTTTTTTTTTAATTTATCACCCAAAGTCCTGAGACCAGTCCTCCCCTGTAGCTTCCTGACTAGTCAAGTAGCTTAGGGGGGTGTGGGGTCATTCCTGGATCTGGCACTGATTTTGCACTAGAGCCACTGGGGTCCAATGGACCCCTGGTTACCTTTAGTGTAGGGCACTAGTGAGATAAATTGTCATGGATTATCATTCAGTCCACCTTCTAAATATCTTATTAGTTGTATTTGTGCCCCAGACTTACGTAAAATGTATACAGGATGTCCATATGATGTGTCCTTTGGATATTAAGCAAATTAATTTACGTCATTATTATGCTGTACACAGATTCCTGTAAGACTATTTTTGGCATGGATTACCATTCTGTCTACCTTCTAAATATGTTACGTGAATATATATAGACCTATATGGAACCCAAAATTTATACATGAAGTAAGATGTATATTACAGTATGGCATGTCCTTTGAAAATGAGAAAAATATGAATTATCTGTAACATTATTTCTGACTTCCTCGTTTGTAGTTGCTTTTCATTTGCTGTGTCTCATTTTCTTTACAAGAAATGTGATCATACATGACCAAAGGAGGACAATTAAAAAGAAGATTTTACTTTTAGTTTTCTGACAGCAGATGTTAGGATTAGAATATAAAGATGTTTTCATTTTTTTAAAATCTGTTAATTTATTTTCCATTAAATTTTATCTTAAACTAAAGGTGAATGTAGGGAAGAGTAAAGTGATGGTCTTTGAGAGAGGTGATGTCGGTGAAAGTACAGTGAGGTTGGACGGTGAGGAATTGGAAAATGTAAGTACATTTACGTACTTGGGTAGTGTGATGAGTAAGGATGGAGGTTTGGAGGGTGAAGTGCTTGAAAGGGTACAGCAGGGAAGAAAGGTTGCTGGTTCTTTGAAAGCAGTGATAAGAAACAGGGAAGTGAGCATGAGTGAAAAAGTTACTACATAACAGTATTGTGATACCAACCCTAACGTATGGAAGTGAAGCTTGGACGTTGTTGGAAGGTCATAAGTCAAGAGTGAGAGCAGTGGAAATGAGTTATTTGAGAGGAGCCTGTGGTGTCACATGGAGAGACAGGCTGACGAATGAGGATATAAAGGAGCGTTGTGGTGTGGATGTGGATGTGATAGAAAGTGTTGTAAGGAACACACTGAGGTGGTTTGGCCATGTGGAGAGGATGGAGGGTGAAAGACTGACGAAGAGAGTTTATGTGAGTGAGGTGGAGGGGGGGGGGGGAAGAGGGAGGGGGAGGCCGAGGATGAGATGGAGGGATGGGGTGGAGAGGTATATGAGAGAGGGGGGTGTGAGTTGGGAGCAGGGCAGTGAAATGGCGGGGGACAGGACGACGTGGAGGCGATTTGTTTGTGGCCACCCCAAACGGGACTGAGGCGTCTGGCAATAGATAGATAGATAGAAACCAAAGAAAATTGTTTAAGTTACTTGTATCCCATAATTGATTGCAGTAAAACAAATGTATACATACTGTATTTTTTTACCTTGGGAGTCCAATGGACCCTGGATAACCTGTTGCATAAAAAAAATTAAGATTACCTATCCACGGTTAATGTCAGTCATGAGGAAATCAGAGGGGGGAAGTCATGGAGGAACAGCACCGAAATCACCAAAGGTAGGAATGGAGGAGAAAGTCTGAGCAAAGAGTTCTGCTTTATTAGTAGAAGAAACACCTACAGAATCCTCCAAGTGGAAAAGAGAGGAAAGGAAGATGAAGTAAAGTTGTTATATGAAGCCTGTTCAGAAAGTATCCAACCTTAGGCTCTAAAAAAAATAAATAGCTAACCTGCAGAGCTTGGACACTAATCTTCCTCAAAGTAGGCCCCTTCCAACTTGACACATGTAGCCCAGTGTTCTTTCCACTGCCTGAAACATTTTTCAAAGCCAGTTTTCAGGATCTCCTGCTGGTGCTTCATCACATTAGTCATGATCTCTCCTCCCGTTTCAAACCTGGAACCCTCCTGTGGAGTTTATGAGCATAGGGAATGACCGAAAGTCACATGGAGCCATGTCTGGTGAGTAGGGAGCCTGCCAGACCTGTAGGATATTGTGCTTGGTCAAAAATTCCTGACTCAGTTAAGAAGAATGGGCTTGGATGCACATTGTGGATCTTCCAACTTGCCACTTTCATAAGGTCTGATCTCTTCTGCTGAAGTGTGTCACGAAAACAATGGATAACGTTGAGGTTGTAATTCTTGTTGACAGTCTGACCTTCTGGTGCACATTCGTGATGCGCAACACCACAGTAATTGAAACAAAACTGTCAACACACATTTCACCTTCCTGCAGACCTGTCGTGTTTTTTCTGGCCAAGGCGCCCCTACATGCTTCCACTGAGACGACTGTGCTTTGGTTTCTGGGTCATACCTGTACAGCCAGGTCTCATCTCCAGTGATAACAGTCTTCAGAAAGTCTGGATCGCAATTTGCACACTCTAACCTGTCTGGAGCAAAATTCATCTGAGAGCAAAGATCATGGCGAATGCAATGAAGCACCTGCAGGAGATACCGATAACTGACTTTGAAAAATGTTTCAGGCAGTGGGAAGAATGCTGGACTATGACAAGTCAGAAGCAGCCTACTTGCATCCTAGCTCAACAGATTAGCTATTTATTTTTGTAGTACCTAAGTTCAGATACTTTCTGAACAGACCTCATATTTCTTTCAAAAGTGTTGCACTGCATCAGACTCCCAGGAGTCATTTGCCCTCACCATTTGCTCAGTGGTGTGGAACAGGTAGTGGGTCTTATAGGTGGTAATGACACCTTGGTCCATGGGTTGGAGCAGTGACGTTGTGATGGGGGCAGGTATATCGCACCATGTCATCGGGGTGGCTTGGGATGCTTTCCACCAGGGAGAAAAAAGTGGAAGGTCAGACTGCTCTGGCTGGCACAGTCGCACAGGTGGGGGGTCAGGTAACTTGCCATGTATGATTACCATAGTGCAGAGGTCCATGATGCCTTGGAATTACTCTTCCAAAAAGCCCCCTGGTTTTACATTATGTGCCCTGCCAGTGCCAGGAAGTTCTCCCAATGATACACGAGCACAAGTTTCAGCTTAAGTCCTCTTCTGCATTCACACCATGGATGAAGGTGAGGTGATCCTTGGCTGCCTTAACCCCTACGCGCCAGTTGACGTTCACAGCCATCACGATTTTGGGTGCGGAGCAATGCCAGTTGACGTGTATAGCCACATGCATCTTCCCGCCACCCTTTGAACTTTTAACTTATCCCAACTCATTGATGGGACCACCTGGAGATATGGGGATACTCTCATTTGAAAGAGGAAGAGTTGATGAGTTTTATGCATCTTTAATTTTTTCTCTAGTTGTTAAAGTTTGGCAGATACTAGGGTTTGAAGTAAGGGTATTTTTCCTAAATCACGGAAATCCTCCGTAGAGAGGAGCGTGAGACATCAGAAAACTCCCCGTGTAGGGGTTAAAGCCTGGTGCACAATGTTCTTCTTTGCTGATGAAGGTCTTCCAGAAAATATGTTTCCATGACAGGTCCATCTCTTCCCTAATGAGATCCTTAGTTTTTGTTAGGTGTTTAGCAGTCCGAATAAGCAATTTCTGTGATGCTGGTAAGACTGCCTCAGATTTTTTTATTAAGATGGAAACTGTGGACTGGGGCAGCTTCAGGATTTATGATCTCGTCTGCCCCCTGCCAGTACTAATGGTGCTTAACTATGTCTAGTTATATGTCATGGAAAAGGTAATGCCTTACTCTTTTAGGTTTGCCCTTGGGGCCCTCAGTAGCATCCTTGCCAGACATGATTTCCAATCACAAAATACATTATTGCACACATGGAGTTTCAGTATAAGGGAGATGGCTGTAGCACCAGCTGATCAAGATGATACTCTCAAGGAGGATGGGAATGCTGGTAGTAGGGACAGCTGCAGCTCCTGTCTCACCAGACATCAGAATATCCTAACCATCACCTTATGCTGACTTTTTCAGTGTGACACTAACACAGAGAGTACACCACTTTTCTGTATCTCATGCACTACTCTACAAGCATTTTACACACCAAACAAAGTACCCCATTACATCTCAGGGGTTGCTGCCAGCAAGGGCATGCAGGCAGAAAATTTTGCCCCCACTACCTAGTGGTGGACCTAAGGGGAGATATGATGTGGACTCTGTCAGCATAGTTTTGGGGACCGTGATGGGATGGGGCTCAGATCTGTGCTAGAGGGCATGGGGCATTGCAGTTCCCATGCTGCCGCTTCCATCCAATAAAGAAGGGTCTGAACCTGAGAGTAGTACCTCAGGATGCTCCCCTGTCAGTGGATGCATAGTGACATAGCAGTTTCAGTGCCAAGGCAGGCTTGGAGAGTGTCCCTGTAGCTGTCCATGCAAGGTGCCCCAAGGCCACTGTCACAGCCACTGGTCACAGATGGTGGGCTATGGGTCCCAAGTCCCATGCCTGGACTTGAGACTATGCAAGTGCATGGGGACTGTGGTCTGTCTCCTCGTTTACTTTACTGGATTATAACGAAGATGAAAGAAAGAAGCAAGGGCAAGCCTGAGGATACTAAAACCACCCAAGGGGTTTTGAATGGCTTCATGGAATGTAGGTAGTTTGAAGGGTACAGTGTGGAAAGTAGTGGAGGCTATGGGTATGAGGCAGGTGGATGTTGGTTGTGTACAGGAAGTTGGGAATAGGTATCAGCCAGAATGACTGCTGGGACAGACTGTAGGTACAAACAATTTTGGCAGGGAAGTGTACATGGGTATGGGTGTGTGGGTGTGTTGGTTTATGAAAAATGGGTGGAATGTGTTATGGATGTAATAAGAGCAAATTAAAGGATCAAAGCAGTGAAAATATTTTTCAGCAAACTCATAATTTCATTTATCTTCATATGCTCCACAGGCTAGCTTGGAGGATGCAAAAAAACAAAGACTCTGGGATGACTAGACACGTGGCAAGTAATATGGGGGATGACGTGATTGTAGTTTTGGAAGGGGACTTAAATGGTCATGTGGGTGAAGTGGCTCAAAGATATGAAGGGGTACATGGGGGATGCACATATGGTACAAGGAATGTGGAACAGGAAAGGAAACTCGAATCTGGGGAGAATGAACAAGATTGTGTGCTGCATTTTAGGTTGAGAGAGAGTAGGTCTGGGGGAAATAAGAGCCGGATTTACTATTTCCTGGTCAGGAGGGCTGACAGGAGGTTGGTAAGGGATTTTAATGTTATAGGGAGTGAAGAGGGTGTGCAGCAACACAAATAACTGATACCTGACAAGGTGGTTATGGAGCAGGTGGTGAAGAAAAGGACCTATGCACCTAAGAGGAAAATATGGAAACCGAAAAACCAAGCTGTGAAGGATGTCTTCTATAGCAAGATGAGCAGAGTTGTAGCTGAACAAGGAGCTGTTGACAAGTGTAAATGAACGGTACAAAGCTCTCGAGAACAATCTTCTAAGAGTTACTGGTTCAGTGTGTGGATGGACTAGGGACCCTCCAAGACATACAGTGATGGGATGACAATGTAGAAGCTGCAGGAAGGTGAATAGAAGGTTTTTGCAGGAGTGGAAATGGGGTGGTAACAGAGAGGAATATGAGGTGCTACTCAAAAGTTCCAGTAATTTGAACAGAGGGAGCCAACCATTTGCAGTTTTGCCTTTTGCCATTAGTTGGAGTCAGCAGCACCCCTTGTGCGTCAGTGTGGCCCCGGCCGTGTCTGTGAGCAGATGTGTTGTTGAGCTACACTTACTATTGTAACGTGGTGTGTACTGTAGGTGGTTTGGTGGTTTTGCAATGATGGACCAATGGCGCAGCAATGTCAAGTCGATGTTCATCATTTTCTTCGATATCCAAGGGACTGTTCACAAGGAATTTGTCCCATCCGGTCAATCTGTCGGTGGAAAGTTTTACTGTGAAGTTTTGAAGCATCTGAGGGAGAACATCTGCCACAAATGTCTAGGACAGTGGAAGAACAAGGACTGGGCTCTGCATCATGACAGCGCCCCCACCCACATAACATTGTTGTCCGGCAGTTCCTGGCTTCCACTAACGTGGTAGTCATTCCCCACCCACCCTATTCACCTGATCTTTCCCCCTGTGACTTTTTCCTGTTTCCCAAGCTGAAATTATGACTGAAAGGGCGTTGATTTGACTCAATGGAGGAGATCCAGACAGAATCGCATGAGGTGCTCAAGACAATCACCCCTGAAGCCTTCCAAGGATGCATGGACTAAAGGAAGAAAAAGATGGAACCACTGTATACATGCCCAAGGGGACTACTTCAAAGGCGACAGTGAGAACTAGGAGGTAAGGTGACTTATTTTCCTACATTATTCAAATTACTGGGAATTTTGGGTAGCACCTCGTACTAGCATGCCAAGCACAAGACTAGAAAGGAGGTACACAGGGCAAAATCTGAGTCCCAGAGACTTTTACTGGATAAACAAAATAGCACTGAAAGGATGAATATGGTATTTAATGTGATAAAGCAGATGAGGAAAAACAGGAATATCCTAGGTTAGCAGCGTAAGAAGTACTGGTGGGCTGTGATTATATTAAAGATGCCTGGGGAGAGCATTATAACTGGATGCTAAATAAGGAGTTTGGCCAGAACTGGGAAGGTTTGTCAGCAGTGCCAGTGTTTGTCCCTTGGTCTTTGAATGAGGATGTTACTGTGTGCAGGGTAAGAGACAGGGTGCAATTGTGGAAGGCAGCACGTGTGTCTGGGTTGACTATTGAAATGCTGAAGGGCTCTGGAGATATAGGAATGGAGTTAGTTACCAATTTGATAAATATTATTTATCTATCTGTCAATTGCCAGACGCCTTAATCCCGTAAGGGGTGACCACAAACAAATCGCCTCCACTTATATGTAAGTGTGTGTGGTCCTGGATGACTGCCTGAAGAACGTGATTGTAAATGTGTACAAGGGGAAGAGTGATGCCCTGGAAAGAGGAAATTACAGAGGCATAAAACTTTTGGATCAGATAATAAGGGTAGTTGAGAGTCTTAAATGGTATGATTAGGGAGAGAGTGCAAACTGATGAGATAAAGTTTGGGTTTATACCAGGCAGAGGAACCAATGATGCCATATTCACTGCTTGCCAGCTTCAAGAAAAATATATAGGAAAGAAAAGGGATCTATACTTTGTTTTTGTTGGTCTGGAGAAGGCCTTTAACAGGGTCCCTAGGAAGGTGGTGAAGTGGGCAATGAGAAAGCTCGGGATCAAGGAGTGACTGGTAAGAGTGGTTATGGCTATGAATGAAGATGCTTGCACCCAGATGAGAGTGAATGAAGATCTGAGTGGAGAGCTCCCCGTGAATGTTAATGTGCATCAAGAGTCAGTCTTCAGCCCCATACTGTTTGTGATGGTGCTTGATGCTCTCTCATGTGACTTGAAATATCGAGTCTCATGGGAGATGTTGTATGTGGATGACTTGGTGTTGTTTTCAGAGTATGAAAAGGAGGCGGAGGAAAGATTTCGAAAGTGGAGAGACAGAATGGGCCACAAGGATTTGAGAGAAAATGTGGATAAAACAAAAGTGATGAAATCTAGGGCTAGTGGCAATACTGTACTATCAAAGCAGAGGGAGAGTGACCATGTGTGGTTTGCCACAAGAGCATGGACACTAACTCTACCTTGTGCGGTATTTGTGATAAGTAGGTTCAAGAGAGATACAGTGGTATCAGAGTTTGACTGCAAGATAACACTGTGTGTGCAGTGTGTCGGGGAGTTTTTTTTTTTTTTAATGCTAGGAAGAAGGAACCAAAGGCCACGAGCCCAAAATACTGTTCCCTCCAAGAGAAAAACAAAGTACAAGAGGGAGCCAAATTCAAGATCCAATCATTTCAAGGATGTCTGGACACACTGCGTTTGAAAGACTGGAGACCATAGCTAGCAGGAAATACAGACAGAGGGAGACAGTTCCAGAGTTGGCCTGTTGCATAAATGAAGGACTGGGAGTAACGGTCGACTCTGGCATTAGAGAGTTAGACCAAAAAAGCATGAGAGTTTGCTACTAGATGGGTGTTACATGCCCACTGTAGAGGTGGAGGGATGCAAGCAGATAGTTCAGAGCAGCAGTGACCATTGAAGTAGTGATAGAAAAGAGATAAGATGCAACAGTGCGGCGAAGAGACAGAGGTTGAAGGGAAGCAGTAAGAGGGGGAGAATTAAAGAGACGAAAAGCCTTTGACTCCACCCTATTGAGAAGAGCTGTATGTGGGGAGCCTCCCCACACATAACAGTTGTACTCTACACGGGCCGGATAAAACCCATGTATAAAGTCAACAATTGTGCAGGGGTAACGAAGGAACAAAGTCAGCTTAGCACACCGAATCTCTTGGATGCAGATTTTGCAAGAGATGTAATATGATCTTTCCAAGACAAGTCCCGAGTGAATGAAATCCAAAGCAAGTTCAAGAATGATGCAGGATTAAGCTGAATATCATTAACATTAGTGGGTACTTCCGTGGAAGATTTTGTCAGGCTGATAGGTGTAAGAACTGAGTCTTTGATGCATTAAACACAGCAAGATTATTTTTACCCCAGTCAGAGATATGAGCCAAGTCAAACATTAGGTGTGCCATAGCTTCATCCCTTGTTTGTTGAAGATGGACGTTGCGGGAACCGAATGGAAAGGTGAAGGGTGGAAGCATCAGTGTACGAGTGGATAGGGTTGGATGTACAGCTTAGAAGGTCATTGATGAATAAAAGGAAGAGAGTTGGTGCTAGGACAGAGCCCTGAGGAACACCACTGTTGACAGATCTAGGAGAACGATGGCCGTCTACAACAGCGGCTGTAGAACGACCAGAAAGGAAGCTATAGATGAAGGCACAGATAGAAGGATAGAAACTGTAAGAGGGCAGTTTGGAAAATAAAGATTTATGCCAGACTCGATCGAAAGCCTTTGAGATGTCAAGTGCAACGACAAAGCTTTTGCCAAAATCCCGAAAGAAGGACGACCAGGAGTCTGAAAGGTAGGTGAGATGATTGCCAGTGAAGCGTCCCTGACAGAACCCATACTGACAATCAGAAAGAAGGTTGTGACATTTAGATGCTTTAAAATTTTTCTATTATGAAATGCCTAAAAAACTTTTGAGATACAGGATGTTAAAGCAATTGGACGATAGTTAGAGGGTTGGGAATGGTTACCCTTTTTTGGGACTGGCTGAATGAGACCAAACTTCCAGCAAGACGGAAAGGTACAAGTTGATAGACAAAGGCAAAAGAGTTTGCCTAGGCAAGGTGTAAGCACAGAAGCACAGTTCTTGAGGACAACAGGAGGGACTCCATCAGGCCCATATGCCTTGTTAGTATTGTGGCCTGTGATGGCAGAAAATACATCAGCTGAAGAAATTTTAATCTCAGCCATGAGGAAGTCTGAGGGGGTGGAAGTGATGAAGGAACAGCACCGGAATCGTCTAATGTGGAATTAAAGGAGAAAGTCTTAGTGAAGAGATCTTCTTTATCATAGAAGCAATAGCTACACAGCCGTCAGAGTAGAAAAGAGGAGGGAAGGATGATGAAGTAAAGTTGTTAGAAAGGTTTTTGGCGAGGTGCCAGAAGGAGTGGGAAGAATTCGAGTTGGAGAGTTGAGAGCTTTAGTACGGATGAAATTGTTTTTAGCAAAACGAAGAACAGACTTAGCACGATTCCTGGCTGAAACATAAAAAAGATGTGATTCACAGGTGGGTTAGGTCTGGTACCTTTTATATGCCCTCTCCTTGTTGCGGACAGCAGTAAAACAAACGCGATTAAACCAAGGCTCTCTTGCATTAGTCAAAGGATAAGAGAAGGAAATGTATGCTTCCATGCCCAAGAGAATAACCTCTGTACTGTAATGTGCAAAGCACACTCAGATGGCTCATGGCCATGAAAGCAATAATCATTCCAGGGAAAATCAAAGAAGTACTGCCTGACGGCCACACAATCTGCAGCTCCAAAGAGACACAGTCAATGTTTCTCTGGAGGGTCCACAGGCCACACCGGAGCAATACGACAGGTTAAGGTAATAAGAATATGATCGGAGGAGCCCAATGGAGAGGAAAGATTAACAGTGTAAGCAGAAGGATTAGTTGTAAGGAAGAGGTCAGGTATGTTGGAGCTCTCTCCAAGGTGGTCAGGGATACAGGAAGGGTGTTGTACAAGTTGCTCTAGGTCATTATGGATAGAAAATATGTAGGCTTGTTCACCAGGTGGATCAGTGAAAGGAGACGAGAGCCAAAGGTGGTGGTGAGCATTGAAATCTCCTAGAATGGAGATTTCAGAGAATGGAGAAGTGGATACAATGTGTTCCATCGCAGAGGTAGCATAGTCAAAGAATTTTTCGTTGTCAGTAGAATTAGGGGATAAGTAAACAGCACAGATATATTTAGTCAGAGAATGACAGGAAAGCCAGAGTGTAGAGAACTCAGAAGAATCAAGTTCAGGAACACGAGAGCAAGTTCGTATATATACACAACAGCCACTTTTAGCTTAGAAATGAGTGTAGAGAAAGTAGGATACAGAAAAGGGTTTGCTGTCAGTTGCCTCAGACAGCTGAGTCTCAGTTAGGAAAAGAAGGTGAGGTTTACAGGAGGAGAGGTGGTGCTCAACAGAGAGAAAGTCAGAGGAAAGGCTGCGAATGTTGAAGAAGTGAGTCAAACAGTGGTTCCAGGCAGCCTGAGTCATCACCGGGAGAGGAGGAGATGGTGCGGGCATTTATGGTCCCCCCCACACCCCTGGGGACTCTAAGACTATGTTTAGAGATGCCATAATTTGTCTGAATTTTGGAAAAGGAAGTGTAGTGTGTACTGTGCATGTAGTTTGGTGTTGATAGTTAGAGAAACTTGTATTAGAGAGCATGCTGGCCTACTCTCTGTGTTACTGAGACACTGAAAAAGTTCAGCAAAGGAAGATGGTCAAGAACTAGTCCCGAGGGATGATGAAACAGGAGCTCCAGCTCTCCCTGTCGTCAGCTTTCCATCCACCTTGGGAGTACTACCCTGCTCGACTGGTGCTACAGTCTACTCCTCCGAAAGTAGCCTATATAGAGATTGTCAGGTTGAATGGATTGATTTAGCTGGTGAGTCTACTGAGTGTGTGGAAGAGTTTTGTTCTTTGGGGGACATGTTATGTGCTGGAGGTGGGACTAGAGTTAGCTCTGTGGCGAGGGTAGGGAGTGGTCTGGAGGAGGTTCAGGGAGCTGTTGCCTCTCCTGACTCCTCTATGCTAAGGGATCTTTGTAAACGGCATGTGTTAGGAGTATAATGCTGTATAGCAGTGAGACCCAGGCAATAAAGAAGAGGATATTCATAGGCTCAAACGAACAATAATGACAATGATCAGTTGGATGTGTATTGCATCCTTGAATGCAAGGCCCAGGGAGGCTAGGTTTATGACTGAAGAGCTGAGAGGAGGGATGGGACCGGAGTGTACTGGTGCTGTGATGGGGTGAGGTAGATTTAGTTGGTTTGGGCATGTCGAGAAGATGGAGGATGACAGTTGGGTGCGGAAAGTGAGAAGTGTGAACATTGGGGGTTGGGTTGCAAGAGGGAGACCAAAAATGACCTGGGACGAGGTCACTGAGTGTGACTTTAGGGACAAGGGACTTAACAGGGAGACTGCTGGAGATCCAGCAGAGTGGAGAGTCGCCATTAGGTGACCAAGGCCAAAACATGCAAGCATGTTTGAGTCTTTATAAATGATACGATATGATACAACAAAGAAAAAGTTACCACTCCACTCGATTTTGCACTCTGCACTATTTTTCACAACTGCACTGTTATTTGGAAAAAGCGATGATGTTATGATAGCTTTGCATGTGCAAGACGGTTATATAACACTACAAATACACGGGAGGGGATCACAGCTGCAAGACATATGAGCTAGTGGAGGAGTGAGAAGGGATTTCCACAATGATGGCATGAAGAAAGCCACATACAAAGTGACCTCAAATTAAGATTTTTTGCATGTGAACACTGGGTGGCCATCTTGGCTCAAATGTCTGACTGTCAGCTTGCACTAGTGGCATCACGTATGGACGGGATTGTCGTATACGGTCACCATGTTTAGTTGCATATTCTGCGATTGTGAATCTGAAACTGGGTATAACTTTTTTTCTTTCATTCTATCAACTGATTGCATACCCAACCATCGCATCCTGAGGCATGACTGTATAGCCTTCTGAACCTGAAAAACCACTTCAAAATATCAAAAAACTTCTTCATGTTCAGCTGAAAGGAGATGCTGGGTGTCATATGTATATCTATATTATAATGATCCAATTTTTGTATGTTTGTTGAATTGTTTGCTTCTGTAACAAAAAAAAAAATGGCACAACATAGCAGAATCTTTGCTAAAGCAAGGTACTATTAAAATGCTCTAACTTAAAGAACAAAATAATTTTCAGTCAAATCAGGCCACCGGTCCACGAGTTATGACCCATTTCTGGCCTTCTGACATCGAGCAGAAGCAGCCAAAGGCGGCCTTTAAGCAAGTGACAGTAATAAGTTCAATAAAAAAAAATCATCACCTGCAAGGATGAGGAATCTTTTCTGCTCACCATACAGAAATTGGATATATGAAGATTTGTAGCCCTACTGACATTAAAAAAAAAGTATTTCATGTTGGTACATTACAAGATGGAGCTCCAGACACAAAATGCTATCCTCAGAAAGAATAGTCAACACACTGTCAGAGTACTGTGCTGTGATTTTCTTCATTTACATTCACCAAATTGGAAATATTTCCTTGGGTACTCAAAGTACGGTGGAATCTCCTAAACTGCGCGATCCTAAACAGTGAATTCATAATACATGGCAACATCATGCAACAGTTTGCAATATCAGTATCTAGTGGGAATTACACAAAATTCGTGAATGCAGCCTCAAAAGTGATGCTTGTCAGATGTCTCATGTAATACACGCCACCTCAAGCCCAGGGCGTAAACCAATCGCAGTCAAGCATGGCAATTAAGAAACCAATCATACTCAAGCACAGCATTTACTATACGCCAATCACAGTGCTTTTCTCTCATGCCAAGCATGGAGGACATGCACGCTTGACATCCCGGTGCCCGGCTCCACGCACTGTCCCCTCTTCATTGTTAGTGTGTGGCTCCGTTGTGGTTTACAAGAGGATTCCGCCCCCTCATGCGTCATCTGCCTGCCCAATGTGACCATGGCTGATCGTAACCCTCCTCAGCCTACAACTTCTTCCAAGAAGGAGAAGAAGAAGAAGTCAATGTTAACGTATTCCCAAAAGTTAGATGTAATAAGGATTGACAGCGGAGAGAAGAAAGCCCACCATTATGGACTCAATGAGGATGATCTCTCCAACTGGCTGAGTTGTTTATCAACCACCACTCTGACTGGATGCATCAGTGTATCATGCATTCTAAATCCTCATTTATAGCTTTCAGAGGTCTGTCAAGCTTTTTATTGCCTGACACCTTAATCCCGTAAGGGGTGGACACAAACATGTTGCCTCCATGTCGCCTTGCTCCCTGCTATATCACTGCCCTGCTCCCTGCTCACACCCTCCTCTCTCATATACCTCTCCACTCCATCCCTCCATCCAATTCTTGGCCTCCCCCTCCCTGTTCCCCCCCCCCCTCCACCTCACTAGCATACACTCTCTTCATTAATCTCTCAGTCTCCATCCTCTCCATATGGCCAAACCACCTCAATGTAGTCTCCTGATGTTTTCTATCACATCCACACCACAATGCTCCTTCACTCAGTCATTTGCCAGTTTGTCTCTCCATTTAACTCCACAAGCTCCTCTCAAATAACATATTTCCACTGCTCTCACTCTTGTGTCCTTCCAACATGGTCCTAGCAACTTTTTTACTTCCATGCTCACTTCCCTGTTCCTTATCACTGCTTTCAAAGAACCAGCAGCCTTTCTTCCTTGGTGTACACTTTCAAGCACTTCACCCTCCAAATTTCCATCCTTCCTCATCACACTATTCATGTATTTAAATGCACTCACCTTTTCCACTTTCTCATCATCCAACCTCACTGTACATCCAGCAACGACATTTCTCTCAAAGGCCATACCTTACTCTTTCCTACATTCACCTTTAGATTCTGTTTCTTACACACTTTCCCAAAATCATTCACCAAGCCTTGCAGTCTCCTTCTTCTTCACTTAACAATATAGTATCATCTGCAAACAACAGTACAGGGAGTTTCAAAATGCTGCCCTCTCTTGTTAGGGCAGCTCCAACATCCACTGCCCTACCTTTTTCATCTCTTTTATAACCCCATCCATATACAGACTGAAACACCATGGGGACATGACACATCCCTGTTTCACAGAATGAGATGATTGGGCGCTGGCGTTTTGGCATGGCCGTTTGGGTGCCAACTGATTTGGCAGCAGACTTCTGGATGTGGGGCCAAAAATGCTGATTGATTCATCATCATTCATAGGTAAAACTTTAAAAAGTTTGAAATTTTAAAGTTTATTGAAAAATCTATCTATCTATTGCCAGACGCCTCAATCCCGTTTGGGGTGGCCACAAACAAATCGCCTCCAAGACGCCCTGTCCCCCGCCATTTCACTGCCCTGCTCCCAACTCACACACCCCTCTCTCATATACCTCTCCACCCCATCCCTCCATCTCATCCTCGGCCTCCTCCTCCCTCTTCCCCCCTCCACCTCACTTACATACACTCTCTTCGTCAGTCTTTCACCCTCCATCCTCTCCATATGGCCAAACCACCTCAGTGTGTTCCTCATAACACTTCCTATCACATCCACATCCACACCACAACGCTCCTTTATATCCTCATTCGTCAGCCTGTCTCTCCATGTGACTCCACAGGCTCCTCTTAAATAACTCATTTCCACTGCTCTCACTCTTGACTTATGTCCTTCCAACAATGTCCAAGCTTCACTTACGTACGTTAGAGTTGGTATCACAATACAGTCATGTAGTAACTTTTTCACTCCCATGCTCACTTCCCTGTTTCTTATCACTGCTTTCAAAGAACCAGCAACCTTTCTTCCCTGCTGTACCCTTTCAAGCACTTCACCCTCCAAACCTCCATCCTTACTCATCACACTACCCAAGTACTTAAACGTACTCACATTTTCCAATTCCTCACCATCCAACCTCGCTGTACATTCACTGACTTCACCTCTCTCAAAGACCATCACTTTACTCTTCCCTACATTCACCTTTAGATTCCGTTTCTTACACACTCTCCCAAACTCATCCACCAAGCCTTGCAGCTCCCCTTTGTCTTCACTCAACAACACAGTATCATCTGCAACAACAGTACAGGGAGTTTCCAAACACTATCCTCTCTCACCAGGGCCACTCCAACATCCACTACCCTACCTTGTACCTCTTTTATTAACCCATCCATGTACAGATTGAACAACCATGGAGACATGACACATCCCAGTTTCAACCCAACTTTCAAAGAGAAAAACATTAAATCTGTTTATCACACAAAAAAAAATAAATAAATAAAAAAATAAAAAAAATAATATAGCTTTATGTAGATCATTTGGTAACTATGAGCAGGGCTCCTCAGGTACTCGATAGTATCCATGTTTTCAAATCTAAGAACAGTTTCATGTACCAGTATTCTTCTATCTGCATCTATATACTTTTGTAGTTTCTGTGGTGGTTCATGCCCAGATAGTAACCCTTCATAATATGCATCTCTACCTTTCTGTACTTACACAGGCCATCTATTATTTTCCAAAAGGTGGGATGTTGCATGCTAAGTTTGTATTTTAATCGATGATAGGCTGCCTCTGCATGATTGTTTGTGCAGTCTTCCCCGTTTAATGTTCTCTGATAAAGATTCCAAATCTCAGGGAGAAATAGAGGAGTTTGTCTTTCATTTCCTCGTCTGTTTTGATGACTAACATATGTATCTTCAAATCAGTTGAGTAAACTTTGAAGTTCTTGTGGCTATTCGGTCACTAGAGCATCCAGATATTTGTCAATCTTGTTCAAAGGTACAGAGGCAAGGACAATAATCATCTTAGCTTTTAATGCAAAATCTGGATCAGTGTTAAACAAAGTGGTGAAGCCCACTCTAGCTAATTGTTTTTGCATGTTTTGAGCTAAAAAAAAAAAAAAAAAAATTTATTTGAATATCAGGGTGCGCAGCTTGTTCAAAATTGCAGACGACTGAAGTTGGTTTCAAATTGGGTTTCATTTCATCATCATCATCATCATCCGGACCTCCTTTCCCACCCAAGGGCAGGGGAAGGAGTAGCAATGTCCAGACAGCCCAAATTTGTCCAATCCAATGGGCCATGCTTCCATTCACTCATCATTCAAACCCCCGGAATTCTGGCTCCATTGGATACGCCAGAAAAACATTCACCATGTTCTGTAGCTTCACATAAACGTATCCAATTGAGTCGATCTGGATGCTACCACGTTAAAAGGGGTTCCAAAATCCCTGATCATGCACTTCTCCACACAACATTCAACCAGCCAGCTCGATCTCTTGTCAGTTCCCTTGCCTCACCGACTTTCGAACCTCTCTTCCTCACACTCATCCACCATATCTCTCCGCCTTCTCCTTGGCCTACCTCACTTCCTCCCTCCTTCAGTCCGTTCAGGTATACCTTTTTCACCACTCTATTGTTATCCATTCTCTCCACATGACCATACCATCTCAGTACACACACTTTGATTCTGGTGTCCTCCGACTTCTTCACTCCACACCTTTCACGAATCACATTATTTCGTATCCTATCCACCCTCTGTACTCCACATACATTCCTCAGCAGTCCCATCTCCACTGCTCTCACCCTTGACTTTTCATTTTCATGCCACACCATAGTCTCATATCCATATGTTAAAGTTGGCACTAACACTCCCTCATGTAAGCCTTGTGCAGCTGCAACTTTTCTTCCTTGTGTCACTCTACTTTCAACTCCTTTTGCACATTTTCCTCTCTTTGCTATCACAGTACCCAGGTATTTGTACTCTCTCACCAATTCCAATCTCTCTCCATTCACTGTAACATCACACTGGGAGTCACCTTCTCTCTCAGTAACAATCACTTTACTCTTTTCTACATTTACTCTCAAGGCACGACACTCACAGACATCAGCAAAACTCTGCACTAGCCAACTAAGTTCCTGTCTGGTATTTGTAAGCAGTACTGCATCATCAGCATACAACAAATTTGAGATATTCCATCCATCACCATTCATTACCAACGCCATCCCTCTCTCCATTACTCGTGTTTTTACTTCTCTCATCACCCCATGTATATATATATTGAACAACCATGGGGACATCACACAACCTTGTTGCATGCCCACAATGATCGTGAACCATTCACTTAGATGCCCATTAACCCTTACCCATGGTTCACTACCATCGTAAAAACTCCTGACAGCACCTAGCAGCTTACCATCTACACCGTATATGTGCAAAACTTTCCACAATCTCTCTGTCTATTTTGTTGTATGCTTTTTCTACATCCATGAATGCCATAAACAGCTTATGGTCCTTCTCACAAGCCTTCTTTGCTATCTGACTCACTGCAAATATTTGGTCCACACATCCTCTGCCACTCCTAAAGCCACCCCGTTCATCACTCACTAGGACTTCTGATATCTCTCTTACTTTCTCTACTGTATAATAATTCTTCCACATACCTTCACTACCACACTTAGTAAACTTATCCCACGGTAATTCTTGCATTCACTTCGCTCACCTTTATTTTTGTACAGGGATACAATCACAGCCTTTTTCCACTCTGCTGGCACAGTTTCACTCATCCATGCCTTTTTTACATTTCTCCAACAACCACTTCATTCCACTCTCTCCACTACACTTAAGCATCTCTGCATACAGGGAGAGCTGGAGCTCCTGTTTCAACAGCCCTCGGACTAGTTCCTGACCATCCCCCCCTTTCTGAACTTCATCAGTGTTTCAGTAACACAGAGAGGAGGCCAGCATGCTCTCCAATACATGTTTCTCTAACTGTCAACACCAAGCTATGTCCACAATACACACTACACTGCTTTCTCAAAATTAAAAAAGAAAAAAATGGCATTAGTAAATCAGGCCTCAGAGTCCCCAGAGGGAGGGAACCATAAATTCCCCCACCATCTGCCCCTCTCCCAGAGAGATGCCTGGAAAAATGTCTGACTCACTTCATTTCTATAACATTCGCGGCCTTTCCTATAACTTTCTCTCTGTCAAACACCACCTCTCCTCTCTAAACCTCACCTTCTTTTCTTGACAGAAACTCACAGCAAACCCTTTTCTTTCCTCCTACTTTCTCTATACTCATTTCAAAGTCAAAGGTGGCTGTTGTGTATGTGAACGCAACGATTTATCTTGCTCTCGTGTTCCTGAACTTGATTCTTCTGAATTCTCTACTCTCTGGCTTTGGCTTTCTTGTCACTCTCTGACTAAGTATATCTGCACTGTTTACATATCTCCTAATTCTACTGACTATGAAAAATTCTTCGACTATGTTACTTCTACGATGGAACACATTATATCTATTTCTCCTTTCTCTGAAATCTCCATTCTAGGAGATTTCAGTGTTCACCACCGCCTTTGGCTCTTCTGTCCGTTCACTGATCCACCTGGTGAACAAGCCTACATCTTTTCTATCCTTAAAGACCTAGAGCAGCTTGCACAGCACCCTACCCGTATCCCTGACCGCCTTGGAGAGAGCTCCAACATACTTTACCTCTTCTTTACAACTAATCCTTCTGCTTACACTGTTAATCTTTCCTCTCCATTGGGCTCCTCCAATCACAACCTTATTACCTTAACCTGTCCTATTGCTCTGGTACGGCCTGTTCACCCTCCAAAGAAATGTCGTCTGTGGAATTTTGGAGCTGCAGATTGGGAGGTCCTCAGGCAGTACTTCTTTGATTTCCCCCGGAATGATTATTGCTTTCATGGCCGGGAGCCATTTGAGTGTGCTTTGTGCATTACGGAGGTTATTCTCTTGGGCATGGAAGCATACATTCCTTTCTCATATCCTTTGACTAATGCAAGAAAGCCTTGGTTTAATCACACTTGTTCTAATGCTGTCCGCAACAAGGAGAGGGCCTATAAAAGGTGCCAGAGCCAACCCACCTCTGAATCACATCTTGTTTATGTTTCTGCCCAGAATCGTGCTAAGTCTGTTCTTCGCTCTGCTAAAAATAATTTCATCTGTACTAAATGCTCTCAACTCTCCAACTTGAATTTTTCCCGCTCCTTCTGGCACCTTGCCAAAAACCTTTCTAACAACTTTACCTCATCATTCTTCCCTCTCTTTTCTGTTCTGATGGCTCTGTAGCAATTTCTTCTACTGATAAAGCAGATCTCTTTGCTCAGACTTTCTCCTCTAATTCCACCTTAGACGATTCTGGTGCTGTTCCTTCATCACTTCCTCCCTCAGACTTCCTCATGGCTGACATTAAAATTTCTTCAGCTGTTGTATTTTCTGCCATCACAGGCCTCAGCATTAACAAAGCATATGGGTCTGATGGAGTCCCTCCTGTTGTCTTGAAGAACTGTGCTTCAGTGCATACACCCTGTCTAGGTAAACTCTTTTGCCTTTGTCTATCAACTTGTACCTTTCCTTCTTGCTGGAAGTTTGCTTTCATTCAGCTAGTCCCTAAGAAGGGTGTCCATTACCAACCCTCTAACTATCATCCAATTGCTTTAACATCCTGTGTCTCAAAAGTTTTTGAGTAATTTCTTAATAGAAAAATTTTAAAGCATCTTTCCTGTCACAACCTTCTTTCTGATTGTCAGTATGGGTTCTGTCAGGGACCCTCCACTGGTGATCTTCTCACCTACATTTCAGACTCCTGGTCATCCTCCTTTTGGGACTTTGGTGAAAGCTTTGTCGTTGCACTTGACATCTCAAAGGAATTTCGATCGAGTCTGGCATAAATCTTTAATTTCCGAACTGCCCTCTTATGGTTTCTATCCTTCTATCTGTGCCTTCATCTATAGCTTCCTTTCTGGTCGTTCTAAAGCCACTGTTGCAGACGGCCATCATTCTCCTAGATCCATCAACAGTGGTGTTCCTCAGGGCTCTGTCCTAGCACCAACTCTCATCCTTTTATTCATCAATGACCTTCTAAGCTGTACATGCAACCCTAACCATTCGTACACTGATGCTTCCACCCTTCACCTTTCCATTCGGTTCCCACAACGTCCATCTTATCAGTTACTTCAACAAACAAGGGATGAGGCTATGGCACACCTAATGTCTGACTTGGCTCGTATCTCTGACTGGGGTGAAAATAATCTTGTTGTTTTCAATGCATCAAAAACTCACTTTTTACACCTATCATCCCAACACAGTCTTCCACAGGAGTACCCACTAATGTTTAACAATATCCAGCTTAATCCTGCATCATCCTTGAACAGGCTTGGGGTTTCATTCACTCGGAACTTATCTTGGAAAGATCATATTGCATCTCTGGTGAAATCTGCTTCCAAGAGATTAGGTGTGCTAAGCTGACTCCGTACCTTCTTTGCCCCTGCACGGTTGTTGACTTTATACACAGGTTTTATTCGTCCCTATTTAGAGTACTACTCTCATGTGTGTGTACAGCTCTTCTCAATAGGGTGGAGTCAAATGCTTTTCGTCTCATCAACTCTCCTCCTCTTACTGTCTCCCTTCAATCTCTGTCTCTTCGCCACACTGTTGGATCTTTATCTCTTTTCTATCGCTACTTCAATGGTCACTGCTCCTCTGAACTGTCTGCTTGCATCCCTCCACGTCTATGACGGGTGCGTAGTAGCCGTCTAGTAACAAACTCTCATGCCGTTTCTGTCCAACTCTCTAATGCAAGAGTTAACTGTTACTCTCAGTCCTTCATTTATGCAACAGGCCAACTCTGGAACTGTCTCCCTCTGTCTGTATTTCCTACTTCCAATGATCTCCAGTCTTTCAAACACAGTGTGTCCAGGCATCTTGAAATGAAAGGATCTTGACTTTGGGTCTCTTTTGTATTGTTATTTTTTTCTTGGAAGGAACAGTTTGCAGGCTTCAACCTTAGGTTCCTTCTTTCTTGCATAAAAAAGAAGAAGAAGAAGAAAAAAAAAAACTCACTAACACCAGCTGCTTTCCCATTTTTCAGCCACTTCACAGCAGTCTTCACCAGAGGGATTGTCACATCTCCTGTCACTGCATTCCTTCTCTGCACACGCCCAAAACCAATCATGTTTACAGCTGCTCTGCTCTCTCTATTCCCATTCACCAGGCTTTCAAAATATTCTTTCTATCTGGTCCTTACGTCATCTCCATGCGTTAATAATCAACCACCTGCATCCTTCACACCATCACATTTCTTTCCGCTTTCACTTCTACATTTCCGCACCTCTTTCCAGGATAACTTTCTGTTTTCATAGTACTGTAGTTCGCATTCATGTTTCTTCCTACAGTAGATCATCATTTACCTCCTCCTTTTTCCTCTTCACTAGTCTCTTTACGTGCTTCTTGTTCTCAATATACTCAGTTCTTATTCAACTGAACCCCTATCCTGTAGCCACTTTAGCCACTTCTTATTTTCCTCCACTGCTCTCTTAACCTCCTCATCCCACCATGCCGTACCTTTCTTCTTTGTTGTTACTCTTGCCACACCACACATCACTTTAGCATTCTTAACTAAGCAATCCCTATATGCATTCCACAGGGTTTCCAGATCCATTTCATTCCAGTTCACTGATTCTAACTCTTCCTCTACTTTGGTCCTGTACTCATCTGCCATTTTTTTGATCCTCAGCTTCTCAACTTTCAGTCTTTCTCCCTGACTGCTTTTCTCTCTCCTGATCCACCTCACTCCTCTCAGCTTGATCTAGCATACCACAATCATATGATCTGACAGACCTTTACATCGTCCTGTCACGGCCCTCGTATCAGCAATCATTCCCATCATCGACCTCTCTACAAGCACGTAATCAATGAGGCTTCTTTCAACATGATCCCCATTTCCTCTATACCAGGGGTTCCCAACCTGGGGTAAATTACCCCAAGTGGGGTAATTTGGTCTTTTGTGAAGGGTAATGGGGGAGGTAACAAAAAAAAAAAAAAAATCTAAAAATCATACCAGTTATGATAGACTTTCAGACCTATACTAAAAATCAGAGATGAATGTTTAGTCATGTTTATTTGGTATCAGTGTTAATAATAAAAATAAATTACTTCTTGCAATAACTCTCTTGGTTTTAATCTAACCTTTAATTAAGGCCTACATTCAAACTAAAATCTAGGCATCAAAATGTTAAGCAGCTAAAATGCAATTGTGGAAACATAAGCAATGAGGAGTAATGAGTGAAGGGAGGTGTGGAAAATGGGGTAATGGGTAAATAAAGGTTGGGAACCCCTGCTCTATACCCTGTATATTTATGTGCATCTTTGTGTTTGAAATATGAGTTACAAATACACAACCTTCTCTCCTGACATATATCCTTTAGTCGCTTCCCATTATCATTTTCTCTTGGTACTCCATAACAGCCCATTATGTCAACCTCAGGACCAGTGCCTACTCTTTCATTCATATCCCCCATTATGATACACTTTATAGCTCCTGGGTATATCTCCCACTACTTCATCCAGCTCATCCCAAAATCTCTTTCTCTCTCTCACTCCTGTCCTCACACGGTGCATATGCTACAATCACTATGACTTTCACCTTCTCAAACTAGAACTTGACATACATACACCTCGAGCTGACACATTTGTAGTCTCTCATCCTACTCTGCCACACCTCATTCATCAACAAAGCAACTCCTTCCTTGCATCTTCCTCGCCCATTCATTCCTGATCTTACACATTTCACACCCTCCCCCACTCCTCCACTTCGCACCCTTTCATCTTCGTTTCACACAATGCCATCATAGCATATCTCACACTCTTGAACACATTCACCAATTCCACCCTCTTGCTCTCCTCATTCACACCTCTCACATTCCACATGGCCATGCGAATCTGCCCATTTGGTTGGGGCCCTGGGCAGGTATTTGGGCCCTCTGAAACGACTGCCATGATTAAGTGATTTTGGATAGGGGAATCTGGGGGACACTTAACCCTACCAGAAACCCCAGTTATATGGTTACCACCCAGCGTAGTAAATGGTTTCCTGGGTAACCATTTGGCTTGTCACTCAGTGTAGAGCTCATATGGCATCACTCTACATTGAGTGGATGACGGGTGCCCCCATCCACCAAAAATTTCTTTCAATCACTTGAACATTCTTTAGTGTGTGGTGCACTGCTTGTTGGGAAAAAGAGCATAAAACACAGAGTGAACTCCTCCATGTTTTTTTCTGCCAAAATTACATAAATCTAAGAAAAGAGGCTGGGAGCAATACTGAATGTGCCATCAACAAATCACATATCAAATGTCACTAAGTGTTCGAGCTAGCTCTGTCTTTCGAAGATCAATATTTGGTCGGGACCTGGTCCACTATCACACAGAAATTTTTTTTCTTCCACTCCTGGTTCACGGACACACATTCTGGCAGAAATAATTGTTGTAAACTGGTTGGACTGGTGGGAGTGTTCATCACTGAATTACGCTTTCTACGTATTATATTTTTCAAAGCAGACACATTAGGAATGGCGGCTAGACTGGCTTGGGATATGTCTGTCAAACATTCATTAACAACTACAGTTGGTGACTCATGAGTCTCCTCTGCTTTCTTTTTCATTTTTGTTTTCACAGATGCAACCTCTTGTTGTGCAGCAGAAGCTTCATCTGAGTTCAGCTCTCTCGCCACCTTTCTGGCTTTAGTATGCAGCCTTGCTTTGCACTGATATTTTTTGCTCACAATGCCATAATTTCAACTCACTATCAGCTTGGCTTGCTTTGTCAAAGACATAGAGGAATCCATCATGCACAAATTTTTCTTTATGTTTCGTTAATATTTCCTCAGCCATCGTATGGATAAAACAATTGTATTTAGCTGAAAAAATATAAAAAGATGCCAATAGAATGAAATACTTGTGGCAGCGCACTCACATCAAACTCAACTGAGACTAAGGGGTAACTCAGTAACTCAGAAATTGTTTGTTGGCAGGAGCAGTAGTGCCATCTGTAGCCTGGGCAAACAGCTAAACGAGGAGAGCTAGTTTTCCTGTTTCCAAATAAGTGTACAGTATATCATCTCTCTAGCTCAATTTATAACAGATATATTGTAATTTTGTTCCACTAAAACTGTCCATACAGACAAGCTTACAAATAAAAAAATTTTCTTAACACCAAAACGTCTGTCATCAAATGGACTGTGCCAAAATAGGCTTGGTGCCCAAACAGCCATGCCAAAACACCAGCGTCCAAAAGGCTGCTCCAAAACATACCAAGCTCCTGTTTCCATCCAACATTCATATATGAAAATTCAGTCAGTTCACTATCCACATGCACTGCACCCTCATATACACTCTTCATGGCATTAAAAAAATTTCCCGTTTACTCCATATATTCTTTACATTTTCCACATTCCCTGTCTATCCACCGTCATATGCTTTCTCCAAATCCATGAAGGCTGCATACAACTCTTTTCTCTTCTCTAGAAACTTTTCCACTAAAGACCTAAGAATGAATATCTAATCTACACAACCTCTTCCCTTCCTAAAACCTACCTGTTCTTGTCCAACTAATTCCTCTGTTATTTCCCTAACTCCGTCAAAAAGTACCCTCCCATATACTTTTCCTACTACACTAAGAAGTCAAATGCCCCTACAATTACCATACATCTCTTTTTCCCCTTTTCTTTTGTATAATGGAATAATACCTGACTTCCAATCCTCCGGAACTTTACTTTCCTCCTAGGCAAATCTGCACATCTTCCATTCCCATTCTACTGCTACCTCTTCCCCATGCTTCAGCATTTCACCACACACTTCATCAATTCCCGGGGCTTTCCTCACTTTCACTTTCTTCACTACTTTCATCCTACTGATTTCTTCCTCTCTTTTCTTCTCCCTCCTTCTCCCAGCTGCTTATATTCGCATTACTTTCATTCTCTATGTTTAGCAGTTCCTTAAAGTGTTCTCTTCATCTGCTCATTTTTTCTCCCTTCTCCACAATCTACCATTTTTATTTCTCACCCCCCAACTAACATCTTTATCACCCTGTCTAACTCTCTTCACCTCTTTCCAGAACAGTTTCTTACATTCCCTCCATTTTACACTTAAATTCCTTCCAAATTCCTCATCCACTCTTTTCTTACTCTCCCTTACTAATCTTTTCACCTATCTCTTCCTCTCTACATCTTCCACCTCTCAACTTCCTCCATGACCCTGCTTCCCATCCACTCACTATATGCTTTCTTCTTTTGTGTCACAGCCTGTCTCACCGCTTTATTCCACCATGTTGTTCCTTGCACCCCCTTTTGTCTTCTCTTCACCCCACACATCACCTCACATGCTGCACCGATTTCTTCTGTGAATATCTTGCACACACCTTCCACCTCCCCCATCTGCTCCACATCATATTTACCCAATTGCTCCTCCACTTCTCTTTTATATTCTGCCTTTTTTCCATACTCTTGCAAACTTTCTACTCTCCTTGTATGGACAACTTCCTCCTGTCCTTCCATCATTCTATTCCTCCATTGCATTTCATTCTTGACTTTCACCATCACCAAGTGGTGATCAGAAAGTTCACTCCCTCAACCTCTGTATGCTCTTGCATCCATACACACCTCTCAGAGATAAGTTCATAAAAATGCCCAGTAGCTGTGGTAATCCTGAATAATATTAAGTAACCTGAAAAAGACTCATTTCAATAGAAATACGGAGAGGCCGCACCCCATTGGTAAAGAATTAAGGAGAGAGTAATTCTTTACCAAATGGGCACTGTGATTCCACATATATAGTAACAAACTCATGATCTGAAGTTAAGTAATTTTGGTACATATCTTACACAGATAGTTAACTGTTGAACTGTGACTGCAAGAAGTGAGTGGAAGAAAAAAAAAAAAAATGTCTATATTTTGGGGCATTCAAGGAAGCAGGCAGGTCGCCATCGGCAATGTTTACTGACAATCTCTCCAACTGGCCGTGTTGTTTATCAACCACCGCTCCAATTGGATGAGTCAATGTATCACACATTCTAAATCCTCATTTATAGCTTTTAGAGGTAAGTTTACAAAAATGCCCAGTAGCTGTGGTAATCCAGCAATAATAAGTACCCTGTGAAAGACTCGCTTCTATAGAAAATATGGAAACATTTCGCCCATTTGGTAAAGAATTAAGCTCAACAAATTGATGATTCTTACGAGGACATGGAGCCAGCTGAGGGCAGCAATGACACCGTTTCCGTTGCCTCCACAATGGACTTTGAGAGGTTCATGAGGGAGGCCGATGAGGAGGAAGTGACACTGAGGCAACAGCATGAGGCAGCAGCACACTCATCTCGTGCTGAGAGGCCATAGTCCGCCTCAAGCCTTGGAACCCCTCCCCCCTCCCCTGTGCATTCAAGCAATGTCAACAGTCAGAGTCTGGTAAGAATCTTAAAGTATTGTTCATTCCCATTAAATCTGCTTTACTAATTTCTTTCCTGGCTGTTAGTGTTCACTGGTGACCAGTCTGATGTAGGTCTGGAGGTAAGGGGGGCAACTTTTCCGTGATGCCAGTCCCACAAGTAATTTTCTTCATAAGATTAGTTATTTCTAACTCGCAGAATTCTCAAATCATGGCGTGTGAGACTCGGTCTCATAAAGCTGTGATTTAGGAGATTCCACTGTAACTGAAAACTGAGTTGTGATAGGTGAATAGGTAGGGTTTTGGAAGGAGGTGGCTATAGCACCAGTTGATCAGGATGGTACTCCCAAGGAGAATGGGAATGCTGGTGACAGGGAGAGCTGGAGCTCCTGTTTAACTAGTTATCTAACCATCCCCCTTTGCTGACTGTTTCAGTATTATATCAGCATGGAGAGTAGACCACCATACTCTCCCAAACACCTCCTCTAACTATCTCATACACTACACTACATGTTACATATCACACAATGTACCCCGCTACGTCACAGGGGTTGATGCCAGCAAGGACATGCGGCCAGAAAACTTTGCCTCCGTTATCTAGTGGCAGACCTTTTGAGGGAAAGTGTGATGAAGGTTCCGCCAGCATAGATCGCAGGGCCCGGATGAGATGAGGCTCGAACCTGTGCTAGAGGACACAGGACACTGCAGTTCTGAGGCTGAAACCATCAGGGTGTATAATGGCCGGGCAGTTACAGCACTATGGTGCACCTGGAGGGTGTCCCTGAAGCTGTCCTGGCAGTGAGCCTCAAAGCTGCTACCACACCCAATGGTCAAGGCTGGTGGACTAGGGGTCCTAGATCCATTGCCTGGACCTGGGAGTGTGCAGTGGGTGAGGCCTGTGACATGTCTCTCCCCTTTATTATTTTTACTGATTATGACCAAGTTAAAGAATGAAATTCAAGGCAAGCCAAGGACACTAAATCACCCAGGGGAATCAGAGTGGCGTCATGGAATGTGGGAAGTTTGAGGGGTAGAGCATGGGTAGTGGTTGAAAGACTGAGTAGGAGGTGAGTGGATGTGGGATGTGTGCAAGAAGGCCGGAATAGAGGTGGATCAGCCAGAAAGACTGCTGGGAGGGACTATTATTATAAGTTGTTTTGGCAGGGTAGGACAAATGGATATGGTGGTGTGGGTGTGTTGGTTGGGAAGAAATGGGTGGAATGTCATGAACGTTATGAGAGTATGTGATTGGATAATAGTAGTGAAAATTTTGTTGGGTACAAGAATGGTTGCATTTATATCAGCGTATGCTCCACAGGCAGGCTTGAATGAGGGAGAGAAGGATGGATTTTGGGATGACTTAATACATGTAGTATGTGGTATGGGGGATGATGAGATTGTAGTTTTGGGAGGGGACTTACCAGTAAATGGTCATGCAAGTGAAACAGCTCAGTGATATAAAGGAATACATGAGGGATGTGCATATGGTACAAGAAATGAGGAAGGGGAAAAGATACTCAAGTTTGGGGTGGCAATGAACATGACTGTGTGCAACACACATTTTAGGACGAGAGAGTAAAGGTTGATTATATGTGAGTCTGGGGGAAAAAAGACCCAGAAAGACTATTTCCTGGTCAGAGGGCTGATAGGAGGTTAGTGAGGGATGTTAATATTATAGGGAGCAAGGAGTGTGGACAGTAACACAAGTTATTGATATGTGACTTGGTGCTTAAGGAGTGGGTGATGAAAAAGATAACCTATGCAACAAGGGGGAAAATATGGAAGTTGAAAAACCAAGCAGTAAGGGATGCCTTCTACAGCGAGATGAGGAGAGTGGTGGCAGAACAGGGAGACATTGACAGAAATGTTTATGAACAATACAGTGCCCTCAAGGGCAACCTCTTGAGAGTTACTGATTCAGTATGTGGTGGGACAAAAGACCCAGCAAGACACAGAATAACCTGTGTTACTGATTCAGTATGTGGATGAACAAGCGGCCCACCAAGGCATTAAGTAACTTGGTGGTGGGATAAGGGTGTAGAAGCTGCTGTTAAGGGAAAAAGAAGGCTTTTCTGGGTATGGAAGAAAGGTGGTAACAAAGAGAATAATTGGCTGCCAAGTATAGGGCTAGAAAAGAGGTTTACAGGGTGAAGTCTGAGTCACAGAAGCTTTTACTTGATAAACGAAATTGTGTAGAAAGGTGACAAATCAGGTGAAGAGAATAGGTATATCATATGTGAGCAGTGTGTGAAGAATGATGAAGGAAGAGTATGGTGGGCAGTGGGGATATTATCCCCTAAAGTCCTAATCGCATCAATTGATGCGATTTGAGTTTTATGCCAAAATGCCTAATGGCATCAATTGAGCGGGGCCTGTAAAAAACTGCAGAGCACTTGCTCCACGCCGATTATGACGTACATGGCTTCAGGCCAACAAGAATTCACCCCTGATGTGATGTAAGGGGGGATCGGACCAATCCAGGCAGTGGGGGCACCCCCCCTCTCGACCACCTCCATGCCACCCTCTACTCCACTCCCTCACTCCCTCCTTGTCCCCCATCACTCTCCCACCCCTCCACGCACCTGCATCTCTCCCCCCACCACCACCTGCATCCCTTCCCACCCTCTCTTGCCCCTCCTCTCTCCCTGCTGGCCTCATCCCCCCGCTCCCAAACCCCACCCCGTCCCTCCCTCCTTGTCCCTCACTACCCTTCCAACCCCCTACAGACCCCCGAGAGTTATCAGGCCTGATGTATGTACCTATTTCATATTATTTCTACTTCCCATATATATATATTATTACACATCACTCTGTTCATTTCTCACGTTGTACCTACCAATTTCTGTACATATGTAGTTGGAGAATGCTGTATGTTGTACTACATACGATGCATCTTATATTTTTTTTTATTCTCCCTACCTGCCCAGATTAGTACCTCTGATTAGTCTCCGTCTCCGAGCAAACACTTACTCTGGGTAAACACAACCACCAGCCCTTCGTGGTCAACTTATCTGCCTGTTTGTCAGTTAGTTAATTGGCTAGTTAGTTAGGGAGTCACTGCACATAACAAATAACTCATGATTCAGTGCACTGCATAATTTTTGCACTAATTCTTTTCTGCCCAATAGTTTGAGGCAGCTTATAGTTATTAGTTTCGTTCCAAATTTTGTATACGTCTCTTCTCCTCAACGTTTCGTTACGAACACACAACACTACGCACGACAATGTTGGTTAGCATTTTTTTTTCTTGCACTTCCTTCACAATGAACACACTTACCTGCATGTATGTTTCATGACTGACTACTGATTACTTATTTTTATGAATTCCTTCGTATTTTTTTGGTAAGTGTGAAAAATGTGTAATGATAAGTTAGGACAGTGAAAAGAGAAATCGGAAACAAATTATTGCTTTTTTTTTTCTTTTTTTCCCTTTCTTATGCATGCAGCTATAGCATTATTCAATTTTATTCTGATGTCCTTGATGGTTATAAACATTTGTATGTGTCTGTGTTTGTTTTGGAATGATTATGAGGCCTTGTAAGGCTACTCCCCACACCTGTTTTATCTTTCCACACCTACGTACACACCTGTTTTATGGCTGGTATGACAAATCCCATTGAAATGGAGGGTTTCCACAAGAGAATTTGGTTGTTGCCAAAATTTTTCTCCCCAAGTACCACCAAGGCCTTGTAGGCATACTCCTCACACCAGTTATCTCCCCACACCTACATACACACCTATTCTCATGGTAGATGTTACAGAACACACTGAAGTGCTTTCTTTTCATGCGAAACGCTGGTTATTTCCAACCCCCGTACCTACAGTCCTACTCTCCACAGCCTACTTTATCTCCCCACAGTCTAGTAATCTCCCCACACCTATATACACCTGTTTTCATGGTTCATGTGACAAAACAGTTTGAAATGACCTGTTTCAATAAGAAAAATATGTAGTTATCAAAATTTTCATGATTTCGATTGTTTTTGAGGGGTAACTATCATAAACTTTTTTAAACTTTGACACGCGATTGTGCGGTAACTATTAGGTCTACGAGGGTATGGATTGTGTTGTCAGGTGTGTAAATTCTTCCTTTTTAGCCAGAACACAATCAATTTGCCCTTGGTGAAAGTCACCAAAACACCCTCGAATTGCGTTTGTGGGAGGTACGCTGCCTGAAACAATTCCGGTCTTTAGGGGTTAAGATGAATGAAAAGAGCATTACAGCCAATTGTTGAATGGGGAGTTTGAATGGCACAGGGAAGGTTTGCAGCAAGCAGATCCAGCGTTTGGCCCTTGGCCATTGATTGACGCTGCTATTGTGAGTGGGGCAATAGACAGGATGCATACGGGGAAGGCAGGTGTGTCTGGGTTGACTGCTGAAATGTTAAAAGCCTAAGGAGATAAAGGAGTGAGGATTAGTCACTGACCTGCTAAACAAGATTATATTTAAGTGTGTTGTCCCAGATGACTGGTTGAAGAGTGTAACTGTAAATGTGTACAAGGGGAAGGGTGATGCCCTGGAATGAGGATGTTATAAATGCATAAAACTTTTAGACCAGATAATGAAGGTAATGGAGAGAGTTCTAGAAGGTGTGATTAAAGAAAGAATGAAAATTGAGGAGATGCAGTTTGGGTTTATGACAGGCAAAGGGGCCACTGATGCCATATTCATTGTTCGGCAGCTTCAGGAAAAATGTACAGGAAAGAAAGTGGAACTGTTCTTTGATTTTGTTGATTTAGAGAAGGCCTTTCAGAGTCGTCAGAGAGGTGGTGAAGTGGGCAATAAGAAAGATTGGGATTGCGAAGTGGCTGGTTAGGGTGGTTATGGCCATGTATGTGAGTGCTCACACCCAGGTAAGGGTGAATGGAGATTTGAGTGATGAGTTTTCCATGAATGTTGGTGTGCATCTGGGGTCAGTTTTGAGATCCTTGTTGTTTACCATGGTACTTGAAGCTCTCTCACATGACCTCATAAATGGACTCCTGTGGGAGATATTGTAAGCTGATGATTTGGTGTTGACTGCAGAGAATGAAAGGGAGGCAGAGGAGAGATTTAAGAAGTGGAGAGATGGTATGGAGCACAAGGGCTTATAAGTAAATGCAGATCAAACAAAAGTGATGGTATTAGGGCCGGTGGCAGAATTGCCAAAAAAGAGAGAGTGGCCAAGTGCAATTTGTCACAAAAGCATGGGAAGTAGTTCCATCTTGTGCAGTGTCTGTGATAAAAGGTGCATTAAAGATGTAGTGGTATTAGAGGTATACTGTGAGATAATGCTGATTTCATGCTTCCCGTTCGATCAGCGAAGTTAAGCAACATTGGGTCTGGTTAGTACTTGGATGGGTGACCGCCTGGGAACACCAGATGCTGTTGGCATCCCTACGTGTCAAGTGGGGTTTGTGGAGGATTAGTGCCCCTCCCTGTAAAACAATTAACTCTAAGCCGTTGGCCACCCCGTTTGGGATACATGGCGTCTGGCAATGAATGAATGAATGTGTGTCAAGGAGAGCAGGTTGAGATTGTCAGACGTGAAAGGATTGAACCTGCTGGTGAGTCTGTTGAGTGTGTGGAAGAGTTTTGTAATTTGGGAGACATGTTATGTGCTGGAGGTGGGGCTGGAGCTAGCTCTGTGGCTAGAATGAGGAGTGGTTGGAAGAAGTTCAGGGAGATGTTGCCTCTCCTAACACTGAGAGGGTTCTCCCTCCATGCTAAGGGATATTTGCATGCAGCATGTGTTAAGAGTGTAATGCTGTATGGTGGTGAGACTTGTGCAATAAAGGAAGAGGATATTTGCAGGCCTAAATGTACAGAAATGGCAATGATTAGGTGGCTGTGCAGTGCATCCCATAATGTTAGGCCGGGGGGGGCTAGGTTTATGATGGAAGAGTTTGAGGGGTAGGATGGGACTGGAGTGTGCTGATGTTTTGATGAGGAGAGGTAGACTGAGATGGTTTGGGCATGTGGTGAGGGTGGGGGATGATAATTGGATGCAGAAAGTGAGAAGTGTTAATGCTAGGGGTAGAGTTGCGAGAGCCAGACCGAAAAAGACCTGGGATTAGGTCACTGAGTGTGATCTCAGGAATAAGGGACAGAATAGGGAAGCTGCCAGAGACTGGGCAACAAGGAGAGCCACCATTAGGTGACCAAGACCAACACATGCAAACATGTTGGAGCCTTCAAAAATTAATGAACGAACTCACAGTCATCGATACTTAGCTAACTGAAGGTAATGGCTAGTACCATAAATATCAAAGTGCCTACTGCTTTAGTGCACCTCCAGCCTCAGCAAGCAAGCAATATCCCCGTGTTGACTGGCCACTGGTCACAATGTGCATATCTTTTTTATGAACTGCTTTGGCCAGCAGCGTCTTATTCCTTGTGACCTGAAGACTAATGTTAGTCTGGATGGAATTACTTAAAAAAAAAAAAAAAAAAAAAAAAAAAGTATGCATCATCTTCATGGACTGCCTTGGCCTTCTGCCTCTTATTCATTGTGACTTGGGGATGAATGGTGCTATGAATGGTGTTGCCTAAGAAGAGGATTATGAGAAAGCTCATCTCAGAGACAAAAATGGCATTGATGAAGGGTTAACAAACAAATGCTCATATAACTGTACACTACAAGTTGGTCAAGTTGACTCTATAAGGTTGCTTTAAGATACAGTATCTATTTCTTTTGAGGGTATTTTGCATAGTATGAGAGTTGACGAAGGGTAGACCAGTACTCATATAACTCCGCAGGAGGGGAAAGCATGTTATGTTATTCAGATCTCTGCACTACTCACACCACCTCTGGCCAACTATGGTCCAAAAGATGGAATGATTACTGTATATATAACAGACAATTTATGTATGAAAGCACATGATCAAATCCATTCCTTGCTTCCTCTTATGCTGATTTGGCATTGTTTCTAATGCTGATTTTGAGACTGTTCATGGCTAGCTGAGGAATAATTTCCACTACTAACAAGAGCAGTGACTTACGTTGTAGTGTTGTTTACAGCTAAAATTTTGTAACGATGTTCAGTGAGTGATTTATTCCTATTCGTTCATATCAAAGAAACAGCAAAAATCCAGATCATACAAGAGCTACTCATATTACAATTGCTACACTGAGGATCCATTCAATGACTCCCATACACCAGCAACTTAGGAATACTGTATTACTTATTACATACAGGTGGTGGGTGGGGGCACCCACCATCCACTCGCTTGGTGTTGTGCTGCTTACTTCTTCATTATGTCTATAATTTTTTCTGTGTCTGCCTGGCTCTCTTCCTATTTCTTCCATCCTTCCTGTCACTATTTAATAATCTTTCCACTTCAGGCAGCTGTACACTAAATGACAAACCAATTGGTTTCCTGAAACCCGGGAAACCCTTTACAGTATAAGTCCTTCAATCCGACCACCAATAATCCGAGTATCCCAATACTTGGAATGTTTTGAGGCGGCGCTGAAATCCCGCTAACGGCAGGGATTGGCAGCAAGCAGGGAGGATGGCCATTTTTAGTTTATACCCGCACCAAATCCGATAATTTCACTCAGTTTTTGGACCAATAAGTGACTACAACAAAGTAGCAATGGCTCCCACACCTACTAGTCGTGGTGAAAAGAAAATGGATGAAGAAAAGTATGTGACACAATAAGTAATAAACTCAAGGTCTGACCCCTTCAGCCAGCTGAACCCTCCCAATTTCCCCCGCCCCCCTGCTCTCCCTCCCTCCTACCCTGCTGCGAGCTAAGGTTTTTTTCTTTTCCGATTATTTCATTTCAAAATATTTGGATTACCGGATTAGTTTTTATATCAATAGAAAGCTTAGGCTTTGCAGAATAAGTTGAATGAAAAATGAAATTGATATTGCACAGAGTAAAATATTTGTGACAAGTATAAGTTGAAAGAGCGCACAAAAATGTTTATCCCTTTCTTTTCAAAGCATTTTTTGGGTCATGTTTTCAAATTTTCCCACGAATGAAAATATTATCACCAAATTGGAAAGTGTTAATGATCATGTACATATTTCTAATCTTTACAGAGATCCCTCCCAATAGTCCGAAAAAACGATAGTTCGAAAGACCCGCGGTCTCCTGCCATTCAGATTACAGGCCTTTTAGTGTACAATGCTAGGCGGTAACCATACAGCCAAATACTGTACTGTAATGGGGTGACTTGGAGCCTACTAAGATGCCCATGTTTAGTAGGTGAAGATGCAACTGCAGCATCCACCCAGGAACCAAACCTCCACATTAATCCCTGTCCTTCACTATGGCAAGGTGCTATCAGCTGCATGGGAACATCGAGCAGGGTGGCCCTGCATAGGCAGCTGATTGTCTGAGGTTGACGGGTCTGCTCAATCAGATAGATAGGTAGTACACAACAGGAATTTATTTGTTTTGTTTGCATGAGCTAGTCTTGGTCACCTAATGGCACCTCTCCATGTTGCTCAGTCCTGGCAGCCTCCTTATTCAGTCCCTTATCTCTGAAATTACTCTCTATGACCTCATCACAGGTCTTCTTCGGTATGCCTCTGGCAAACCTACCCCTAACATTCACACTTCTCACCTACACTTATTTGTCAGACTCCAGTCTCTCAACATGCCCAAACCACCTCAACTAGCCCTCCTCATCACAACACTAATATATTCAAGTCCCATCCTTCCTTCCAACCCTTTAATCGCAGTTCTAAACCCCTCCAGGCTTCTCATTCAAGGATGCACTACACATCCATCTAATCATTATCATTTCTTTACATTTCAGCCTTTGAATATCCTCTTCTTTCACTGCCCAAGTTCATTACCATACAGTATTACACTTCTAACACATACAGTACACAAGGACCCCTTAGCATGGAGGAAGAGCCCTCTCAATATCAGGAGAGGCAACAGTTCCCTGAACTTCCTGCAACCACTCTTACCTTACCAGCCCCCTCTCCAGCACATAACATGTCCTCAAATAGCAAAACACTCAAACGTACAAGAGACTGTCCTGCAGGTCAATCCTTTCTTGCCTCTCAATCTCTACATGCTCTGCCTAACACACTGCACACATGAAATCAGCATTATTTTGCATTACATAAATGATTTACAAATCTTGCTTCAGTCCTTACCACACATATCAAATCTTCTATCAATCCCTACCACACACATCACTTATAGTAACTAATCTACTCAGTGACAAAGGATCATATTTCCTTCTGTGAATCAAGAGATTCAAACACCTGTTGAGTACACATAAATGCATACACACACAGGCTGCCAGATTTCCCTTTTCTCACTACCAAGGGGTAAATCTAGAGGTGTGGCCATCTATACATGGTGATTCCACTGAATTCAAAATTACTTACCGTTGCGCAAAAAACCACTTTCTGCTGGTGATGACAATCAGGAGGCTTGGTGTTGAAGAAGAGTTTATGTACAAGGGAGCAGAGACCTCGTGGTGCAGGTAAGTGCTGGCACATCTGGGAATGGGAACTGGTATGGTAAACTGAAGGTCCCAGATGCATCTTGATACATGTTGGTACCTCAGCTTCCTCATTCATGGTTGTTACTGACTGGGAAAAAAAAAAAAACTGTTAAACACTATACAGCATATAATAAACTTGGATGACAGTATTTCCAAGGAGGAGTCATTATCTCTAAATCTTGTCTCTTCTTTGACCCATAGGGTCATTACATCATTCATTGCTATATTTAATAGTATACTGCCCCATGAATCTTTGCTACCTCCTAAGTCCCACTCCCCCTGTTCATTACAATTAAAATCACCCACCAGAATTATATTGTACTGTTGCTTTTCTCAATCACTTTCTGTAGGTGTCTATCCATGACTGACAACATCTGGTGTTCAGCCTCATTCCATGCCCTTGTCTTGGGGGAATATATGCTACAGTGATGTCTCTACTGCCTTTCCCTCAGGTTTCTAGTTTCATATTTACAGTACCACTTCTACCCTACCTTCTCCCAGATCCACAATTTCATCATTTATGCTGCTGCAAAAGTCTTTTCCAAAATCTTGTTGAACAGAATAGAGCCAGTAATTGATAAAATTTTAAGAGAAGATCAAGCGGAAATTAGAAAGGGTCGAGGTTGTAATGATCAGATTTTTATTGTAAGGCATCTAATGCAACAAGCTAATGAGATGAAAATGCCACTTGAAATATTAGTGATGTAATAAGGAGGGAGCAGATTGAGATAGTCTGGGCATGTGGTAAGGATGAAGGATGAAGGATGAGATAGTCTGGGCATGTGGTAAGGATGGGTATGCTGGGTGAGAGGTGTGAACACTGAGGGAACAGCTGTGATACCAGACCAAGACTTGGGACAAAGTCATACAATGTGACCTCAGGGTTAAAGGACTCAACAGAGAGGCTGCTACAGACTGAGCACCAGCGAGCCACCACTGGGTAACCAAGGCCGATGCAGGCAAGCTTGTTGGAGCCTTTGTGAACAAAATGAAACAAAAAGATGTCTAAATGAATGTGTGGCCCATTTCACAAGGAATGCTACTGACAACTGCTCACTTCACACTTTCTTATACAGTGTACCTGGATCCTAACTCACTCCTTTTTTGTAAGATGGAAATAATGGATCATGATGATCCAGTGACTAGAGTAAAAGTCTTCAATGTCTCTGAACTAAATGTCTTGCTTAAGCCAAGCTGTGATCTGATTGGCCCATGTGCTGAAGACAGCTATACTGTACAGTAAACCCTCAATCTACCGAACTCTCTTTTAAAGAATTTCGGTTTTAACAACCACCTTGAGCTGGCCGAATGTTATGTTCATTTAATGAATTTTATTAAATAAAAGAGAGGACACGCAAGAAACACCGACAAGTGTGGCATGACAAACAAACACAGATTTATCCAAGGCCTACTTGCAGTCTTTATTTGCAATGCAATTACTTCTGGAAGGTAAGAAAAGGCACATAAGTTAGTAAATACAATTTAATGTACTTATCGAGAAAAAGAGCCATTTACAAATCGATGTATGTTACTGTGCACAAGTGAACGGCCGAATGACGCTCTGTATTTAACAATCTTTGTTCAGTAAAGGCCATGACAATTGGAAAATTACTAAACAGCATGGTGTTCAGCTTAAATGTCAAGGGTCTGGCACCAATTAGTTCATTATGCTGAGGGATTACTGTAACTTCTACATCTGAACTAGATACAAACACACCCTCAAACTCTATTCTCCCTCCAAATTAAAGTAAAAGTCTTCTCATTCGGCATCTGATCTTATAGTACTTCCGATCTTTTGACGGTTTTCGTAAATAGTCCCATTTCGAAAGTTCTCTGCTCTTCCTGCACATATGCTAGGCCGATCAGCATTCATGACAGGGTCACCAGCTCGTCACTGGTATGTGTGCACCCATAGTTGCCAATTTGGCACTGTTGACACTTGATCTAGCGGTTTCCATAATAATTTAGCGTGTTTCATAATAATTTAGCGCCAATAAATATTAGGTTTTCTTCTACATCTAGCGCATTTTGAAGTCCAATTTAGTGCAAAAATTTGAATGGTTCACCTATAGCTTAGCGCATTTTAAAGTTGAGCTTAGTGCTTTTGAAGAATTCTGCTTGCCTACACTGCATGTGCCATCAGGCATCATGACTCGTGAATGTCTGGCATTGGGTGTGGGACCTTTCGAAAGTTTGGAAACTTTGTCGTGATATTTTATGGTGTACAGTCATGGTCATAAATAATCACCTATCCTCTGGAACCTTGTGCCTCAGGCTGGCTCCTTTATGCACGGCAAGTCACACTGCAGAAAGAGGGGCTGAGAGGGAAGAGTCAGAGAGAGAAAGAAAAGTGGGTGGGGGGATGAGTGACAGTGTGGGGGTGGGTGAGGGAGGAGAGGGAGGGGGGGTAGATAGGGGAGGGAGAATGATATGCGAAGTGGTGGTCACATTATTTGCCTATTTTCTTTCATTCAGGGCATGATATAAAGGAGTTAATATTCTGTAGAAAATGCTGCATTACACCTTGTATAGAGGTGTCAGATAACAAGCTTTAGAGTGGTGATGTCACGGGCTAGCTTTTGAGAGAAATATACTGATGTGACAGATCAAACATAAGTGTGGAGCCAGATATGTGTGTTTATCCATGTATTTTGACTCTGGATGCAGAGAGGAATCTGGATGGCTTTGACTTCCGTAATGTTTGAGTAAGAAACGTCCTCTACCCCTACATGTAATAAATTTTTGGAACTAAATATCATATGCACCTTTGACATGGCTGTGTCCACAGTAAATATGATCATCCTCTCGGTACACTCCCTCTATACTGTTATTATGACATCTCTATGTGAAAAGGCTAGTAAAAATAATTGTGCATAAAAGGTAAATAAATTTGATTCTGTGCACATGGGTGGATATAACAACAATATCTCTCAAAATCTGTTAGCAGGAAAATTAAACAAAATCCTAACCAAACTCCTAAAATATATATGTGTCAATGTTTACTGACAATGGTCAAGCCAAAACAACCAGGAAGGCCTTTATAAGTAGTCCAGAGACCTCCTACCTCACCTCTTGTTGTCTTCATGGGACCAAAGAAACAGTGATGTTAATGGTTAGCTGGTTTCGTCTGAACAACTCCCACTCGTCCTTGGTGTGCTTGTGGAGATGTGTCCGTGTCCTCTCTTTTTCTAGTTCCCACGCATTGACAATCTGGTCCCACACAGTCTCAATGGCTCTGCACTAATGTCTGATCTATCAGTCAGTATATTTCTCTCAGACAGCCCTTGATATCGTCACTCTAAAGCCTGTTATCTGATGACACTATACAATGTGTAATGCAGCATTATCTACCAAATATTAACTCCTTTGTATCATGCCCTGAAGGAAAGAAAATAGACTAATAATGTGGCCACCACTTCGCATTTCATTCTCCATCCTCTACCTCCCCTCCCTCACCCCACCCACCTTCCTTTCTCTCTTTGACCCCTTCCTCTAAGTCCCTCTTACTCCAGTGTAACGTACCGCGCATTAAGGAGCCAGCCTGAGGCACGGGGTACCGGAGGATAGGTGATTATTAAAGACCATGACTGTACATTTGTAAATACACCTAGGTTAAGGTAAGTTCATGTGTATTGTATTGTTAAATATATTAAATATAAGTTGCTTATAAAATATTTAGTGCTTAGAGTTGACCAATAATAAATGCTAGGCACTGTTATGGCATTGGGGTGACCAACCATGATTGCTAGAAACTTTTTAGCAGGTTTTCCCAGTCATTCAGCATTTTCTGCTCTTTCAGCACCTGTTTGGTCCTGAAGATGCAGAATGAGAGGAATTTTACTGAACTGTAGTGCTTACTACAAGAAGTGAGACCAAGGGAAATTAAATAAAATTAAAGGTATTCATTTATAAATTTTTACACTAGTCTTAGTGCTCAGTGTAAGATGTGACATCAAGGAATATTAGCTAGAAATTAATTTATTCAACTTTAGAAAAAATTCATTCATTTAATAACTATCAGACAATGATTTCATTATATCAAATGATCTAACCCTACTAAGTAGGGACAAATCCATGCCTCTCAGAATGCAGCAACTGGTAATATGGGTATGGTATAGATATATTAGAATAGTCTCTTGCCACTCATTTTAGCTTAAGATGTGACACTGTTTACTACAGTATAAAAACACTGAATGCACAAACAGCATCTGATCACTTCCATAAATCTGTACCTGAATAATGTGTAGATCTTCTAGTCTTGGAGGATGGTTCAACTGTAAGGCTCTCATCAGCTGTGCTATCAGAAGCATTAAGGACAAGAGAACAGACACCATAATAGTCCGGCTTCCAGGCTGTATCCTGCGAGGCTTGACATATGTGGGAAGGATGGCATACATGTCTGATGTCATATTGTGATAATTAGTCTGAAAAAGGAAACAGACAATTATAAGTACATTAATGTTAAAAGTAGCTACTGCAACAATGCACAGTACAGTCTGTCCCAATCTAAAATGGTTAATTGCTTTTGCATCCCTACCACGTTTGAGAAATTTCGTGTTACAGGGACTCTTGAAACTCCCTATTTCCTTCTGTTCCCTTGCCCAAAGTCCACTTTTTCCCCCCTTGTGGTGTAAAATCTTTTTACAACCCCTAATTTTGACCTCCTAGAAAGCATTAATATGGTTCAAAAAATTATAAAAGAGTATTATTAAAGTTAAAAGCCGCATTTTATTTACCTTATGGGAGGGTAAGAGGAGACACACTATGCCGGAGAGGAGATAGAGGGGAGACCACTGGTTAAAATCCTTCAAAGTCAAAAGCACTTATAACACTTCTCAGCAGGCAGAGTGGGGAGGCAGGCGGGAGCAGGGAGTGTCCTAATTGACTGGGCAGTTCAAAAGCGAGAATGCTGAAGTGTGACTGGCTGGGAGGTAGATGACGTCTGTTGGCATGGCAATGCTCCTATGATTCATCTCATCACCACCTGCCCAGTTAAAAAAACAGTTTTAGCTTTATCAAAGCCCGTGTTAGAAGCAATATTGCTTCTGGAGAATTGTACATGTTGGACCATTTTCACATTAGGGAAAACCGTGTTAGACGAGGATAGACTGTACAATATTTCCCTTTCTACTGCCACTAACCACCACTGAGTTCGTTTTCATAATGTCTACCTCTGCCACACAGCTCATCACCTTTCTTTCATATACACATTAGAGCACAGTTTAATTATATGTCCATGCAATCAGCTATTAACCTCTTTACTATGGTGACCCATTGTAAATTTTATTCTTCCAATTATCAGACTATTTTACTCAGCCTAGGGGAAATTTTTCAAACCAAAGGGGTTGGATATAGCCTTCATTAATCTACCATACTCCCATGCATCATCATCACAATCATCATCATCACCACTGGCAAGCAGGACAAAGGTCTCTCCTATTCCTTCCATTCTGACTTACTGGCAGCTAGCCTGTTCCATCCTATCCCTACGGATCTCCAAATCCAATCTCTCCACCTTGTTCTCTGTCTGGTTCTTCCTCAGACCTCATCCCTGGGCTGCAACTCAGTTACTCTGGTTGTCCGTATGTTGTCTGTTTTATGAAGGATGTGACCTTCCCACTTCCATTTAGGTTTTCTGATTGTAGTGAACTAATATAATCATCTAGTGGTAGCAACAATAAACAAAGAACTTTATTATGCTGAAAAGATTAATAATCAACTGAAGCAAAGATCACATAAGAAGTATGGTCCTGATACTGGTTTTTGAGAGGCTGTGCATCCCTTAACCCTCTCAGTAACTGTAAGTTTTCTTTAAGTTTCTGGGACATGATCAGAGAGAATGGAGCTGATGCAGCCTCTACTTGGACACAAAGAAGAACATTCCATGGATTTTATTTGCCCCCGGAAGTTGGCTATATTGGAAAAATTGTATAACATCACCTTCGATAATGTTTATACTATCCGATAAGCTAATAAAAACAAACAAAACTAATGAGTAAAAGTATCAAAATGCAGTGGGAATAAGCTAGTTCAAGGGTAAAAATAACTTCAAATAATTTCCAAATATGCTAGCCCAAAATTTTACCTGCACTATGAAAGAGCAAAGCATATGTCTCGATGCAGAATTTCACAAGCTTTCTTGTGGTGTTTTCATAATTTTTACCAATAGTTTTCAAGTACAGGCACTCCCCAACTTGTGAAAATAATTGGTTCTTAAATGTCTTTCATGTCATTTTTTTTTTCGTAAGTCCATCTCTCTCTCTCTCTCCAACCCTATTCCCATAATTACTAATGACACAAGGTTCTTTCCCTCTGCCCCATCTCCTTTACTCTCTCTCTCTCCAACCCTAATTCCATAATTACTAAAGACACAAAGTTCTTTCCCTCTGCCCCATCTCCTATATTCTCCATACCTACTTCTGTGCTATCCTCTCTCTCTCTCTCCAACCCAACTCCAATCCCATAATTACTAAGGACACAAAGTTCTTTCTCTCTAACCCATCACCTTTCTACACCAAACCTACTTCTGTGCTATCCTCTCTCTCTCTCTCCAGCCCAACCATAATCCCATAATTACTGAGGTAACAAAGACCTTTCCCACTACCCATCGTCTTTCTACACCATACCTATTTCTGTGCTAACCTCTCCCTCTCTCTCTCCAACCCAACCCTAATCCCATAATTACTGAGATCACAAAATTTTTCCCTCTACCCTTCTTCTTTGCAATCCTTATCTCATTCTAGCATTTCAGTTATTCTTCTAGGAGCTGCCTAGCATGGCCCAACTGGCCTACTGCAGTTATCCTCTCTTCTTATGTTCTTATGTACCCCATCACCTTTCTACTCCATACCTATTTCTGAGCTATCCTCTCTCTCTCTCTCTCTCTGTCCCACCCAGATTAAACCCCATTATTGTCTTTACTCTTCCACTTATCACCTACCTTTCACCTCACCTCCTTGTCAGTGTCTTCACCTGACCCTCCCCCCCCCACAATTTTTTTTCTCTGCGGATTTTTCTTAAGTCGATCATTCGTAAGTAAGGGTCTGACTGTATATCGCCAAAAATTGCACACACACACACCCTCCCTCCACTGAAAGCACAGAGGACAATGACTACAGTATCTGAAAGTGTTGGCCTTGAAACAGACACCCTCCATTATGATGCAACAAGGTTTGACACACTTCATACTAAAACTATTTTTGGAGAATGTTTTTGTCCAAAATTGCCTAATCAGTATCTTTTTAGCCCAACACTGATGATGGAACAAATTGCGTCAATCACTGAACACTTTTCACACTAACACTGATATGATGCACTTTGCGTCATCATTCCCGACAGGGTTAAAAACAAGTTTTTGCACAGATAAATCCCCATTTTTTCAAGCATACCACATGAATCTGAATGCATCCTGAAAAAAAAAAAAAAAGGCTTCTTCCAGTTTTTGACACCACCTAGACATTTTAAACCGTGATGGGACAAAATTCATCCCAGACTCAGTAGGCGGAGTCTCCAGTTAAGCAGAGGGACTTCTTGTTACAGGTCAGGTGGCATTTTGAAAAACCCAATCACATACTGAATTTACTGTTAAGTGAGGGGATTTTAACATGGATTCAATGGGGATACGTCAAGCAGTCAGCCAGGGTTATTTTTACATAACTTCATCTAACCCTACCTAAGTCCAAAACTAATCTATGTAATGTCAACAACCACCAAAAATACCACAAAACATTTGTACTGCTACTATAAACCATTTTAGATGGGTTACTATGCATATAACATATTGAAACCATAATATTGTCAACATGCATACAGTCTGGTCTCGCAGTACAAATATTTGCTACCTGTATGTGATTAATCACTAGAATGATGATTAAACAGTTATACCCTTTTTCAGAATAATGTTAAATAATTTACTGTGATTTCACTAGAATGATATTTTTGACGGCTGTCTCTGAGAACCTTCTGCAGATGTGATAATGCACACAAGTTGACAGTCAGCTTTCTGAACCAAGATGGCAGCCTACTGTTTACATTTGCTGTGATAGTCTGTTTTTTATTCAATTTTGTGCAGAAAAGCCATTGAAACACCAGTGTTATCACCAAATAAGAATGAAAGTGCTTAACAAACAGCGTAATGTTTGGTATTAAATGATACCATTTTTTCTGTGAATACTGAAACTTGTGAACTGGAAACTGTGTCAACCTTACATACACAGCTTCCCAGTCAGCTGATTGAGGCAAGAGCTGCCCAGCGTTTACCTGGGCAGTGATCATTTGCCTTGCATTCCATTTTGTGCACAAAAAGCCATTCAAACACCATTCTATTTATCTATCTATTATCAGATGCCTTAATCCCGTAAGGGGTGACCACAAACAAATTGCCTTCATGTCGCTCTGTCCCTCGCCATTTCACTGCCCTGCTCCTAGCTCACACCTTCCTCTCTCATATACCTCTCCATTCCATCCCTCCATCTCATCTTTGGCCTCTCCCTTTCTCTCCCCCCCCCCTCCACCTCACTCATGTACATTCTCCTTGCCAACCTCTCACTCTCCACCCTCTCCATAGCCAGAGTGAACAGACATGCCTCAACCACCTCTGCAAACCTTAAGTAGTTTTCAGGAATTATGTTTATCCTGTCTCCTATAGTCCTGTCTAAAGTTTAAAGTATTGTATGTTAATAAAGTCAGCCAAAAATACAATGAGCTAGTGTCAGTGAGTACACATGAATGTTCGTAGGAATTTTGCTAACAGCTGTTAGTGTCGTAACCAACCATCAAATATGGCCAACAATGTAAACATCGAGGGAACCAAATTTCCAGGATTTGACAGTGAAACAAGTGTGATGGATTTAGTTAAAATTGATTATGAGAATTAGTGAACCAAAAAAGAAAGTGAAGGATCTAGTATCAAGAAACATGCCTGAAAATACCAAAAACACTATACAGAGTCTGACACAGGCCAATGAGACAGCAAACCAGGAGACTGAGAATTTGAAATAAGAAAATATCAAATTAACCCTCTCGCGCACAATAAGTTTCAGTAAGTTTTCCGGCGCACGATTTTTTCTGCGAGGCCGCCCGGCCCGGCTGACCGCTCACGGCAAATAACACGTATTCTCTCCTTATTTTCGCCACCCAAACATCAATATACTGCCATGAAACCTATGTCATCTTATTCACCGATGTTTGTTCTAGCTGATAAGCACCACAAAAAAACAGGAAAACATGAATAAAACAACATTAGGCGGCCGTGAATAAACATTTCGCTATGTCATATTCACTTCCCAACATCACCTTTCGAATGTTTTCCATCATACAGAAAAATGTTATTAGAAGTTTTGATAGAGAATTTCATCAGCTTTCTAGATAGACAAATCCGGTGATACAATTTGTGGTTTTCGAGAAAATAGCCAAAAACTGAAAGCCATTTTTGAAAAAATTCAAGGAGCTCTAATACTGAACTTTTCTCACACATGTTAAGTTTTTATTGCATAATATTATGCAGAAATTCACGAACTTTCTAATGACCTAAAAATGGGTTTGAAACGCCTCATAGTTTTCGAGTAAATCGTCAAAAACGACTGGGAACTCACGTCTGTACATCACTTTCGTGATGTGCGCACAGCATATACAATATTCCCGCCTCCGTAACAACGAATTCTTATCAAATATATTACATTGTTATGTCTTGTACATATGTAGAATTTACTACTCTTTATCATGGTTCTTACAGGAAATCGATAGGTCCAATAGTTTTCGAGTAATTGGCCGACAAAGTGAGATTACTCCTCCGAGAGCTTTAGACTTTACCAAAACAGTTAGTTCCTCCAACTTTTCCAACAGAAAATGCTCCCAAAGGCTTATGCACTGCAAATGAACATACGTAGAATTTACTGCTCTTTATCGTGGTTCTTACGGGAAATCGATGTCCAATTGTTTTGCAGTACAGGTAATTAGACGACAAATGTAGAATACTCCTCCTCACCCGCACGCGAGATAAAAAACATTCTTTCCCTGCCTCACCCATGGCTACATATTTTCGTTCATTACGTTTTATTATTTTCTTTTACTCAAAGTATACACGTAAAATATCATACGGTTTTTGATAGTGCTGTCAGAAACTTGACATGACCACTAGTCTTTTTGCTAGGTTCTGATACTAAAGCTGAACTTTCTTCCATCTCATATGTGTGTATGTAAAAAACACTACTTGTGTAAAAAATATCGAACTATAGAAATAGGTCAATATACAAATCAACAAAATGCGGATAACTCACTTCCTCCAGTGGTGTTGAGATGCTGGCAGTAGCTTGAAGATAATGAAGATAAGGAGTTATGTAGTGTGTGAGCATGTGTGTGTGTGTGTGTGTGTGTGTGTGTGTGTGTGTGTGTGTGTGTGTGTGTGTGTGTGTGTGTGTGTGTGTGTGTGTGTGTCTGTATCTGTGTGTGTGTGGGTGTGGGTGTGTGTGGGTGTGGGTGAGTGTGTGTGCATGTGTGTGTGTGTCTGTCCTTGCGATATATTTGCCTAAAACATATGCGATGCACACAATAGATTTCTCCACAAACATTCGCTGCACAACATACATATGTATATGTGGTTGTGGCATATTTCTTGTCTCTTGCACTTGCGCTATGTTTTAGCTAAGTATGTCAATGCATAAAATATTTCTCTGTGAACACTAGTTGCACTATTTTAGATGTATATTTCACACTAAACCATACGCAATATGAAACACTATCACATGAATCCATCCCAACATCGTCTATTATTCCCGACTCTAAGGCGTACATGACTGCCTGTTTCCTTAGCGACTGTTGCATATCTCTATGGCGTGCATAATGCCTGCTATGGTAGGTCAGTTATTTCACCAATCCAGGCACTATATGTTTCACAAGTATAAGTATTGGCTTCACAATATAAAGGCAAAATACTCACATCATTTATGGGCAGGGTGAAGCAGAGTGGAAACACCGTTATAACAAACCACACTCCTGCCCGTAGGCTTAACGGCTGATAACAGGCCCCAATGATTTACAGACAATATATCTATGTTCCATAGACACAATCACTTCACATTATAGTCAAAAACACTGTACAACCACAATATTTCAATAATGGCTTCTGCCTCGGGAGGGAGGGGGAAAATGGCGGGTTTAAAAGGCCGCTGACAGCTGCGCTACTCTCCTGCCCAGCTGGTCGTGAGATACTGAGATATTTCTGCTAAGGTTGACAAATGAAGAAGTGAAGGAATGTTGTGGGGTAGATGTGGATGTGGTTGAGAAGATTAGGAGAAATACACTGAGGTGGTTTGGACATGTGGAGAGAATGGAGAATGAAAGATTGACTAGGAGGGTGTATGTAGGTGAGGTGGAGGGAGGGAGAGGGAGGGGTAGACTGAGGATGAGGTGGAGGGATGAAGTTGAGAGGTATATGAGGGAGGGGGGAGTGAGTTGGGGGGAGGGTAGTCAAATGGTGGGTGGCATAGCAACTTGGAGGCGTTTTGTCTGCGGCCACTCTTTGCGGGATTAGGGCGTCGGGCTATAGATAGATAGATAGACTGTCTCGTCAGAGCAGTCACAGTGTTGCCAAATGCTTACCTCGGAAGAGAGATGCACACACTGGAATGCATCAAAATTTGACTCAAATCGGCCGAAAACTTTTCTTTTGATGGCGTTTTTTCTGCTTAGGAACGCGATTCGAGTGACTGAACATCTTTAGAACAATCTACGTGAAACACAAATCGCATGAGTGACCCTGAGAGGGTTAAGGAGAAAATTAGAAGAAAGCAGTAACAAAATGAAGAAGGTATGTGAGTAGTGTGTTAGAAGAGAAAAAGGTAAAGTTGGCACATGTGGAAGAAGAACAGAAAGAATTGGTCAGCTTAAAAAAAAAAAAAAAGGAAGAAAATGTAGTGAAAACATTGAAGAAAGAGAAAATAGTGAGAGACATATGGAAAGGAAGAGATGTGTGGTAATATTTGGAAACAGGGAGGAGGAAGAAAAGGTTAGAGTCGTGAGACTCGAGAGTGACTCAAATCAAGTGAGAAAAATATTGGGCAAGATCGATCCTGAAGGAAACAAGTGTTTCGTTTTTGTAGGCTCCAACATGCTTGCATGCATCGGGCTTGGTCACCTAAAGGCAGCTCTCCATGCTGCTCGATTTATGGCAGCCTCTCTGTTCAGTCCCTTAACCCCTTAAACGCGAATCGTCGCGTTTGCGACGCTCGGCGAAAAGGACATAGTGGCGGATCGTCGCGTTTGCGATTCTAGTAAATTTTGAATAACCGCGGGCAAGCAGGCTCCAGCTGGTATTGTCTATCAGTACCACCACCCTCTAGCTACAACTAGCATACTTTACCTTTGTACTACTGACCTCAGTTGTTGCCAAGTATCGCGTTTTCCTCCCGTCCCCCCCCCCCACCACGGCCCGGCCAGCCTGGCTGTGATACATGGCAGCGCTCTGAGTGCTCAGAACTGTAAATCTGCACTCTCCTCTCACAAGCAGTTTATGCTACTAGGAAACACTTGTTTCCCCAGTTGTAACACTAGCTTTTTTTCTCACGGTTTGCCCCTGTTTAGTCAGTTTACTGCAGGCTTTCAAAGTGACATTATGGTGAGTTCTAGCTCTTCCCAGTCAGTGCAAGCGGCCGACAGGAACGAGAATAAAGTGGCGGGCGTAAGGCAGAATAAAAAGCGCGCCGTGGTGATCTTTTGGGAAGTAATATGATTGAAAATAATGTAGTATACATGTTTTTAGCTGTGAAAATGGAAATGTTTGTTGTGTGACGGGAAGACCACCGCCACAGTGCATGTCGGCCGTACGCTCCGTTGATTTTAGCCGTATTTTCAGTGCTTATTGTACAAATACGGATTCCTAACTACCTTTACGTTGTAGTATAAAGTTTACTGTGACAGAATGAGGCTGTGGTAGAGGGGAAACCGGGTTGCTGGAGGTGTGAAAGTGAAGATTTGGTTACCCAACTTTGCAAGACTCCACAAGTCCTTGGGTAGTCCACGAAGGCTCAACACCTGTCTCTGGAGAAAGCTGAATGTAAGTACTATCTGCCATACCAAGTATAATGTTTTACGGTTAATCTCTGATTTTTGGCGAATATTTTCCTACAGGTACTCAGACCGCGATACAACCCCGCCACTCGGGGGGGAACGACTGTAAACAACCGCGTTTAAGGGGTTAACCCTGAGGTCACACTTAATGACTTCGTCCCACGTCTTTCTCGGTCTGCCCCTCGCAACCCCGCCCCCAATATTAACACTTCTCACCTTCTGCACCCAATTATCATCCCCCATCCTCTCCACATGCCCAAACCATCTCAATCTGCCTCTCCTCATCACAACATCAATACACTCCAGTCCCATCCTACCTCTCAACTCTTCCACTGTAAACCCAGCCCCACCAGGCATTGCACGCAGGGATGCTGCATATCCACCTAATCATTGTCATTTCTGTATGTTTGAGCCTGCAAATACCCTCTTCCTTTACTGCCCAGGTCTCACTACCATACAGCTTCACAAAAGAAATTGAGGAAGGAAAGAGGATAGGGACATATAAGAAAGGGGAAGTAAGACCTATGAGAGTTAAGCCGTCATCAGAAAGTGTAGTAAACAACATAAAGTGACCTGGAAACTAAGTAATGAGGCAGGGATGGAAAATGTTATAGTAAGAAAAGATCTGAATGAAGAAGAAAGAGATGTTTGAAAATCACTGAAGGAACAAGTAAAGGAAAAAAATGACAGGAGGACAGAGGAAGAATGTAAATTTTTTTTGGAGAGTGATGGATGTGAAAGTATGGAAGTGGGATGTGAGGAACTAGAAGTGAAGGAAATAAGGAGGATGGTTACGAATATGAAAAAGGGAAGAATGAGCAAAGATATAACTGAGGCAGTAAATCCAAGTACAGTATCATGTATAGTAATGTAAATGTGTTAACATCTAAGAAAGGGGAAATTGGAGACTATATAAAAGAACAAAAACCTGAAACTGTTTCCTTGGTGGACACTAAATTGCCCTGAGATGTTGATAAAAAATTATTTGGATGGAACAATTATAATACTTGCAGTAAGGATAAAGAAAGCAAATTTGGGGGAGGTGTAATGATTTTAACCCATACCAACTATTGGAGAAAGCATATGACAGGGTGGATAGACAAGGATTGTGGAAAGTATTAAGAATATATGGAGTGAATAGGAAGTTGTTGAATGTTGTGAAGAGTATGTATGAGGGTGCTAAGGCTGCAGTGTGTGTGGATAGTGAACTGAGTGAGTTTTTCCAATTGAAGGTGGGGTTAAACAGGGATGTGTCATGTCTTCATGGTTGTTCAGTCTGAATATGGATGGGGTTATAAGAGAGATACAAGGAAGGGCACTGGATGTTGAAGCGGCCCTAATGAGAGAGGGCAGTGTTTGGAAACTCCCTGTACTGTTGTTTGCAGATGATACTGTGTTGTTAAGCAAAGACAAAGGGGAGCTGCAAGGCATGGTGGATGAGTTTGGGAAAAAGTGTAAGAAATGGAATTTAAAGGTGAATGTAGGGAAGGGTAAAGTTATGGTCTTCGAGAGAGGTGAAGTCAGTGAATGTACAGTGAGGCTGGATGATGAGGAAATGGAAAATGTGAGTGAGTTTAAGTACTTGGGTAGTGTGATGAGTAAGAATGGTAGTTTAGAGGGTGAAGTGCTTGAAAGGGTACAACAAGGAAGTAAGGTTGCTGGTTCCTTGATGGCAGTGATAAGAAACAGGAAAGTGAGCATGGAAGTGAAAAAGTTATTACATGACAGTATTGTGATACCAACTCTGACGTATGAAAGTGAAGCTTGGACGTTGTTGGAGGGACACAAGTCAAGAGTGAGAGCAGTGGAAATGAGTGATTTGAGTGGAGCCTGTGGAGTCACATGGAGAGACAGACTGACAAATGGGTATGTGAAGGAGCATTGTGGTGTGGATGTGGATGTGATGATAAGCATTAGGAGAAACACACTAAGGAGGTTTGGCCGTGTGGTGAGGATGGAGAGTGAGAGCCTAACGAAGAGTGTATGTGAGTGAGGTGGAGGGGAAGAGAGCGAGGGGAAAGCCAAGGATGAGATGGAGGGATGGAATGGGGAGGTATATGAGGGAGGGGGGTGTGAACTGGGAGCAGGGCAGTGAAATGGCACAGGACAGGGTGACGTGGAGGCGATTTGTTTGTGGCCACCCCGTATTAGGGATTAAGGCTTCTGGCAATAGATAGATAGATAGAAAATACCACGGTTGAGCTTTCGTGAATGGAAATGTTATGGAGAAAAAATAGATGTAATAGTATTTTATATGTCCCCCCCAAATTAGGGCATGGACAAAAGAAGCTTATGAGCAGTTAATAAGAGAATCCATTCTTAAGATAAAGATGGTAAATGAATGAAGAAACAGGATAATAATTATTTGGGAATTTTAATTGTAGAAAAGTTGATTGGGGAAGTATGGATGATGGGAACAATGAGGAATCATGGGGAAATAAATTAATGGAAAACATGTTAACTCAATTAATTAAAGAAAATACAAGAATTAGAGGAGATGACGAACGATCAAGGCTGGACTTGGTATTCACAAAGGATCCAACTGATGTGAAGAACATAACCTACCAATGCCCCTTTGGTAATAGTGATCATCTGGTTATTAAGATGGAAGTGGTGGGAGTTAGGGAAGGAGAAAGAGATGAAAAACACAGAGAAAACAGATACAATTATGGAAAGGCAGACTTTGCTTTCCTGAAGAACTTTTTCCAAAATATAGATTGGGGAAAAATGACTGATCACAAATGTTGAAGAGAAATATGAATTTTTGATAGACGCACATAAAACAGTAGTTAGTAAGTATGTCCCAATATTCTCCACAGCAGTGGACAGGAAGAAAGAATGGCTTAAGAATAAGTGTTGAATGGCACGTGAGGCAAGAAAAAGGGCATGGAATAAAGTGAGAAGAAGGTACAGTAGGCTCGCACAGTGCACGAGAGATTGGACGGTCCACGACCTCGCGCACTGGGAATACATCATCTTATGGGAATAATTACATATGGGGGGTGTGAGTTGGGAGCAGGGCAGTGAAATGGCGGGGGACAGGGCGACTTGGAGGCGATTTGTTTGTGGCCACCCCAAACGGGATTGAGGCGTCAGGCAATAGATAGATAGATAGATAGGTACCCCCTCATACCTGGACATTTTTTGGCCCTTAGAGACATAATAAAGGTCATGTTTTTCAGACATTGTACTAAAGCTATAGCTACAATAACAAAAATATGGGTAGTCACCTTAACAACAGTAGACAACAGGCCTGATGACCTTAAATAACAGGGGTTCCGAGGCGAGGCAACACTTACAACACCGCACTCCCCTCCGCACCTCCCACCGCACCAACAGTTCCCTCCACAGACTCCTCTTGAGCACCTTCCCCAGGAGCATCAAAGTCACTCACTTCGGCCATAAACCCTTCAAAGTCCAATGCTGACACTTCTGACATTGCATCCTCTTCATCCTCAACAGGAACAGGAGCAAACGATGTTGCTGGTTCCGCAATTTCACCAACTTGAGCCCGCTGTGTGTAGCTTGTTATGAGCATCTGTCTTCTCCTGTTTATTTCTTCCCTGTGCCTGTCTGTGTAGAGTTTGTCGATACCAACCAGAAGTTCCTCAGTTGTTACGTTGCTCACTTCCTGTTCCTTCACCTCTTCCTTGACCTTATCCATGGCAGCAAGGATCTTGCTAATGTTTGACATACACAGCTCAGTCCTGCTTTCCATCATGCTGCTCAACTTGACTCTGCCTGGCATCGGGCTCTGCGTCAGCCTCGTCTGTCCGTTGCAACACTTCCTCGGGAGGCTGTTCCTCAATAGCAGTGTGCACTTCTTGTATGTTCGCCAATGTAACGTCCTCAAAACCTGGTACAGCTTGTGCTGCTGTCAGTGTTGCTGCCTCAGCCTCGGCCAGTGGTTGAATGGCCGTCTCCTAGGTCGTGCATAAGTGAGGCACGAGCATTCGCCATGCATGGTTCACCGTTGCAGGTGTAATCTGGGGCCAGGCTTGTAGGAGAAATTCAACTGCGTCCTTCACCGTAAAATTACGCCAAAATGCCTCAACAGTCATGGCATCTGTGGCAGGTCGGGATACAGGTGCTGGTGGAGATGGGACGGGAGCAGATGCCTCATCAAGGTCTTCGTCTTGATCTTCTTGTAGGGCATGAAGCTCCTCTTTTGTGTCGGTCTTCCTGCGTAGGTAGTCATACACTTGCTTATGGCAGAAGTGCTTCACAGTGGCGATTAGTTCTTGATCCAGTGGCTGCACTAGTGACGTTGTGTGGGGCGGCAGAAACACAACACGACAATCCTTATGCAGATCTTCAAGGTATGGAGGGTGACTTGGTGCATTATCAAGCACAAGGAGCATCTTAAATGGAATGCCCAGTTCTCGACACTTGGCCCTGGCATCAGGGACACACCGCCTCGTTAACCAGTCTGCCATAATGTTCCCGGTCATCCAACCATTTGCGGAATTTTACCAATACACGTCACTTGCATCCATGTTCGTGAGGTTTTTGTAGCACCTTGGGTGTGAAGCTGTGTGTACAACAACTGGCCTCATCTTGTGGCTCCCAGACAGGTTTACAGCGAACATTACTGTCATCTTACACTTCTGGAGCTTGCAACCAGAGGCTTGTTTCTGTCTTTTAGCGATGTAAGTTGTTTTGGGCATGGCCTTGTAATATAACGACATTTCATCGATGTTGTAGATCTGGTTCTTGGTGTACTGTCCCTCTTCAATAATCACTCTAAATATCGCAGGATAGTCTCTCGCGGCCAGCTCATCGGCAGAGGCACGCTCATCAGACACTTTCATGTAACGGAGTTCCTTGTGCTTGAGAAAACGGTCCAGCCATCCAACCAATGCCCTGAAAGGTTTTGCCACTCTTAACCTGCGAGATGATGCCTTGTAAAAGAGCTGGGCTTGGTTCTATATAAATCTTCCATTCAGTGGAACACCTTCCTTTTCCTTCCTCATTATGAAGGTGGCAAGATAGCGCTCCATTAGTAACATAGCACGATTTCCCATCCGTGAATGGCCGTCCAGGTCAGAGGCACCGTACGTCTTCACTACAGCCTTTATGGCTTCACAGTTCTTCCACACAGTTCTCACTGTAGATTCAGCCAGTCCCAGGGCTCTTCCGATGGCAGTGTTTCCTTGACCCTCCTCCTTCATCTTAATGATCTTTAACTTGGTGGCGTTCGTCAGAAGTTTCTTACTCTTGGGGTTGGAGCCATGGTGCGGCAAAGTACTGGCAAGGATGGAGCAGCACAAAAAACACCACACGTTGTGCACGACAGGTTAGCTGTAGAGAGTGGATCCGCATAGTGCACAAGCCAGGACTGTTATAGCATGCCCGCTCCCTTGTACCCCAAGCTGCGCAGTAGAATGCCAGGAAATTTCTGCGTATCAACATGACGACACGTGACGCGCTGTGTGAGGGGTGGTCGTGCACTAATAGAAAATGGCATTTTTGAGCCACTCCTTGCCTCTGCCTCACGTTCTGTGCGGTAAACTCGCGCATTCAAGGGTTTTTGGTTATGATATTTGGTCACTCGTGCACAATGCGAATCACGCACTGTGATGACGCGCACTGTGCGAACCTACTGTTTCGTTTTCGTTTTTTAAAGGCTCCAACATGCTTGCATGTGTCGGCCTTGGTCACCTAATGGCGGCTGTCCATGCTGCATGATCCATTGCAGCCTCCCTGTTCAGTCCCTTAACCCTGAGGTCACACTTAATGATTTTGTCCCATGTCTTTCTCTGTCTACCCCTCATAACCCCACCCCCAATATTAACACTTCTCACCTTCCTCACCCAATTATCATCCCCCATCCTCTCCACATGTCCAAACCATCTCAATCTACCTCTCCTCATCACAACACCAATACACTCCAGTCCCATCCTACCTCTCAACTCTTCCATCGTAAACCCAGCCCCTCCAGGCCTTGGACGCAGGGACGCACTGCACATCCACCTAATCATTGTCATTTCTGTACGTCTGGGCCAACGAATATCTTCCTCCTTCACTGCCCAGGTCTCACTACCATACAGCATTACACTCCTAACACATGCTGCATACAAAGACCCCTTAGCACGTAGGGAGAGGCCTCTCAATGTCAGGAGAGGCAAGAGCTCCCTGAACTTCTTCCAACCACTTCTCACCCTAGCCACAGAGCTAGCTCCAGCCCCACCTCCAGCACACAACATGTCTCCAAAATAACAAAACTATAGACAGTAAAAGTCCCATTATTCGGCATCTATGGGACCAGGATGATGCCGAGATATTGGATTTACGAGAATAATAAAAAACCTACCCACTCAGTACCTTAAATATATTGGTGAACACTGTCATCACCACTTATGGTATTACAACTGTTTGGAGAGAGTATACTGTACAATACTGCAATCAATACAGTACTGTACCTGAATCTGAAATATATATATATATATACAGTAATCACTCCAATATCCGGAGTAATAGAGCCATCAGTAGGTTCGGTTATTGGTTTCGTCCGGATATTGGGCCCCAGCTTATGGACTTGTACTTATGGACCCTAACTCAGAGAAACACCTATACAACTCCCTCTGGACATGCATAGCACCTATTTAACACCCAAATCACACCAATAAGGCACATAAATGACTGAAATACGAGGGGTGATTAGAAAGAAATGACAGTGAGTCCATAAACTTTTATTAGCATGAAGAACTATCAAACTATGACTCACATTCCTTCAAAGTACTCCCCTCCAACCTCTATGCAGCGTTCCATTCTCTTTCTCCACTTCAAGAAGCAAGCGTGGTACTCTGAAGACGGTATACTTCGGAGTTCTGAATTGACGGTCCGTGCCAAGTCTTGGATGCGATGAAGTTGCTTCCCTGCGATGGCAGATTTAATTTTTGGAAACAACCAAAAGTCACAGGGAGCCAGGTCAGGGGAGTAGGGTGGGTGGGGGAGCAGAGTTATACCTTGTTGTTCCAGGTACTGCATAGTGAGGCGAGCTTTGTGGGGTGCAGCATTGTCGTGGTGCAGCAAAAGGCGAGACCGACGGCGGGTTGGTGCGGTGTTGGCCTTGTGTTCCAAGACTTGTGGAAGGACCTGGTCTGTGTAGTATTGGGCTGTGATAGTGGACATTTCAGGCATCACATCCACGCATATTGGTCCTTGAGGATTGAAAAAGATGGTGAAAAGGCGCTTCCGCTGCGAAATCCTTCCTTCAAAATCTGAGGTCGAGGGTCTTCATCGCCCAACCACACCATGTTTGACTGCTTGTCACGGGTTGTGAAGAATGAAATCCAACACTCATCTCCAGTAGCAACATCTGAGAACCGTTTTGGACCATTTGGTTCAAATTCAGCAAGCCAGACACGACAAATCCTCACCCGTTCAGCGTTTTGCTCATCAGTCAACAAATGGGGTATCCATCGACAACACTTCTTCCTCAGGTGTAATTGTTCATGCATGATGTCATATGCACTCCCATAACTGATATCAAGCTCCAAGGCTAAGAACCTAAGAGTTACAGTTGGATCCTCGTCAATGATGGACCGTGCACGAACAGTTGTTGCTTCGGTCACGGATGTCCGGGGGCGTCCAGAGCGTTGTTCATCTTTCAATTCAGTTTTTCCTGCTGTGAAAGCACGAATCCAGCGGGAAACAGTTTCCAGGGAAGGAGTAGTGTCTGGATAAACTTGTAATAATTCCCCTCGAATCTCTGTTGCTTTCTTTCCCAGTTTCCACCTCGTAAAAATGTAGAACCTGCAGCCTTCTTTCGAGTAATCCATGTTTCTGGCCAGAGAGCAAAAACAAGAGTGAAGCATTCACTCACAACAATAAAACAAGAAAAGTCAGGCATACGGCGACAAGTTCAAACTCGTAAGGACAGGCAACTCTGCACTCTCCTTGCTCCCCTACCTCCCATCATTCAAGGTTTTCATGTTATAGCACAAACTGTCATTACTTTCTGATCACCCTTCGTAAATGCAAAAGAAACATAAAATGAGGGTTTAGAAGTATATTCATACATTAATAAACATTCTGGTACTTATGGACCCTAACCTAGCCTAACTCTGAAAAACACATTCCTACTGCACATGCATGAGGTAAGTATAGTATGGAAAAAAGTACAGTATGAAACATTCTGGTAAGTATAGTATGGAAAAAAGTACAGTATGAAACATTCTGGTAAGTACAGTATGGAAAAAAGTATAGTATGAAACATTCTGGCTACTTACAGCAAGTCCCTGGCCACCTCGATGAATAACCGCCTCCTCTCGGACTCTGACAGTAAGAACGATTTCCTGAAGCACTTGCAGTACACTCTTCCTGAAGTCTTGCACTGAACTTAGTCAATAACACACAGAAGTCCGTTCTCTTCACAGTGTTCACTTTAGTCCAAATAATGTTCCATTTTAATTTAGTGTTGCACATTAACTTTTCCCAAGATTTTTTAATTTTCCAAAGCCAAAACAAAGAAGGTTAGTTACGTTAAATTTTGTTTCCAATGAGTCTTTTCTCTCATTTCGAAAACCTTAACACAACACACCGTTTTTTTCACTGCACAACACTCAAAATTCCCGTGTGGTCTAGTGGAGAAGTTCTTGCTGTTTATTCACTGTCAGAGTCCGAGAGTATCAATGGCAGGCGACCAAGGGGTGCATCGCTGGGTCGTGGTGATGGCGTACCGACTGCAGAAGACTCTGACGAAAGCCGCAAACTCACGTCGAGCGGTGACTCCACTGTAGCTGATGTGCTGGGCTGTGGCTCAGAGCATGAGGGCCTGTCTTGGGGAGGCAACGGAGTGGAGCCAGGGCTTGGCACAGCGGGGGTCACGGGCCTGAAAAAACTGTCAATCGTTGACTGACGCAAGGACCGACGATTCTGGCGAATGATGATGCGCTGCCTGAAAGCACGCACTTCCTCCACGAGTCCCAAGGGCCCCATCTCCCTGTCGCAGTCCGGGTGTTCCAGGTAGTCTAGGGCGAACTCTAGATGTTCCCGGAGTGCGCTCAGCTTGGGGATAGCTGGAGTAGTGTCCTGATGAGAGGAGTCCGCATCATCGTCGCCTTCGTCGTCAGAATCTTCAAGTTCGGGACTGACACCAGCAACCGAAGACGCGATCTCGATATCAGACAACGTCTGATACCCAGGATCGCCCTCGTCGTCGTCCAACCACTCACGTACATCGTCCACATCAACAACGTCGCCGTGCGTACGTAGCCGTGCATGGAAGTCATCCACGTCAAAGCCCAGAAAATCGTACTCCACATCTGTTCCGAGAAGCAGACGAGACCAACCATTTTCAAGAGTTTTCACAGGGACTTCCTTCCATGCACTAGCCCAGTTGTACAGCGCAGACTTGATGTTGTAGCGGCAAAGGGTTTCCAAAGTCCACTTGCCTCGAGTGTCACGTCCTTCCCTGTGCTCATCCTCGTCCTCGAGAACAACCATCACCTCGTCCAGGAACTTCCGACAGTACAGGCGCTTTGTTGCCACGATCACTCCTTGGTCAATGGGTTGAATGAGAGCAGTCGTATTAGGTGGCAGAAACATGCACCTAATACGGCCATTCTCAGCAACCAAGTCCTTGTCGCACGGGTGGGCAGGTGCATTGTCGAGCAGAAGGAGAGCCTTTACCTGGTCGCGAGGGATTCCCAGTGTCTTCGTCTGGTAATGGATGACCTCCTTGACGAAGTGACGGTGAAACCAGTCTTTGAAAATCATAGCTGTGAACCATGCTTTCAAAGAATGGTACCAGACGACAGGAAGGACATCCATCACCCCACGAAGGCACCGAGGCTGCTTTGCACGGCCAACAACAACGGGCTTAAGCCGGTGCATGCCGTTAGCACTGGCACAACACAAAGCAGATATCCGTTCCTTGGAAAGCTTGCGGCCAGGTACACGCTTCTCCGTCTTCTCGGCTAGAGTGTTCGTTGGCAGCGAGCGATAGAATAGGCCAGTTTCGTCTGCGTTATAGACTTGACCGAGAGTGAGGCCCTCCCTGTCGATCAAGCCTTTCACCTTGTGCCAAAACTCGTCAACTCCATCCTCCTTAGCGTCCAATGCTTCGCCATGTGCTTTACGGTTAGTAAGGCCATGTCGCAACTTGAACGTGAAGAGCCAACCCTCGGATGCCCTGAAGTCTAGGGCGTCATGAAGCCTTGCAAACTTCTCAGCAGCAGCCTTCAGCTCCGTTCCACGTACCATCACACCAGCTGCACGTTGCTGTCGGTACCAAATCAACGTGGATCGGTCGATTTTTGCAAACTTGGGGGTAAACATAATCTTCCTTTCCACGTTGCGTTTGCTTCTCGACAAGAAGTCAGCCGTGTACTGCATGAGTTTGTCTCGGGAACGTTTGATATCGAACAAAGTCGACCGGGCCAGGTTATACTCGCGGAGAATGCGGGATGAAGACCAACCCGCATCAACTTTCTCCAATATCTCCCTCTTCTTTTCCAGAGTCAACACCACTCTCTTCCTTTTCTCAGGTGGCGGGGCCATCATCACTCACACTAAGAGGAGGGCCGAGAGCAGCAGGAGGCCTTGCAGCAAGTACGGCACCACCACAAAAGCGAGCACGTGGGCAGCCATTGCGAAGAGCATAGGTCCAGTCACGGTGAGAGACAGGCGAGAAGTGGGGAGGATGCAGCGGCGCTCTATCGGACGTCGGAGGAATGACGAACCAAAACAATGCTCTCCCGCGGCACGTGCGGCAAGTTGAAATTACGGACGGCAAAAAATCGATTTTTTAAATAATTTTTTTTGGGTTTTCAGACCATTTTGGGAATGTTGGATCCCGGGACGATAAGGTCCGGGTACTGGGGATGTTCGGTTATTGGGCGTCCGGATATCAGAGTGATTACTGTATATATATATATATATATATATATATATATATATATATATATAAATTAGTGAACATATACAAGTGTAATGACACAGTAGGCATACAAGTCAGATAACACTTCCTGGATGGCTGAAATGATACGTAATATTACCTACCAGCTCAGTACATCACTTGTATTGGTGAAGTCATCACTACTTATGTTATTACAAATATGTTTGGAGTGAGTGCTGTATACAGTATTTTTTCCAAACACAAAATAAAATAGTCGGAAAATTGTATAAAATAAAGTGAAGGAATATGAATTGGTAAGGTCTTTCTGATGAATGTTAATCGTACATTTAGCATTCATTCTTTTCTTCGTTTTTTTTGTTTACATGTGAAAGGGAGAGTATAGATGGAAACAGTAATGTATTCCATTAACCCCTAAATAACCTCCAGCATTGAACAACCCATTACAGTAAAAAACTGTGAACAATTATGGGAAGGGAACGAAGGTCACTGGCATGTTTACACGACTCTACGATACGATTCGAAGCAGTCAGAGGGTCGGTTAATCTCAGATGTTTTCGCCCATTTGGTAAATGCACCGTAACTTTGTAACTTCTCCTGTGAATCATAGCATGGGTTTAGGAAACTAAATAACACATTGTTAGGTGCGCAAGATGATTATCTTCACTTCTTTAAGAAAATGGAAGAAATTTAATCCCTCTGAGTACGTACAGTAAGTTTCTTCCACTCTTCTATCAATTTGTTTTTCTTAAAGACGTGAAGATAATCGTCTGGCTCACCTAGCAATGTTATTTAGCTTTCCAAACCCATGCTATGATTCGCTATGAGTCACGGGAAAACTTATAAAGTTACGGGGCATTTACCAAATGGGCGAAAACATCTGAGATTAACCGACCGCCTGACTGCTTGGAATCTTAGCATAGAGTCGTGTAAACGTACCAGTGACCTTCGTTCCCTCCCCGTAATTGCTCAATTTTCTTTATAGCTCACACTTACTTGATATCACTGACATCGGTACTGTAAAGGGTTGTTCAGTGCCGGAGGTTCTTAAGGGGTTAATGGGATATATTACTGTTTGCATCAGTACTCTCTTTCACATTAAACACAAAAAAAACAAAAGAATGAGCGCTAAATGTACGTTTAACTTTCATCAGAGAGACCTTAGCAATTCATATTCCTCCAGTTTATTTTTAAGTATTTTTCTGACTTTAGGTTAGGTTAGGTATGGTTAACTTATTAGGTACAGTTAAACTCGGTTAGATTAGGTTTAGTTAAACAGGACAGTCCCTTCCTCCATTATGCTGAGGAATAAAAATACTAGAGCTGTCACAGCCGTACAGCTAAAAACAATGGGGAAACTAATTTAACAAGCAACATTATTTATGAGTAATGCATTACAGTATCAGTGGTTCATGGGCTACGCAATTACCAGTAAATGACACTTTCAGGAATGCGTCAAGAATGAACGAATTTCAAGAATTAGCGAGGGGGCTTGGAATGTAACCCTCGCTAATTTGGAGGGGGTGGTTACTGTACTGTATGATACTATTCAATATTGTAATCAATATAATACTATACCTGAGTCTGAAAAAATATAGAAATTAGTGAACATACAGAAGTGTAATGAAACATTAGGCCTACAAGTCACAGATAACACTTCCTGGACTGCCGAGATGATTCCGGATATCTGCCGAACAATCAAAGATTTCCATAAATGGGACTATTTCTAAAAACTGCCGAAATGTCGGATCTACCGAATAATCAGCTGCCGAATAATGGGACTTTTACTGTATATATATATATATCTATATATCTATCTATCTATCTATATATATATATATTTGTATATATATACAGTACCCTCGCGTCCAGCACGGAGAGCAAAAAATTAGTACGATTTAATATGATTTTAGTACTGTAAAACGGGTGCATAAGCATAACACTGACGGAGCTCCAAGAAGTGGGCGAGATCCGCAAAGTTCGCCTCTAGCACGATCACCCCTGGTCCAACACGGTCATACTGGAGGTTCCCGTGAAGCTGACAGCCAATCAAAACTTCCGATCAAGCAGCCTCCCCCACCCGCTATTGTGACGAGATCATAATGTTGCCCAATGAAAAACGCTTCTGCTCTCATGTGGTGCTTTGTTTAAATTTCTCCCGCCACAGCGTCACTCAGTTGCATAATTCGCATTGGATGGTGCTTTTTTCTCGCTGCATTTTCTGCCCTTGCTACTGCATTTTACCCTGCTCACGATGCCTAGGAAGCCTTCTGAGAACCCCAAGAAGAGGCGGCACCTCCCTCAGGCCACCAAGCTAGAATTCATCGAGAGGCAGAAGAAAGGGGAGAGGAATTTCAAAGGATTTATGAGGGAAGTTGAGGAGGAGCAGCAGCCATTACCCGCTAGTGACGCCAGCAGCCATCCTCCAGGGACCCAGTATGACTACCTACAGTCTCGGATATCACCTTCCATTCCCAGCAAGCCCACCAACATTATCCTAAAAGGTTAGTTATCATTCATAGTACAGTATCATTTATTATAATTACAGTAGTACCAATATATGTATAGGTATATGGTAGGTATTTAGGGTGACTTTTCCTGGGGTTGCGACATAATTCATTTTTCCTCATAAGCTCTGTTGTTTGTCCAACACATTTTTGATCCAACACGGGACCCATGCACAACAATATTACCGTGTTGGACGTGAGGGTACTGTGTGTGTGTATATATATATACACACAGTATATACATAGAAAGAGAGAGAGAGAGAGAGATAAATACTCATGTACATCTATCTATCAATCAATACAGTAAACCTCGATATAATGGACTTCAATAGACCGGAATTCACTTTCATCGGACTCGAGGAGCTACTGGACTAAATTCCTATATATCGGAAAGTCTGATAAAGCCAGAAGCAGTCCGGACTGCCTGACCACTTCAGGTATGTTCACCACAATAAGGTAAATAAAAGACATGTTTATCAGTGTACATAGCAGTATTATTATATATACAGTACTGTATTATACCATTTAAGTAATATAGTGAAGTTATAACACAGCACAGTACTGCAATGGCAGTTAAAACAGTTTAAAAACTGTTCATGCAATCTGGATTAATGTCTGATATATATATATATTGGAAAAAGTCTGGGATAGCAGGGGAAGTCCGGATGTTGCTTTTATTGGAATTTCACATTTTTCAGACTGGCATAGGCCCCAATTAGTTCGTTATAGTGAGTTCTTACTGCATATATATATATATATATATATATATATATATATATATATATATATATACAGTAATCACTCCAATATCCGACGTAATAGAGCCATTGGTAGGTCCGGTTATTGGTTTTGTCCGGATATTGGGCCCCAGCTTATGGACTTATACTTATGGACCCTAACTCAGAGAAACACCTATACAACTCCCTCTGGACATGCATAGCACCTATTTAACACCCAAATCACACCAATAAGGCACATAAATGACTGAAATAAATGCAAAAGAAACATAAAATGAGGGTTTAGAAGTATGTTCATACATTAATAAACATTCTGGTACTTATGGACCCTAACCTAGCCTAACTCAGAAAAACACATTCCTACTGCACATGCATGAGGTAAGTATAGTATGGGAAAAAGTACAGTATGAAACATTCTGGCTACTTACAGATCCCTGAATAGTCAGAAGAAGCAGAGAATAGAAACAAGAATTTAGAAAAAGAAAATGAAGAAGCAGAGAATAGAAACAAGAATTTAGAAAAAGAAAATGAAGAAATAAAGAAGAAAATTTCCCAGGAAGACAGCGAAAAAGAAATAGGAAAACTGAAGAAACTAGTAAAAGAAGTGAATGAAAATTTAGTGAACATAAATGCTGATAAAGAAAAAGCAATAATGAGTGACGACACATTAAGAGAAGTTATTATTGCTGAAATGGAAGAAAACACAGCCTTGAAAAAAAGACTGAACACTGAGAGCCAAGAAAACTCAAAGCAATTTATGATAAGATGGAAGAGGAAAAAAAAAAAAAAAAAAGGAAAAAGAAAAATAGAGAACTCGTGAAAAACAGAAAAAAAGAGAACAAAGACAAATAATGAATGGAGGTATAAATAATAACCTAACTGGAAACACAGGAGCTGAAAAGTGCACCCAAGATATGATCAATATAGAAATGAATACAAGTAGGGAAAAAATTGCTCAAATGAAAGAAACAAGTCAGGGTCGGCAAAAAATCAAACAAAGCAGTATACAAAAAATATATAATGAGCAGAATGAAACCTAGGATATGGAGAAGTTATATGGAAGAAGAGATAGAAAGTGAACTTGGAAAAAAGAGAAACTGGAATAACCAGAAAAAAGCAGAAAGAAAATTCAATCAGAGGTCAATGAAATGAAAGAATGCTGGTATTTCTCAAAAGGGAACAGTTCTTTTGGGAAATGGTGTAAATACAGGCATGTAGTATGAATAAATGAAGAAAAGATACTGACAAAAAAATATTGAATGTAAATATTTTAAGAAAGAGATGAGTATAAATGGAAATAAATGCAGATACTACCATTTAAAAAGATGTAAGTACTTTGAGAAAGGGAACTGCAAGATTGGCAGTCACTGTAACTACATGCTCAAAGAAGTAAACAATAGCAACAGTTATACAAAGGAAGAAAATTTGGGGGAAAGCAGGTAAGCAGTACTGGAGAAGTTAGTTTGGAGCCTGGAAGCCATATGGACGGATATAAAATGCCTGCAGAGAGAAACAGGGGAAACAAAAACTTAAATAAAATGCCAACAGAAAGTAAAATAGATGAAAAAAATGGAAAAAGGGAAATACGACAAATACAAATTAGTCTGTTAACCCCTTAACCGCGGGGCGTCACTTTCGTGATGCTCGGCTACAATGGATCATACCGCGGGGCGTCACTTTTGTGATTCTGTGTTATTTTGAATTATCACGGGCTCTCAAGTGGTGGCTTGTATCATCTATCAGTACTGCCAATGTCCAACACTAGTCAGCACTCCAAATCTCATCTGTACTCCCATCCATTGTTGACATTTTAGCGATTTTACCCCCTTCGTGACTCCCCTCCCTACCTGCCCTCCATTACCCTCTCCTCTCACCTCCCACGCCGCGCTGCGCTACGGAAATTTCCCCCTGATTTTTCCACAGATTTCATCCATTGAAATAAGCCCTATGCCCTATATTTTTACCAAATAATATATACCAAAAAAAAAACAGGTAAGTGATAGTGTTATACTCCAGAAATTGGCTAATTATCACCTGACAAAACCTCACGTGCATTCATTTGCTACATTACCACGGTAATTTCCTCTTTGATTTATGCCTTGTAATCGATGTCTGTAATAAAAATATATATCAGAAAGGAAGGGAGAATCCTAATTGACATTTACATTCACCTGGAACTACCTATTTCTTTATTTATTGCCGAGATTTTCTACCTATAAAAAATTAGCCTGTAAGTTAGCAGTAGTCAGCCTAAAGTGTCATTGTCAACCCAGCCCTTCTCAGATAAGCCGCGGCATTTAGTTCCTTGTCCTCCACTGTAGAGACAACATGTCGCACTCGCGCCCCGCCATTCCTGCCACTTCTGCGCCCATTGCAAAGGGCCCCGTGACCTCTACTCCAAAGAAAAGTGTTGAGGCAAGCAGGAAAGGCCTCAGTGACTCTGCAGTGGCACGAGAACTTGCAGAATTGTCCATGATAATGATGGACAGTGACTATGACGATTCGGGTGAATCGTACGATGAGCCGGGTGAGGTTATCGCGCCAGAAACAGCGACAACAAGTGCTTCTGCAAGTGAATTAGTGTCTAGCTCCAAGGGAAATGAGCCTTTAGTGCAGGAAGGACAAGAATTTGGGAAGGGAGTGAAAAGGCGGCGTGTTAGCCCCAGAACAATGACCCCACGTGACCCAGCCCGCCATGAGTCACGAGTGCATTCACCTCCCCGTTCCCCAAGCCCCGCTTTACTCATCTCGTCATCATCGTCGGCTGAGTTATCTCCGGAGTCTTCGTCGTCGGAGTCACCACCAGCATCAACAGTGAAGGCAAGCCGTAGAGGTAGAGGTAGATCTAAGAGAGTGAAAAGTAGGTAGCTAGTAGGGTAAGGGCTGCTAGTGCTGTACGGCAACCTAGGGTCAGAGTGACCTTGACAGAGATAAGCCTCCCTCACAGCCAACCTCCACACCACCACCACCACCCGCCCTCCACTGCCACGCCAGGGAATCCTGGACGCCTTCGCGTGGACGGAAGGGTCAGATTTTGTCCCCGAAAATCTGGTTTTCGATGAGAGCTCCTCAGGAGTTCAGCTCACTATGGACGAAAATGCTGTGTCGACTACCTTTTGGCCTTCCTAGATGACGAAGTCATGCAGCACATATGTGATGAGACCAACAGGTACGAATCACAACGTGCTGCTAGTGGTACAGGTGCAGCCAAGATGCAACAGTGGACCATGCTGGGAGTGCAGGAGCTGTATGTGTTCTTTGCCCTCATGCTTCTTATGCCACACTCCAAGAAGCATGAGTTGGAAGAATACTGGTCCATGGACCCCTTACTACCCTCACCCACCTTCAATAAGTACATGGCCAGAGATCGCTTCCGGAACATCATGGGAAACCTGCACTTTGCCGACAACGATGTACCTTCCCAAACCGACCCACTCTGGAAGATCCGGGAGATTCTGAACAGAATGAAGGATAAGTTCATGTCATTCTTCCACCCATTTCAGAAGGTTGTCATTGATGAATCCTTGGTTTTGTTCAGAGGATGTCTTCGGTTTGTTCAGTACATTCCAAGCAAACGCCATCGCTTTGGAATTAAGTTCTTTGTACTGTGCGACTGTAAGACGGGGTACATCCTTGACTTCGTCATATATTCAGCCAGCACTGTCGATCTTGATAAAACTCACCCCCTTGGCTTCTCAGGCTGTGTAGTGAAAGTGCTCCTAGAAAAGTATTTTGTTGGGAATCATGTGCTGTATACAGACAACTACTATACAGCACCGAAACTTGCCAAATACCTTTCTGAGCACGGCATTGGCTCCTGCGGCACTGTGAAAAGTAATCGTGCCAACTTCCCCAAATTCCCAGAGGCGGGAAACTCGCAGCGAGGAGACGTGCACCTACGCAAGTGTGAGAAGATGCTGGCAATACGGTGGCATGACAAGAGAGCCGTGCACATGCTCACCACCGTACATAAGGGGGAGATGAGAGACAGTGGGAAGGTTGACCGTAGGACAGGCGAACCTGTGATGAAACCTGATGCTGTGTTGGACTATAATATCAACATGCGGCTGGTGGACAAGTCCGACATGATGATTGGTGAGATCGACTGCCTCAGGAAGAATACTAGGTGTTACAGGAAAGTTTTTCTGCATCTCATAGATATGACGATGCTGAACGTTCATCCTGTACAAGATGAAGGTAAAGCCACCCAAGTCCTTCTCCCTGATGTTGTTCGCCAGGACTTGTGTCCAGCAGCTGCTGGAAAGATATGGTAGGGTGCAAGCAGCAACTCCAAGGCGCCATCCAGTTACACTTCCCGACCGACTTGAGCAGAGGGCGTATATGGATCGGCACAGACTTGAGCTAATGCCTGCCACAGGGAAAAGGAAGGCTGCGATTCGCAGGTGTCAGGTATGTGCGCATACCACACGCCGCACACCTGAGCATAAACGCACCTCTTGGCAGTGCGCTGAATGCCAGGTTCCCCTCTGTGTTACCTGCTTCTTCGATTATCACAGCCAGAAGCAGTTCTAACAGTGCAAGTGTGGAAGCAGAATTATTTGGAAATAATGTGTAAATAATGTGTAAATAGCAGGTGAAAGCAATGGATGTTCAGTTCATATGATTGAACAGTGTATTATAGTTTTATCTTACTGAAAGTGACAGTGAATAACATAGTGTAAGTAAAATAGCAGGGTAAATATTGAAAATAGAATAGAAAATGTAAATAGTAATGTAAGTAATTAGTAATATAAGAATATGAGTACAAATAATTTATGTTATAACAGTGAGAGTGAATCCGTGGCTCTCTATGTATTTTACTGACTGAAAAATTGAATGACTTCAGTGACAATAAACTAATATGACTGAAGGAAACTTATGGAGAAAGACTCCAGATATATATAAGTGTGATACAGTAATAGAAATATAAAGTGTGAGGGGTTTTATGAATAATAAATGACAAAGTGCCTAGAGCGAACTAGCGCAAGTGCGATGATCAGACGCGCTCGTAATTTCCATTGCTTTCACAGTGTTTTTTTTTTTTAGTATGGATCCCAAACTACTTGAAAATTGTAGAATAGTGTTTATAGTGTTTGTATCTGGCTGTGGTAATCATATTACGGGTTGTCGGGAAGTGTAAAGTGGAGACTTAGTTACCCTACTTCAGAGGTCTCCACAAGTCCTATGGTAACCGACGAAGGCTCAACAATCATTCCAGGAGAAAGCTGAAGGTATGTGCAATAAGCATATGTAATTTTATTATTCTAGGACTAATAACTGATTTTTGGCAAATATTTTTTGAGAGTCTGTCGGAGCCCGAATAACCCCGCGGGACATGCAAGTCATTGGTAAACAAGCCCGTGGTGTAGGGGTTAAATATACAATATTTAACATTAACCTACCACGTCCCAGCAGATTTTCACCAATGACCCCCCCAATTCCGGAAGATTTTCAAAAAGCTTTTTTTTTGGCTAAAACCTCCGTTTTTTTAAGAGAAACATCAAAAATTCAAAGAGAAAGTGTTCAGTTGTATTTAGGAGTACGTTAGAGGTAAGGGTACTTTTACCTTGTTAAGTGTTCTCTCAGGCCAGGCTCGAGAGAAAACATTTTCTATGGGAGGGGTAGCTATTTCAAATCATTCATAACTGGTTAGATATTTAATTATCTGGTATGAATTTGTATGTAATACAAGAGTATTGGCTTTCAGACAATAATATAGGCGATATAAGCGTTGTTCACTCACCAAAAACATCAACATATGGCACCTTCTTTTACGACGTTACCACCTCATCACTTCTGCTTGTTTCTTCCTCTGGCTTATTTCTTCCTTTGTCCTCCACCTCAGGAATCACTTTCGCTTTGAATTTTGTCATCAGAGAGACCATGGTGCGACAAGTTTTTACTGGCCAGGTACCGCTAACAGGTGAGTTGCCAAGAAAATGGTATGCGGGAGGGGGGTCAGGTGAGGACAGGCATTATCCCCACCTGGCGTTGGGTAGAGGAAGGTCTCCCACATATGCCTACCAAAAATCACCCATGAAACTTGAAAAATGTGCAAATGATGGACCTCGCAATTGCAAAATGTATGGATACGTCGTTGGGTGTCACCGTGACAAAACGTGGTGACATAGCCATATGTCGTCAGGACACCTCAGGTTAACAAAGGCTATAGAGCAGGAAAATATTCTAGACTGCAGTGCAAATGGTATGCACAACTGAAACAGACCACAAGTACAGAAAAACTGATTTCTCAGATAATGTTCAACATCTGGAAATAGTGAGACAAGAAAAGGATAAGAAAGGTGGACTTATGATCCTGTATAGAAAAGATATGGAAACTGTATTAAACATAATATCCTCTACATAATGCAGATATTATGGAAGATCATGTAAATGTTGATAAGCAACTTATTATTACTCATGTGTTGTGATGTAAAAGATCAAGAGCAAAATAAAAGGTATATATGATACTCTAGCTACAAGACTGGAAAAATCAGAAGGAAATAAGACACTAGTGCTTGGGAACTTTAATGCACATCTGGGATTTTGGGGGGGACACAATCTCTAAATCAAAATGGTAAATGGGTGCTAAATTTGATGGAAAAATGGAACTTAATTTTATTAAACAGTGATGATAAATTGTGGGTACTATTACAAGAGAACAAAGCAGAGAGAGAGAGAAAAAAAAAGTATACTTGATTATCTCTTAGTTGCTATATGCCAAAATGTACAAAGACTTTACTGGTATGAACTCATATGAGGAAAAGGCAATTTTTGACCTACCTGATCACTGTTTCCTAAATGCCTTTTTTTGCTTCAATTCAGCTGAAAAGAAAGAGAAAGTTAATCAATACAATGAAGTGGAATATTAACTGACTTAAATTAAAAGGGCTTTATTTGAATGGAACACTTAGTAAAACATGCCGATATAAATGCTATAAAAATGGAAGAATTTGAAGACTTTGTTCCTTCAAGTGTGGATTTGCATCTAAAAAGAAAAATATGGAGGAAATATACAAACAAACCAAGAAGAAGAAGAAAAAAAAAAAAAACTGAACCTATCTGGTTTACTGACGAAATGAAAAATAGTACAGACTTAAGAAGGAAGTTAAACAAAGAATACCAAAATGATAAAGCAAACAAGAAAAAGAATGCTATGGAAAACTTAGAAAATAAAAGCACACTTAATAAAAGAGGGGAAAGAAAAAAAAATGAAGTAAAGCTGATTAAAGAAATTAAAGATAAGGTAACAATAATAATAACAAAAATGTGTAAAAATAAAAATAAATTAAATTGAAAAAATGCAGGGGACACAAGTAATAATTAAGTGTGTACACAGAAGATGGGGAACTGATAAAAGAGGAAAAGCTGTCAAAAGAAGTGCATGATTTCTGGGGGGGGGGGGAATCAAAACCAAGAAAATGAAATCCACCATGTATGGAATAACAATATAAGAGATGAGTATATGGTAAAGATTCAAAAAAAAAAAAAAAAAAAAAAAAAAAAAAAAAGAGTGAAGTACACTAGATTCCAAAAACATATGGATGAGCACTTTGACATGCTTACAGGAAAAATAGAACATATAAAAAAAGGACTATTATCAAATAAAAAAAAAAATTAGATATGGCAACATTAGGAAAACTTTAGCTGAACACCATGAAGCAGCAAAACTATACATCGAAGATCTATCTATCTATCTATCTATTGCCAGATGCCCCAATCCTGTTCGGGGTGGCCATAAACAAATCGCCTCCACATCGCCCTGTCCCCAGCCACTTCACTGCCCCGCTCCCAACCCACACCCCCCTCTCTCATATACCTCTCCACCCCATCCCTCCATCTCATCCTCGGCCTCCCCCTCCCTCTTCCCCCATCCACCTCACTCACATACACTCTCTTCATCACTCTTTCACCCTCCATCCTCTCCGCATGGCCAAACCACCTCAGTGTATTCCTCCTAACGCTTCCTATCACATCCACACCACAATGCTCCTTTATATCCTCATTTGTCAGCCTGTCTCTCCATGTGACTCCACAGGCTCCTCTTAAATAACTCATTTCCACTGCACTCACTCTTGACTTGTGTCCTTCCAGCAATGTCCAACCTTCACTTCCATACATTAGAGTTAGTATCAGAATACTGTCATGCAGTAAGTTTTTCACTTCCATGCTTCTTATCACTGCATTCAAGGAACCAGCAACCTTTCTTCCCTGCTGTACCCTTTCAAGCACTTCACCCTCCAAACCTCCATCCTTACTCATCACACTACCCAAGTACTTAAACGTACTCACATTTTCCAATTCCTCACCATCCAACCTCGCTGTACATTCACTGACTTCACCTCTCTCAAAGACCATCACTTTACTCTTCCCTACATTCACCTTTAGATTCCGTTTCTCACACACTCTCCCAAACTCATCCACCAAGCCTTGCAGCTCTCCTTCGTCTTCACTCAACAACACAGTATCATCTGCAAACAACAGTACAGGGAGTTTCCAAACACAATCTTCTCTCACCAGGACCACTCCAACATCCACTACCCTACCTTGTACCTCTTGTATTACCCCATCCATGTACACATTGAACAACCATGGAGACATGACACATCCCTGTTTCAACCCAACCTTCAAAGAGAAAAATTCACTAAGTTCGCCATCCACACGCACTGCAGCCTTAGCACCATCATACATACTCTTCACAGCATTCAAGAACTTCCCATCTACTCCATATATTCTTAATACTTTCCACAATCCTCGTCTATCCACTCTGTCATATGCTTTCTCCAATAAAATTTACAATATACAGCCCGTTAAGTTTACAGAAAAAGAAGTTAAGGAACACCTAAGTAAATTAAAAAATAATAAACAACCAGGGCCTGACAAAATTGGAGAATTGTTAAAATGGCTAAAGGATAGTGATATATGTATAAAACCTGCGACAAATGCTCTAAACAATATAATAGAGAGCAAATATCCTCCAAAAAAGCAGAAACAGTCAAATACAACACTTACACCTGAAGTATCTAAACCAAAAGTGTCTGATTTTAGATCTCATGCCTTAACAAATATTACGGTACCTACAATCATTTAAGTCTTTTAAAAAACAAAATCGTGGAGCATCTGTCACTGAATGGAGAACTGTGTGAACTACAGTCTACATCCACAAAAGGTTGGCAAATTGAAGACAACATCCTTACTTTGAAATATTGTATTTTAGATAGTGTAAAGAAAAAGAAAAACCCCGTAGTGACAGATATCGATTTTGTGTTGGCTTTTGACTCTATAAACAGGAACAAATGATCCAGACTCTAACAGAATATAAATGTGATACAAAGACAACTGATATAAATTCAAGATTTTATACAGATGACACTATAATGAATGGACATAAAATATGTGACACGGACAAAACATATGGGCTACATCAGGGCTGTGCAGGCTCACCACATTTTTTCCTTATGGTACTTAATACCACCATTAAAGAATTTTTAGGCACTCCTATTGGATTTCAAAATGAAAAAATATATATAGCTACCATCACTGTTCTTTGCTGACAATGGCATGCTAATAACAAATTCAATACAAAGCATGGGTCAGCTGATAGATGCATTGGTAAATGTTGCTAGATCATGTGGGCTTGAAGTAAATATAAATACAGAGTTATGTCCCCATCCCACACTGCCAAAGGCTCCAACAGTAGTAGTACAGTATAGGAAGGATGTTGCCCAGTGAGCTGTTCTTCCAAAGGTCAGCCTTTAGATGTACAGTACACAGGATCAGCTCAGGCGTCGTAAACAAACACTGGTTTCCTAAGTCGACTCTTCTTATTTTCCAAATAAGCACACTTAATGCTTGCCAACTTCACTTCACTATTCTCACAAGCAATGGAGCTATACAATCTTTACTAACTGCAGTTACACTTAATGCTTGACAACACTTCACTATTTTCACAAGTTTCAGTGACATACAAGCTTCAATAGCTCTTCACTGTTTTCCAATAACAATTCACTGTTTTCACAAGTACTGTACCAAAAATATACAAACTACACTTACACTGCACTACACTCAAACTGAACTGAAAACCGACTGAACTTGCCCTAGCTTCTTCCCTGTCCTTATACAAGCTTGCATACCCTCGAAACTTCTACATTCTATGAGAACAACAGTTGCCAACTTGGAGACATCCTAAACATGGCAGAGTTTCTTACACTACGTAACACTTTAAAGTATTTAGCATACAGACTTAATTAAATTACATACTTTAACAAGCCATCACATATATAACTAAAACATTATAGAGAAAAAGAGCACAAGAATTAAAGCATAACTTACGAAACAACTATGCTCGCAAACAGCAGGAAAACTGGCAACTCTGACTCGTACCGGAGCTATGGTACTGGAAACATCGAGAAACATTTTGGCTACCTAACTGGCAAATCTCGCTTCTTAACACTACCCCCTCCCTAGTTCTTTGTTGTTCCGACAAAACTACACAATATATACAAACATAAACTTTAATCCTAATGAAACATCTAACTATACACATAATAATCCTTCAGTTTATCTGGTCTTCTTCTATTCCACTTCCGACGGTGTCCTTGCTCCTCCACACAGTCCACTCCTCCTGGAAGGTCTTGGTCCTCTTCCCGATTCACTTCTTCCCTCAGGAAATTGTCACCACCCTCTTGCACTTCAGCTCCACGGTCCTCCTCAACACCCTCGGCTGCGGGAGAGCACGATTCCTCGGAGACGTCCCAGCTGTATTGTCCTGGCCCATGGTACTGTCACAGACGATTCATGTGTGCCACCTTTGGGCGAGATTTCCTGCCTCCCCGAATCCGATATGTTACGTCTGATAGGCAGTCCAACACAGCGTAAGGTCCATCCCATAGGCTCTGCAGCTTCGGTGACTGTCCCTTCTAAAGCTGAGGATTGTATAACCAGACTTGGTCACCATCCTTGATGCTCGCCTCACTTGCCTTGGCATCGTACTTGCACTTCATAACCTCTCCTGAAAACTTGAGGGCTCCTCGCACTTGATGATGTACCTCAGCCAGCCTTTCCTGAAGGTGCTTCACATAGCCGGTGGTGTCTACAGGCAGCTCTTCACCAGGTGGTCTTCCCATTAACAAATCAATAAGAGTAACTCGTGGCCCAACATCAGTTTTGCAGGGATGTAGCCGGTAGACTCATGGGATGCAGACCGATATGCCATCAACAACACAGGTAATTTCTGGTCCCATTCTGTTTGTCCTTCTATGCAGTACTTGGCAAGTTCTTGCCCCAGGGTCCAGTTGAATTTCTCCACCATCCCATCTGACTGTGGCCTCAGGGAGGTCATTCTGGTCTTCTTGATCCCCAGTAACTTGCAGCACTCTGGGAACACAGCAGACTTGAAGTTTCTACCCTGGTCTGAATGTAGCTCTTGTGGCATCCCAAAACAACAGAAAAACTGATCAACCAAAGCCTGAGCAACAGTCGCAGCCTCTTAATCAGGGATGGCATAGGCTTCTGACCACTTTGTGAAGCAGACCATGGCAACACATATATACCAGTTTCCTCTTTCAGTCAGTGGCAAAGGTCCAGCAATGTCCATGGCGACACGTATATACCAGTTTCCTCTTTCAGTCAGTGGCAAAGGTCCAGCAATGTCCATGGTGACACATATATACCAGTTTCCTCTTTCAGTCAGTGGCAAAGGTCCAGCTATGTCCACCACGACTCTTTCCATTGGTGCACCCACTTGGTACAGCTAGAGAGGGGCGCAACCACGTTTTTGGGTCTCTTCTTGGCACAACACACATCAGAGTCCTGACACCACTCTCCAACATCCTGACACATGCCAATCCAGTAAAACCTCTGCTGCAGCCAGCTTAGAGTTTTCTTCACTCCCAAGTGCCCATTAGTGATCTGGTTATGGAACTCATCCAAGATCTTGGACCTCATTTTCTTTGGAATCTCCAGTTGCCAATTTCCTGAGGCCATCAGGTGTCTCCCACTGACACTCCAGTAGTCCACTGTTCAAATGAAGAAGGTCCCACTGACTCCAGTAGCTCTTGGTTGCAGGGCTTAACCTGGAAATTTCTTTCCAAGATGGTCGCACTGTACTCTGATCCAGCCACTCTAGCACTGGTTGTAAACCTGCATCCTCCACTGCATCTTCTTCAGGTCTTCTTCATTTGACGCTGGCCCTGTCACAACCGTATGGCGGCATTTCTCCCAAGATTCCTATTCCTATTGCACTCCTTGCTATCTGTTCTCCCGTCTTCTTGGACACTATTCATCAAGGTTCTCCTGCATTTTTTCTGTGGTGGGGCTTCTTGGAAAAAATTGGCTGGTTGTTGCCTCTCGTCACCAGCCATCACTAATTTACTTTCATTCTTCCCAATTGGACACTCATAGCTGAAGTGTCCCACTTCACCACATGTCCACCACCCTTTGGTTGCAATCTGAGAATTTCTTGCACTGTTCTGTTCTTGCTCCTTCTTCCATTTGTAACAACCCACCTTCTTGTGTCCCGGCTTCCTGCAGAACCAGCAGCCTCCTCTGGTCTTCTCCTGTTCCCTCTTCCACTTGTACCAGTCCTCATCTCTGTGTCCTGGCTTTTCACAGTACCAGCAACTTCCCTCAAATTTTTCTATTTCACATACCTGTCCCTTTCTTGCCTTGAATCCTGCACTACGACCTGCCTGAAAGGTAGATGTGCTGGACCCGAAGTAAGACAAATTCTAAAGCCCTGGTTAGTGCTTCTTGCATGCTTCTTGGTTGTGCCTGCTTCAACTCTGCACTATCAAGAGCATCGATGAACTGGTCCCTCAGAAGAATAGCCAACAAGTTAGGTGCTGTGCCAGGGTACGCCTTATATGCCATACTCTCCAGGTCATGAGCAAGCTGCTGTAAGGATTCTCCTTGACCCTGTACACAGCTCCGGAATCTTGCTCTGCAGACCTCAGTCTGGTAGGCTATGTGGTTCCATATCTGCACTCCAACACTTCTACTAGGGACTGATAACTGTTCCTCTCCATCACTGACATCTGGCCCAGAATTTCCATTGCGGCATCCTTATGGCTAGTGGCAAGCTGCACTATCCTCTGCTTATAATCACAACCATTCTGAGCTGCAAGTAACTCAAACTGTGCACAGTAAGCTTCCCAAGATACTCTACCATCAAATTCCTGAGGTTTCCTTTTAATTTGACCCCCATTATATCCATGCACTTTACTGATTTGGGGCCTAAAAACTGAGGCATCATAATTAAGGCCAGGACTTCAAACTTCCGCATTCTGATTATTCAACCATGTAATGCTACCTTTAGATGCCTGGGATCCATCAAGATTCACTGTACACTGTCCATTCCTTTCATATGCACCCTGTACACTAACCTGAGGCTCAGGAATGCAATATTTCTCTAGAGCCTCAATTTTCTCACTAATTATCTTCACATGGTCAACTACATGCTTTAACTGGTTATGTACATGCTGTCTGCACTCCGTCACTATTTCCTCATTAACTGACTTCAACTGGTCGTCTACATGCTGTTTGCACTCAGTTACATTATTGCTTACCTCATACTTCTACTGCCTTAGCTCAGCTTATACCTCCTCCTTCAATTGTTCCTGTTCTTCCTTCATTTCTCCCATGAAAGCATCTAGCTACCCTTTCATTCTCAGTTGTAATTCCCTCTGTTGCTCCTGTAATACCTCTTGAGGCTGTTCACTCTGTGCTGCAAATGTTCTTTGATTTCGTTGTTGAGGTCTTTCTGTTTTTCACTTTGGGCCTGAAATTGTTCTTTCAGTTCTTTCTGTCCTTCATTCTGTGCCTGTAATTGTTCTTTGAATTCTTTCTTCTGTGCCTGTAATTGTTATTTGAGTTCTTTCTGTCCTTCATTCTGTGGCCGTAATTTTTCTTTGATTTGTTTCTTCTGTGCCTGTAATTGTTGTTTGAGTTCTTTCTTCTGTGCCTGTAATAGCTTCACAATTGTCGCCAGGGACATTTCCACCTCCTGCCCAGCTCGAGACCTCGTCTGCACACCATCTGCTTCCATGTCGAAGGTTGACCTCGCTGCAGCCCTTAATAATCCCATTCCTGACACCAGTGTTATGTCCCAATCCCACACTGCCAGAGGCTCCAACAGCAGTAGTTCAGTATAAGAAGGATGTTGCCCAGTGAGCTGTTCTTCCAAAGGTCAGCCATTAGGCGTACAGTACACAGGATCAGCTCAGGCGTCGTAAATAAATGCTGGCTTCTCAAGTTGACTGTCTTTATTTACCAAATAATTAACACTTAATGCTTACCAACTTCACTTCACTATTCTCACAAGCATTGGAGCTATACAAACTTTACTAACTGCAGTTACACTTAATGCCTGACAACACTTCACTATTTTCACAAGTTCCGATGATATACAAACTTCATTAACTCTTCACTATTTGCCAACAAAACTTCACTGTTTTCACCAGTAAAGAAAAAATACAAACTATACTTACACTGCACTGACACTGCACTACACTCAAACTGAACTGAAAACTGACTGAACTTGCCCTAGTTTCTTCCCCGTCCTTATATAAGCTTGCATACCCTCGAAACTTCTACATTCTATGAGAACAACAGTTGCCAACTTGGAGACATCCTAAACATGGCAGAGTTTCTTACACTACGTAACACTTTAAAGTATTTAGCATACAGACTTAATTAAATTACATAATTTAACAAGCCATCACATAACTAAAACATTATAGAGAAAAAGAGCACAAGAATTAATGCACAACTTATGAAACAACTATGCTCACAAACAGCAGAAAAACTGGCAACTCTGACTCGTACCAGAGCTATGGTACAGGAAACGTTGAGAAACATCTCGGCTACCTAACTGGCAAATCTCACTTCTTAACAATAAGTTTTAGCATGATCTATACTAAAACGGATGAAATAGCAGAAAAAATAAAAACATGAAAGTGGTGCAAAATACAGTAAAAGTCCAATTCTTCGGCATCCAATTCCCCGGCAAATCTGACATTTCGGCAGTTTTGAGAAATAGTCCCATTTATGAAAATCTCTGATCGTTCGGCAGATTTTACGATTTTTTTCATCAGTCTTGAAATTCTCCATGAGGCTCGCCAGCTAGCTACCCTCCTTTACCCGCCTTAGTGAGTGAGATAGTGGAAGTGATGGAACAAGTCTACCACTGCCATGAAGCTCAGAGGCTAGCTCTTTCTCCCACAGCATAAAGAGAGGACAATCATGTAGTGAGTCTAGCATGGGAAAGAGAAAGCTACATCCTCTGCTGCTCCCTCCTCTCCATCACCAACAGCAGTCTCTGAACTTCAAGCTCTACTGCCGCAGCAACAGGGAGAAGAGTCCTTAGAGCCTGTTGCTGGACCCTCTACTGCTGGGGACTTCTTCCAGCAGTAACAGACTCCAATCAACCCCTTCTATTGTACATATGCAAATAAGGAACCTACTACAAGTTTAGGTAAGTGCATGTGAACTTGTAGGCCTACTGTACCATTACATTTATATACAGTATGTTCACTAATTTCTTTATTTTTCATATTCATGTATAGTACTGCATTCATTACAGTATTGTACAGTATCAAACAGTATACAGTACTCTCTCCAAACACATTTGTAGTGATATGAGTAGTGATGATAGTGTTCACCGAAACATATAAGGTACTGAGTGGGTAGGGTTTTTGATAATTCGGCAATTTTGATTTTTCGGTACTTGCCTGGTCCCATAGATGCCGAAAAATCAGACTTCTACTGTATAAAGTGTTTGGGAGTAAAACTAATAAAACTGTTTTAATTTACATAAAGCTCAAAAAATGGATCAAAGGAGAAAATTGGCAAACATGGCATACTCAAGTACTGAACTGGCCTGCAATAAAATGATAATTGGAAAACCTTTTGGAAAAGTGTGGCTTTGCCAAGCATACTGACAGCAGCAGCAATTTATTCCCTGGACTAAAAATTACGGTACCTGTACACATGGGGGCACCCATCATCCACCCACTTAGTGTTGCAGTACTCTGTTTTTTGGGTAGCTCTACACTGAATGGCACAGGCCAAATGATTTCCTGTAAACTAGGAAATCATTAACAACGTTGGGAAGTAACTTTATAACTAACCAATACGTGTTTCCTATCGTACGTGACAACAAGTGGGTTGGCAGAGGGTTAGTGCCCCTCCCCAGAAAACAACTATTTAAAAATACAAACAGGTAGCCTCGGACCACAACTGACCGACAGATGACGACTAAGGACTGAACAAAGGACATGGTACGGATTTTGACATGGAATGTAAGGGGTGCAAAAGATGAGGTGAAAGGGAGACAGATTGTCCAGGTACTTGAGGGTGCAATAACAGATGTACTGTATGTGGATTAAATGAAACAAAATGGAGAGGTGAGAGTGTAAGAAAATGAGAACATGGATGAGGTGTATGTGCAGGACTGGGTGAGAATGAGAGGGTAAAAGAAAGCATGTGTATTGCTGTGTGCAAGAGATGGAAGGAAATATAAGAGAGTATGGATCAGTTGATTCAAGGATTGTGTGGGTAATTTTGAAAGTTGGACTACAAATGTGAGCAATTGTGTGTGTGTGTATCCACCAACACAAGATCATGTAAGCAGAGTGAAAGAAGAGTTCTGGACAAATGTGGAAGTGTGCATGGAAAAGTTTGAAAGGAATGAGGGAGTGTTTCTGACTAGAGATATGAATGGAAAAGTAGGGAATGTGAAGGTGGCTGGAGTAGTTGGTGAGTGGGGTATGCCTGCAGAAATGGTAGTGCTCTACTGGACATTTGTGCTGGGAGGGGGTTGGAGATAGTCAACATCCTCTTCAGACACAAAATGATCCACAAGTATACGTGGCGAGTGATGAGACGGGTGGGTGGTGAACTGAATGAACGGAAGGCAATGATTGATTATATGTGTGTGGATGATAGAATGAGAAGGTGAGTAATGGATGCAAGAGCATACAGAGGTTGGGGGAGTGAACTTTCTGACCACCACTTGGTGGTGGTGAGAGTCAAGGTGAAATGAAATGGAAGAACAGAAGAAGTGAAGGACAGGAAGTAGTAGTTCATACAAGGAAGGTGGAAAGGTTACAAGAGAATGGAAAAAAGGCAGAATATAAGAGAGAAGTGGAGGAGCGATTGGGTAAATGTGATTTCAAGCAGATTGGGGACGTGAAAGGTGTGAGCATGATATTCACAAAGAATCTGTGCAGCATGTGAGGTGGTGTGTGGGGTGAAGAGAAGACGAAAGGGGGTGCATGGTACAGTATAGTGGAATGAAGAGGTGAGAGAGGCTGTGGCACAAAAGTAGAAAGCATATACTGTAATGAGTGGATGAGAAAAAGGGGTATGGAGGAAATTGTGAGATGGAAGAAAGAGTTATATGTAGAGAGGAAGAGGTGAAAAGATTAGTAGAGGAGAGTAAGAAGAGAGTGGATGAGGAATTTGGAAGGAATCTGAGTGTAAAGTGGAAGGCATGTAAGAAAATGTTCTGGAAAGAAGTAAGATGAGTTAGACAGGGTGTTAAAGAAGTTAGTCGGGGAGTGAAAGATAAACTTGGTAGATAACTAATGGAGATGGGAGGAAAAAGTGAGCAGATGGAGAGAACGCTTTAAGGAACTGTTGAACATATAGAATGAAAGTAATGTGAGTATAAGTGACTGGGGAATGGCTGGGAGATGGAGGGATGTGAGAAGTAGTGATGTATCAGATATCCGTCTCCGCCTCTGCGGAGCCTCCACAGCGAAATAATGTCCATATTACTATCCACGTCCGTGTTTTCAGACAACAAAAGCTCCGCATCATTATCCGCCACCATGTTTTCAGGTAATAAAAGCTCCGCATAATAATCCGCCTCCGCGTCAAAGAACCGCAGAGGTTGTTGATCTCCGCCCATGCAATATTTCTCCTTTCTCTTTTTGTCAAAATTCTTTTTCTCTCTCCTTTTCATCTACAACTCTCCTCTCTGTTCCTCTCACCTACCAGTCCCTCTTCCTCTTTCTGTTTTCTTCTCTATTAGCTCTCTTCCTTCCTCCATCTCTCATTGTTTCCTCTTCTCTTTCTCTCTCTCTCTCTCTATCTGTCGCAATGGTTACACGTACTATGTTAATATATAAGCATATCTGGAGTCACTTAAGTGTGGCTGAAACTAGTCACTTTATACTGCATAAATGTACTATAAAAAAAAAAAAAAAAAAATCCGCATCCGAAGCCACAGAAATGGAAGTAAAAATAATTCGCAGTAGTGTCTGCATCTGCAAAAATTAATATCATAACCACCGCAGTTTTATCCGCAACCACATTTTATGAGAAACAGATATCCGGCTCCGCCTCCGACGAGCTCAAAAATTTGGTATCCAATACATCACCAGTGAGAAGAGTGAAAGAAATCAGTAGGATGGAAGTTGTGGAAGTAATGAAGAAAGTCAAAATGGGGAAAGCCCTGGGAATTGATGGAGTGTGTTATGAAATGCTGAAGCATGGGGGAGAGATACTGTAGTAGTAGAATGGATGTGGAAGATGTGAGGACTGGCCTGGGAGGAAGGTAAAGTCCCGAAGGATTGGAAGTCATGTATAATTCCTAGGGTTTTCCCCATTTTGACTTTCTTCATTGCTTCCACAACTTCCATTCTACTGATTTCTTCCTCTCTTCTCACATCCCTCCACCTCCCTGCCATTCCCCTGCCACTTATACTCGCATTACTTTCATTCTCTGTGTTCAACAGTTCCTAAAGCATTCTCTCCATCTGCTCAATTTTTCTCCCTTGAGAAAATTAGGTGAAATACACTGAAGTGGTTTGGACATATGGAGAGAATGGAGAATGAAAGACTGACTAAGTGGGTGTATGTAGGTGAAGTGGAGGGAGGGAGAGGGAGGGGAAGACCAAGCATGAGGTGGAGGGATGGAGTTGAGAGGTATATGGGGGGGGGGAGTGAGTTGGGGGAGGGCAGTCAAATGGTGGGTGACAGAGCAACTTGGAGGTGTTCTGTCTGTGGCCACACTTTGTGGGATTAGGGCATTGGGCTATAGATAGATAAACAGACAGACAATGGGAAAGGGGAAAAAGAAGTGTGTGGTAATCATAGGGGCTTGTCTTCTAGTGTAACAGAAAAAAATATATGATCGGATACTTATTGACAGAGGGAAATAACAGAAGAATTAATAGGAGAAAAACAGGGAGGTTTTAGGAAGGGATGAGGTTGTGTAGATCAGATATTCATTCTTAGGTCTTTAATGGAAAAGTTTCTAGAGAAGGGAAGGAAGTTGTATGCAGCCTTCATGGATTTGGAGAAAGCATATGACAGGGTGGATAGACAATAATTGTTGAAAGTATTAAGAATATTTGGAGTAAATGGGAAGTTGCTGAATGCCGTGAAGAGTATGTATGAGGGTGCTAAGGCTGCAGTGAGTGGATAGTCCACTGAGTGAATTTTTTTTTATATAAATGTTGGATTGTAACAAGGCTCTGTCTAGTCTCCCTGGTTGTTCAATCTGTATATGGATGGGATTATAAAAGAGATACTGGTACAAGGCAGGCCAGTGCATGTTGGAGCAACCCTAATGAGAAAGGGAAGTGTGTGGAAACTCCCTGTACTGGTATTTGCAGCTGATACTGTGTTGTTAAGTGAAGACGAACGGGAGCTGCAAGGCTTGGTGAATGAGTTTGGGAGTGTGCATGAAATGGAATCTAAAGGTGAATGTTGGGAGGAGCAAAGTTATGGTCTTCAAGAGAAATGAAGTCACTGAATGTACAGTGAGGTTGGATGATGAGGAAATGAAGTGTGAGTGTGTTTAAGTGCCTTACTTGGGTAGTGTGATGAGTAAGGATGGAAGTTTAGAGGATGAAGGGCTTGAAAGGGTACAACAAGGAAGAAAGGTTGCTGATTCTTTGAAAGCAGTGATAAGAAACATGGAAGTGAGCATGGAAGTGAAAAAGTTACAACATGACAGTATTGTGATACAAACTCTAATGTATGGAAGTGAAGCTTGGACCTTGTTGGAGGGACAGAAGTCAAGAGTGAGAACAGTTGAAGTGAGTCATTTGAGAGGAGCATGTGGAGTCACATGGAGAGACAGACTGACAAATAAGGATGTGAAGGAGCATTGTGGTGTGGATGTGGATGTGATAGGAAGTGTTAGGAGAAATACACTGAGGTGGTTTGGCCATGTGGAGAGGATGGAGAGTAAAAGACTGATGAAGAGAGTGTATGTGAGTGAGGTGGAGGGGGGGGAGAGGGAAGGGGAGGCCAAAGATGAGATGGAGGGATGGAATGGAGAGGTATATGAGAGAGGGGTGTGTGAGCTGGGAGCAGGGCAATGAAATGGCAATGGACAGTACGACATGGAGGCGATTTGTTTGTGGCCACCCCTTACGGGATTAAGGCAATAGACAGATAGATAGATAAGAAACAGGGAAGTGAGCATGGAAGTGAAAAATTTACTTCATGGCAGTATTGTTACACCAACTCTAACATATGGAGGTGAAGCTTGGACCTTGTCGAGGGGGCACAAGTCAAGAGTGAGAGCAGTGGAAATGAGTTATTTGAGGGGAGCATGTGGGGTCACATGGAAAGACAGACCGACAAACGAGGAAGTGAAGGAGCTTGTGGTATGGATGTGATACGAAGGATCAGGAGAAACACACACAGGTGGTTTGGCCATGTTGAGAGGACGGAAAGTGAGAGACTGACAAGGAGTGTATGTGACTGAGGTGAAGGAGGGAGAGGGAGGGAGAGGCCAAGGATGAGATGGAGAGATGGAGTGGAAAAGTATTGTATATGAGAGAAGCGGGTGTGCGCCGGGAGCAAGGCAGTGAAATGGCAGAGGATGGGACGACATGGAGGAGATTACTTTGAGGCCACCCCTTATGGGATTACGGCATATGGAGATAGACAGACAGATAGATGGACAGAAAGAAAATTCAGTCTGGAGAAAACTATTAGATGCACCAAGCTATGCACAAGTTGTTCCACTACAAAGAGAGATAGGAGTGTCATCAGTAAAGTATAGGAATATCAAATAAAACACATGTAAATCATATTCTACAAGAAAAGAATTCATTAGTACGGTACTGAGTGTTTCTAGAGCTGTATGAAAATAAAAAAAAAGAAATGCACAGGTAAAAACTATTCAGAAATAAATGAAGGAAATCATCCTAGAAAATACTGAACAACTGAAGAATATAAAAAAGGAGGAAATAAAGAAGGTAAATGAATATGAAATAAAACTAGAGAGAGAAGAGCTAGCAAACAAATCCTCAATAATTCTTTATAAAGAAAAAAAATGAGACATTATGGAAGAACAAATTTATGACAACACACAGGGTTCTATGTACAGATGTTGCTCTAACTCCTTAAAAGTAAACTGGAGAGAAAGATAGAGTGGTGGAAATACATACAATGCCCTCGCACGGTAAATGTATTTTGAGTAAACGATTTGTCTAGTGAACGAGCAGGGGGTAATCAGGTCCACAAAACCATAATGAATGAGTTGAACCCTGTGTGAATGAAATCGGGGGAAAGAGTAGGCCATAACCGCCAACCTCCATATTAAACGACCCCCTCCCCCCCCCAATAGACGCTGCATAAGAGGCTAGATCTGAGCAAGCTTTTGAGCAGAATCAAATGGAGGATGAAGATTTGCCTGTGTCTATTTGCCTAAGATCAGTAAAATTCTAGCGGCAATGAATATTCTGAGAGAAGTCAAGGCAATTGAAACCAGCTACCTTAGGACACAGGAAGTGCTCAGTGGAGTGGAAACCACATTTCGTCATTACATTGAAAGGCACAATATGGAAGTCAACAGAAGAAAACAAACACTCATCACACGCTACTACCGAACTCAAGAACAACAAGAACCAGTTACCTCTACATCATCTGCTACATTTCCTGGGGAAGATGATGATGATGTGATGTCAGTGGTGTCATCTTTGGAGTTTGAAGGTTTTATGGGAGAGGTGAATGAGATAGAGGCACATGGGGAAGTGGTTCAGTCATGTCATGAGGGCGAAACTGGTGACGGGAATGAGAGACTGGAAGGTGATGTGGCAAGGACAAACTAAGTGTATCTCCCTGCCTTGGAACCACCTGCATTGCCAATCAAGGCTGCCATCTGCTTCATTTAAGGTAAATAACCACTGGCATGTGTTTTATATTTTATATATCTGTACTGTATGCATTTGAAATGTGACCTTTAGTATATCTTTATGGCTCAAAAAGTGGACTTTGTGGGAGCGGTGCCGCCCATATGCTATTTTTTCCATAAGATACATTGTTCACAGTGAACGAATTCACTTTGAACGAGCTCGTCTGCCGCCCATAAACTTGTTCACTGTGCGAGGGCACTGTATTATGAATTATGTGACAAAATAAGAAGAAAATCTTAAACATTTCTTAAAAATACGTAACGCACTAAAAAAGTATAAGTAAATACGAAGTAGATGAAGAACGTTTCGAGAATATACTGTTATTTCCCTATGAAAAAGAAAATGATAATAAAAAATTCTACCCCTGTAAGAAATTCCTGTGAAATATGGAACTTTAAAAAAATGAATCTTAAAACAGAGAAAAACAATACCAACATCCAATATGGGACTGAGAGAAACTGGATATTAGACAGCCTAGTGCTGATTCAAAGGCAATAATGGGTGAATACCATCTGATCCGAGAGCTTATGGAATGTGACGATAAATGGTGGGAAATTTTTCAGCAGGAAAAGGTAATCTATCACCCTGAAAATAGTCAGAAATATTTAGAAAACAAACTGGAGGAATATGAATTAAAATATTTAGAAAACAAACTGGAGGAATATGAATTAAATTGGTAAGGTCATTCTACCGCTTCAAGTAAACCGTACTTTTACCTTATTATTATTATTATTATTACTATATGCAAATTTTGGCTATGCGTTTATGGTGGTAATATCCCTGAACTGCATACCGGCAACTTGTAAAATAATACCGCTAGCCCCTCAACTAAAGGCGCGTTTTTGTGTGGCCTGAGGCTCAAGCCTGGCTTCACTCTTTGGCTTAAGCCAAACTGGCCCCGCAAAAACAGTACTCGAGCCGTACTGACGAATGTAAACAAACACCCCGGCCAGCTGATGACGCAAAGCAGCATGGCAGATATTGGAGAATCAGATATTTTCGATCTAAGCAGTAGTTCTTCCCTCCAGATGGGATCTTTTCCGTTGTTTGCAGAGACACAAGAGTCTGCGACTGTTGTGTCCACTCTTGTAGAGGAATACATGAGCCAGGTCACTGTGGTCGTCTTTAATGGCAACAGTAACTAGGTACATAAAGCAGCGGTGTTAACCACTGGAAAGATGAAGGGCATTATATAAGGAAAGCTTTAAATTTGCAAACTTGGGGTGCTTGTTGAGAATCCTAGGAACAAGGTACTCTCAGTGACAGTGTATGGGAAAGTAGACAGAACTCTTATTGATATTATGGTGTAGTGGTAGCAAGCTTAATAATAATGCTGGAGACAACACATTTGTGACCATCATGTTTGTAATGTGGTCAAAAAGTTATGTTGTTGATGGTAGGAAACAACTGGAATCATGGACTGGTTAGGTTTTGATATTCGTAAGATCTAACACATATCAAAAGTTTGGTGAGTAAAAGTCTGATAATAGGTTATTGCTTCATTTTACGTACTTAATAGGCTTGGCAGCGCCAGTAAATTTACAGCCATTGTTTTACTATTAAGGAAAATCAAACTTCCATAATTGTCTGAAGCAGATTATGTAAGGTGAACATACCCCAGCACAAGTATCTCCACATGACTAGGTAGCTGAGAAGAGGCTTCATAGGCCAATAGTTTTCTTGGCAGCAGGTAATGAGTTTGTCAAATATTTTGGTAAGGACGATGATGAGCCTAGGCAGCTGACTATATGTTGGTTGGATAAAATTTGAATGTAGGATCATCCAGACAAGAGTTTGGCATGCCTTATTCAGTTTGGTAGAAGATGAGCTAACTTCATCATGCAGATGTTGTGCCTGCCAGATTTATATATATATTTTTATATCTATTTTTTTCTTTTTGGTGCAGATGATTGGCCATTTAAGTATTAAGTTGGCCAACAAGCTGTATGAGTGCATGTCTGGTTCATTCAGGTGTGCATGCAACAGGCAGCACTCCCTGTATGTTGCATGAACTGTACCTGCATTATGAACTCTTTATCAGTGCATACTTTCAGGGGAAAGGAATTATCAAGATGATATTCATTTGTGATAACAACGTACTGAATGTGTGGGGAATTTCTGCCATTGGGTCACATTGCCTTGTGATCATTGGGTATACAGTAAACCCCCGCTATAATGCGGTTCAGATATTGCCGGTTCACTTTATCGCGGAATTTTCATTGGAACCTAACTATTTTTACATTGCGGGAAACCCCGCCTCATCGCGGTTTCCACAATGCCTACTACGGCTATTTTTAGGGTACAGTACATATTTTACATCTTTATTTTCAGTACTGTATTCTGAAATGGATATGTTTATGGTATTTTACATCTTTATTTTAAAATATTAATAGCTGTATTAAAATAATAATTAAAAATCGGCTAATATATTTGATAAAATACAAGCGAAATCGTGGCGTGGGGTGAGGAAATACCTAGACTCATTGGTAGGTGGCACATAATTGGCTGGAGCCTTACCAGTAGCCAATCCAAACACGCTTTACATTTTCACTTGCCGCTGATTGGCTGCTGCCGATGCGCCCTAATCAAAGAGAGGAGCAGGACCGCACCACACCACCATACCGCACCTCCCAGTTTACCTGACAAGCACAGGCGTAGATGGAGACACTTCAGCAGTCTGGTGCACAAACTCTCACTGCCTTCCATATGCTACATTCTGCCTTCTTTATTGTCTAAACAGTTGACTCAATCACCCCAAACATACGGTTCTGAGCCAGTTCACAGGCATAGGTGGAGACACTCCATCACAGTCTGGTTCAGTAGCCCATACTGACTCCCGTTTAGTCCCGTATGCTACGTTCTGTCTTCTTTATTGTAAGAACAGTTGACTCACCCCAAACACACGGTTCAGAGACAATTCACCATCAAGTCAATTCACCATCAAAACATGGATGATTCCCTGTCATTCTATAAATATACTTATTATTGATTAATTAATACTTTAATAACTAATTTTCAGCTGGATTTTATAACTCATATAAGTAAAAAACTAGTGTACTGTACTTGCTGAATAAACTGTACTATGTAAATAAATGACGGGGAATTGTCCTGACGGAGAATTGTCGCCGACATTCCTCCCTTAAGTTTGTCCAACACTTTAACTTTCTCTGTCAGCAACATCACTTTACTAGTCCGTTTTGGTGTGTTACCACATGCATCACTAGCACTATGCTTAGGCCCTATGTTGATAGACAAGGCAAGCAATCACTGGAAGGCAGAAAAATAAGCCACAAATAATAATTTGCGAGTCACGCATGGTTCGACCATCGGATTCAAACTGTGTGGTGCGTGGTAGACCGACCTCCCGCACTTACGTTTCGCTCACCACCTGCAGAAATGTCGTCATAGGCGCCCTCTCAAGAGCTGCACAACTAATATACACCTTGTACTGAACTTCATGATCATCATCATCTTCAATTTGTCTCATTCATCATCAGTGAGTGCCTGTACTGGTTTTTCTTATTAGTAGACAATAAATAGCCATTTTAGGGGTAGCATCGATACATCGCGGATTTTTGCTTATCGCGGGTGCCTTTGGAACATAACCCCGCGATAAAGTGAGGGTTTACTGTATACCTGGTAGTGCTCATTTCGGACAATTTTTAGATTCGCAAAACCAGAGATTCTTAGAAACATAAGTTTACCAAATAAGTTCTGGGCCAATATAGACCATTTTTAATTCTATGCACTTTGCTCGCAAATGAATAATACTTGCATTAGGTTGAGTTGGGTTTGGTTTGGTTAGGATAGGTGGTTAGGTTACATTAGGTTGGGTTGGGTTAGGGTAAGTAGTAGGCCAACAGTACATATTTTTTCATCAAACCTGACTGTTTCCTATGGTTTTGGGTGTGATTCTGTTCATTTTGACCCCTATTTCTAAAACGAAATAGTGGATTCTAAGGTGATTGCAAAAATATTCATTCCTTTGAAACCATTGATTGGCAATAGATTTGAAGGGCAAAATCAAATGAATCACACCAAAAACTACTGGAAACACTCAGATTTTATGCAAAGATCAGTGGTTGTGTGAAACTAAAAACTGACCATCATTTCCATTCAGGTGTTCCCTTCAGTGAGCTACTTTGCTGTTAGGTCAATGTGTCCCCCCACCCCAAAAAAAAATTTATATATATTAAGAACATTAGCAAAACCATACTTTAAAATTACATTATGTTTCTTTGGGTTGGTGCAGAGAATCACATGGAAAGGAGAAAGGCTTCAGTGATCACCTGGATCAGAAAGATCTTGATTTCTTCAGAAATATGCGAGTCACCAAGGAAACCTTTACTCTTCTCTTTATTTTGTACAGGAGCAGTACAGACCAGTGATCAGTGGAGGGACTCCATCTGTTCATTAAAATGTTCTCTCCATCTGTTCACTTTTTCTCCCTTCTCCACTAGTAATCTATCATTTTTATCTTTCACACCCCAACTAACTTCGTTGGTACCCTATGTAGCTCTCTTTACCTCTTTCCAGAACATTTTCTTACATTCCCTCCACTTTGCACTCAAATTCCTCATCCACTCTCTTCTTACTAATCTTTTCACCTCTCTCCTCCTCTCTACATATAACTCTCTCATCCTCCTCTCAGCTTCTTCGATGCCCCTGTTCCTCATCCACTCATTATATGCTTTCTTCTGCAAGAAAATAATTCATTGGCATTAAAAGTCTTCTTAGAACTGTATGAAAAAAAAAAAAGGAGATGCATGGATAAAAAATATTCAGGAATATATGAAGGAAATCAGCATAAGAAATACTAACCAACTGGACAATTTAAAAAAGGATGAAATAAAGAAGGTAAAATACGAAAAAAAAAAAAAAATGGAGAGAAGAACTGACAAACAAATCCTCAATTATATTTTATAAAGAGAAAAAATTGGACATTAAGAAAAACTTTATGAAAACACACAGGGTTCTATACTGCTGCACAGCTGTTGCTCGAACACTTTAAAATTATACTGGAGAGCAAGGTATACTGGTGGAAATACGTATTGAGAATTATGTAACAAAACAAGAAGAAACTCTTGAACATTTCTTTAAACGTTGTAGCATTAAAAGATATAAGAAGTATGAGGTAGAAGAAGGTAATCTAAAGCACATACTGTTATTGACAAATGCAAAACAAGATGCAGATAAAAAATTCTACCACTACAAGAAATACCTCTGTGAAGTATGGAACACTAGAAAACGTATAAAAAAAAAAAAAATAGACAACGAACAGCCCAATGCTATTTCAAAAGCAATACTGAGTGACCACCACCTGAACTGCACCACAAACGAGCTGTCCAATTCACTCTAGCTACACATGTTCTTCTCTCACGTGCATCAACTGTAAATTCTAGCATATCTGTATATCAAAATCAATCGGTGCAAGCCACAAACTCGTGGCATATTGAAAAAAAAGTGAGAACACCACATACAACACAACTGAAGACGCCATCTTTGTTTACATATGACGTCACACTCCCAGGCTCGAGCTACCTCAAGCCAGCTCCAGGGGTGGATCGACTTGGCTTGAGTCTGGCTCAAGCGCGGCTCGAGTCCGGCTTGAGCCTGGGCACCGCAAAAACGGGAATGGACGTTTGGTTTAAGTCTGGCTCGAGCCAGCCTCAAGCCTGGGCCTCACAAAAGCGCGCCTTATTGTTTTAAGTACTTCGCTGCTGACGTCACCAAGTTTGCTAAAATCCGTCCGGGTATAATGAGCGCCCTTTTGAAATTTACCTTTTGATACAAAGATTCCACAGAATTGGCTTTTATTTTTACAACAAAACCGGGATTTGCATGTTTTTACTATTAATTTGCTCGGTAAACATACGCTTTATTTGAGGACAGTGGGTTTTCTGTATTTTTCTTCGTAAATATACACTTACTTAGGTAGTAGAAGCACATTACCAATTCATCATATTCCTCCATTTTTTTTTTCTTTCTTTTCGGTGTGGTAAATTATCTTTTCCTGATGAAATTTCCCCTATAACGTTTCTTACCTACGGTTGTTTGTTTGGGGAGTAAATTCGTAATGGACGAATGTTGCTCAGCGTACTGAAAGGTGAGTTTCGTTTCTCAACTTGTCAACTGGATGAGGGGTTTGGTTAAATTAAATTATTAGGTATAGTTAAGCTAGGTTAGGTAAGTTAAACAGTTGGGTGAAGACCATCCTCCGCCATTATGCTTGATAAACGAGTTGACAGCGGAACATAGCTAACAACAAAGGGAAAACAATGAAACGTTTATTTACAACTCCAGAAATATTTAGAAAAATATAACAGACTCGGGAAGATGTGATTTAGTAAGGCGCTTCCACTGCCCCAAGTAAATCGTATGATCACAATTTGTTTGGAAAGTGTTAAGAATATATGGAGTAGATGGGAAGTTGTTGAATGCTGTGAAGTGTATGTACGATGGTGCGAAGGCTGCAGTGCGTGTGGATGGTGAACTAAGTGAATTTTTCTCTTTGAAAGTTGGGTTGAAACAGGGATGTGTCATGTCTCCAAGGTTGTTAAATCTGTACATGGATGGGGTAATAAAAGAGGTACAAGGTAGGGTAGTGGATGTTGGAGTGGCCCTGGTGAGAGAGGATAGTGTTTGGAAACTCCGTGTACTGTTGTTTGCAGATGATACCGTGTTGTTGAGTGAAGACGAAGGGGAGCCAGTGCTGCCAACCTTGGGGAAATATCCCCAGATTTAGGGAATCGATGGTCCGAATGAGGAAATGGGGAAAATGTGTCAATTTGGGGAAATTTGAGCGTTAAGAATTTATTGCGTAAATAATGCAATTTATCGACCAAAAAAAAAACAACAAACAAACAATACTGAATACAAAATGTGCTTATAAGAGAAAGAGCTGACACTTTATTTACCAGATCGGAAGAAATTCAGTCTGCAATGTGTGAATATCGTGATACTGTGTGGGTGTGAACCTGAACCGAACAGGTCAGACCCAGAGAGTAAACATATGCTAGCCGTCCATGTCCCACTGTCCCTTCGCTACGCAGTAGGCGGCTACACCTGCAGTACAGTAACCGTCACCCAGTCGCCCTCAGCAGTAAGTCACCACCAGTGTACTCCCCACTCATCGACACTTCCACAGACAGTCTCCATCCACGGTCTACAGTCGTCAGACTTGTCTGCTGTTCATTAGGTATTTGGGGGATGCTAGATGTGGCACTTTTTCTGTTGATGACAAATTAATAAGTAAAATGAATCTAGGTATGTATGAGCGTGATGCAAGTGAATCGGATTAATCAGCAACTAACATGATCTTAGCCTTCTTTTAACCAAGAGAGTTTTTTCCTTACAGAAATGTGAAGCAAAGTGTTTTTATTTATGTTATATTTGTGCAGTGTGCACATGAATATGTATAAAGTAATGCAAATAGCTTGTACACACTCTTGTTTGTAAAAAAAAAAAAAAAAGTATCTTTCCATCCAGTTTAATGTTTTCTTTCCTGCCATAAGATACATTATTATGAGATGGGGAATTCTAGGGAATTTTTGCTCGAGGATTCAGGGAATTCTGGAGCACTTTGGTTGGCAGCACTGAGGAGAGCTGCAAGGCTTGGTGGATGAGTTTAGGAGAGTGTGCAAGAAACGGAATCTAAAGGTGAATGTAGGGAAGAGTAAAGTGATGGTCTTTGAGAGAGGTGAAGTCAGTGAATGTACAGCGAAGTTGGATGGTGAGGAATTGGAAAATGTGAGTACGTTTAAGTACCTGGGTAGTGTGATGAGTAAGGATGGAGGTTTGGAGGGTGAAGTGCTTGAAAGGGTACAGCAGGGAAGAAAGGTTGCTGGTTCTTTGAAAGCAGTGATAAGAAACAGGGAAGTGAGCATGGAAGTGAAAAAGTTACTACATGACAGTATTGTGATACCAACTCTAACGTACAGAAGTGAAGCTTGGACGTTGTTGGAAGGACACAAATCAACAGTGAGAGCAAAGGAAATGAGTTATTTAAGAGGAGCCTGTGGAATCACATGGAGAGACAGGCTGATGAATGAGGATATAAAGGAGCGTTGTGGTGTGGATGTGGATGTGATAGGAAGCGTTATGAGGAACACACTGAGGTGGTTTGGCCATGTGGAGAGGATGGAGGGTGAAAGATTGGCGAAGAGAGTGTATGTGAGTAAGGTGGATGGGGGAAGAGGGAGGGGGAGGCCGAGGATGAGATGGAGGGATGGGGTGGAAAGGTATATGAGAGAGGGGGGTGTGAGTTGGGAGCAGGGCAGTGAAATGGCGGGGGACGGGGCGACTTGGAGGCGATTTGTTTGTGGCCACCCCAAACGGGATTGAGGCGTCTGGCAATAGATAGATAGACAGACTATTTGTTTATCGATAGGAAACTGTAGGAACCGTAATTTGAAAATGAACCTGAACCTCCTTGATAGAAATGCCCTTAATAGGAATACTGCTCAGTAGCTGATGTTTAAAAGAGGAAAGAGAGGCCCTCATCGTGGAGATAAATGAAGAACAAGAAATAGTTTATTTTGACGACACCAACGAAACAAAAATACAAATTAAACACATGGAAAGGAACTACGTAAACATAATAGTGGACTATGCTATGGATGAAAACTGTCCTTAAATTTGGTAAATGTACGCTTTACTTTATGCAGCTGAAAGATCTTACTAATTCAACTCCTATTCCTTGAGTTTCTTTTCTGTATTTTTCTCTGTTTTCAAGGCGGTAATGACATTTTCCTGTACAAAAAAAAAAAAAATGTCATCTAGTTTCTTAAGACAGTGTAATGGAAGAAACCTGCTTGACTCAAATGTACTCAAAGGTGGATTTCGTTTCCCATTTCCCAAATGGAGGTTAGGTTAGGTTAGGTTAAATTATTATACAGTGTGTTTGGGTAGTGTGATAAGTAATGATGGAAGTTTGAAGAAAACATGGCCACATTTAAGTACTTGGGTAGTGTGATGAGTAATGATGGAAGTTTGGAGAGTGAAGTGTTTGGTAGGGTACCACAAGGAAGCAAGGTTGCTGGTTCTTTGAAAGCAGTGATAAGAAACAAGGAAGTGAGCATAGAAGTATAAAAGTTGCTGCATGACAGTACTGTGATACCAATTCAAACATATGGAGGTGAAGCTTGGACCTTGCTGGAAGGGCCCAAGTCAAGAGTGAGAACAGTAGATGTGAGCATGTGGAATTACAGTACATGGAGATACAGACTGACAAATGAGGAAGTGAAGGAGCACTGTGGTGCGAATTTGGATGTGATAGAAAGCGATAGATGAAAAACACTGAGATGGTTTGGCCATGTGGAGAGGATGGAAAGCGAGAGACTAACGGGGAGAGTGTATCTGACTGAGGTGGAGGAAAGGATGAGACAGAGGGAGAGAGTGGAGAAGTATATGAGAGAGGAGTGTGAGCTGGAAGTAGGAGAGTCAAGTGGCAGAGGACCGGGCAACATGGAGGCGATTTGTTAGTGACTACTCCTTACGGGATTAAGGCGTCTGGCTATTCATAGAAGAACTGCCATTACTATCCTCATCACACTGTTAGCAAATACTGAATTGCAGTTCTTAAAGGACTGACTTTAACTGCAGTAGTAAAGCATTTAAAAAATGTAGGCTACACTGTTTTGTCTCAGTTGTGGGACAACTCTGACCAAACAAATGGGCAACGTTCTTTTCCAGTTTAAAGAAAATTTAGCTTCCATAGTACAGTCTACTACTGTATTAGGTTTACGTAGTTCCTTTTCATGTGTTTAATATATGTACAATGTGTTTTGTTGGTATCGTCACATATAAACATGATTAGGGCCACATAGCTTTTCTACGTATCTTGGTGAGAGGTCATGAGTTATTCATTCTCATGAGGCCCTTTTTCAAGTTCCTTGGATTTTTTAGTATTATTCATTTCATGCTGGCATCATGTACTTTTCTGCATTTTTTCTGCAAGTAATTTTTTTTCTTTATCAATGTATGTTTCTTTAAATCCACTTGCATTTCAACCGAAGAAGTTGATTTTTGAATAACGGTTCCTACAGTTCTGCATCGATGAGTAAATTAGTAGTAAAAACATGCAAATCCCGGTTTTATTCTGAATCTTGTAGAAACCATAAAAACAATCATGCGGAATTCTGTAGTAAAGTTAAAGATCAAAAGGGCGCTTATTAAACCCAGACGGATTTTAGCAAAACTTTAAATGTCAGCGAGGGCTTACAAAAGTAAAATTAGTAGAATTAGAACCACTTATGGAAAGGCAGTAAGATATTTTGTGTTTAAATGAGACATTCATTCATCATTCATTGCCAGATGCCATGTATCCCAGACAGGGTGGTCAGGGGCTTAGAGTTAGTTGTTTTACAGGGAGGGGCACTAATCCTCCACCAACCCCACTTGACGTAGGGATGCCAACAGCATCTGGTGTTCCCAGGCGGTCACCCATCCAAGTACTAACCAGACCCAACGTTGCTTAACTTCGCTGATCGAACGGGAAGCGGTGTACTCAACGTGGTATGGCCGTTGGCTGTGTTTAAATGAGACACAGCAAAAAATTAACAAAATAGTAATAAATGAATATCGGTATAACTTTAAAAGTAACCAACATTACCGACTTTCATTATATTACGTCCCTGAACAATTCTAACTAAAACTTATCTTTTACGCCTAGTTTGAGGTGGGGGAGCGACTTTTGTAGGGGTAGTCATGTAGTGGCTTGGATTAGGCTATCGCTTAGTACTGGATGAATTTCCCGCCATATTGGCTGGTGCAGGCGTGCGCATTCAGTCTATGTCAGGTCCTAGGTTAGGTTAGGTTAGTATAATGCAAAATAGTATGTTTTTAATTAATTTTGATCTTGATTTTGGGGGATAAACCCACTTATGGAAATCTTTCTCAAAATTCCAAAAGGGGGATTTTCCCCAAAAAATGAAGGTGAAAGTTAATTAAAACAGACTGTTTTGCATTGGAGACCACAAAAATAATAATAAAAGAAAATATTGGTTACTTCTAAAACTTTACCTGAAAATATTCAAAAAGTAGAAAAGATGAGAAAACAAAATGAAAAGAAAGGAGGTGGATTGATGGTAATATTTAGGAAAAGCATTTTATGATAGAATTTACTGAGGTAGAATAAAAAAAGTAATGATATCCTAGATACAAAAGGCAAAATAGGAGCAGTAAAAATAAGATTGATATTGGTGTACTTTTCTGTAACAAGTACAAGATACAGAAAAAATTATACAAATGAAGAGAGAAGTAGAAAATAAAGTGGAAACTGTGGATGAGGATGAGGCATTGATAATATTAGATTATAATGGACACACAGGTATTCTTGGGTAACACGAAGTTGATACAAATGAAAAAATGATATTAGACAGGGTGAGTGAATATAGACTGACAATTCTAGATTGTGACGAAAAATGTAAAGGTGAAACGACTTGGAGTTGAGGAAGACAAAGGAGTGTGACAGACAATGTATTACTGAATAACACAATGTATACATTATTTGAAGAAATGGAAATAGATGAAGAAAAGGAGGTAGTGGACTTATCTTACAATAATCTAATACAAGTAACATTTAAGATAAAAGCAGAAAAACCTAACTTTGAGAAAGGAAGGTGGGAAGAAAGGGTATATTATAAAAGATCAGGAATTATTAAAGGTGTTCACAGGAAAGCTCAAAGAAAAATTAAGAAAAGGTATGGAAAATACAGAAGAATTAAATAAAAAATGAGGCTGCAGAAATAAAACTAAAAGGAAAATACAAAAGAAAAGTTGTAGATGATGAGGTTAATAAGCAGACAGAGCCTCCATGGATGAATGATGAAATAAGAAGGGAAATAAAGAAAAGAAAACAGTTTAATAGAAGAAAAAGAAATGTGCAAGATGAAGAAGAGATAGAATGAACACATCTTACCTAGAACAAAAGAAATAAGTGCAGGCAATAATAAGAGGAAATGTCAAAATATGAATATAAAATAACAAAAGAAAAAATTAAAATAAAAAGATATGGGAAAATATTGATAAACTGAGGAAACAGTCAAGATATATGATAGAGAAGGGAATTTAAAAAATGAAAACGAAACAAGAAAGGAATTGGTAGAAGTGTGGAACAGGATCTATCAGAAACACCTAAATAATATTAAAAGAAGTGTGGAATAAACATGAGAAGAAAAATTATAGGGAGAAAGTAATGACAGAAGATGACATAATACAAAATGAAGAATACCGATTTACAAAACAGGTACTGGAGCATTTTGATATGATAGTATATCCCCCCCCAAAAAAAAAAATTAAACCGATGAAATGTCCAGAAATAAAAATAGGAAAAGTCAAAGAACGTATGATGTTGAAAAATAAAAAACCAGCAGGACCGGATGGACTGAAACCAGAACTATATAAAGCAATGGCCAAAAGTGAAATACAGTAGTGCACCAACTTTCGCTACAGCAGGATTCGCGGAATCCACTTTCGTGGCATGCACCAAATATTCCCTAACTTCCACTTTCGCTTGAAAAAAATCGATTTTCGCGCACAAATTTTGGGTTTGGGACAATATTTTGAACTTTGAATTTCCTGCACCGCCCGCCCGCAACCCACCGCCATCTTGAATGACGTCATGTCAACACTCTGTCCACCCATTCCCGCCATTGTGTACGAGCGTGCTAGCTCCATTGTGTTGGATTCTCACGGTTCAATGGCCTCTACTATACCTGGTAGTGTGGGGAAAGGGCCTGGTGGCCCTGAGGAGGCAGAGAGAGAGAGTGGTAGCGAGGCAGCAAGAGGTGGCGCCAATATGTCTGGCGTGGCTAAATAAGCCCGCCACGCGCCTCGGATACTTACCCCCAACATCCATTAAACACCTCAACCTGGTCTCTGTGGTATGTTTCTCCTCATATAATGTGTACTGTACAGTTTATATTGTTTGTATCTCACAATGCAATGTACAATAGTGATTTGATGTACTGTATTGCAAGTGAAAATGAAAATCTGATGTTACTTTAGGATAACCGGGAACCAATTAGCCTTTTTGCCATAAAGACAATGCCCCAACTTTCGCTAATTCTACTTTCGCGCATTATTTTTGGACCCAATTAGGTGCGAAAATTGGTGCCCCACTGTATGTGCAAAAAGATTGACAGAGTGCTTTGGAAAAGAGCTGGAAAAAAAAAGAAGACCAAAAGGGTGCAAGACATCAGAAACAAGGATCATACCAAAAACCAAAAAAACAACGGTGAAAGAATCAAGACCGCTGGTGCTAACAAATATATCTTATAAATTATTTATGAACATAATGAGGGAAGAAGTAGAAAACCACATTAAAAGAAATTATGAAATGAGAGAAACAAAAGCAGGATTTACTAAAGGGGGAAGAGTAGAGGACAATTTATTCATTTAGCAGAATTGCATAGAAGAAAGTTATAGAAGGAAACAAGTCATCATCATCATCATTGCCAGACGCCATGTATCCCAGACGGGGTGGCCAATGACTTAGAGTTAATTGTTTTACGGTGAGGGGCACCAATCCTCCACCAACCCCACTTGACACGTAGGGATGCCAACAGCATCTGGTGTTCCCAGGCGGTCACCCATCCAAGTACTAACCAGACCCAGTAGTAATATCAGTAGATTTTAGCAAGGCTTACAATTCTATTAAAGGGGAGGAATTAATTAGCGCTCTAAAGGAATACAAAGTATATCCAATTATAACTGACGTAGTGACAAACATACATGAAGGGGATAAAACAAGTATAGAATTAGATGAAAACATACAGGAAGAAATTGAAATGACTAGTGGAATACATCAAGGATGCACGGGCTCTAATACATTTTTTAAACTACCTGTAATAACATACAAAATAATAAGACAAATAAAAAGCAAAGGAAAAGGCTTCAAGAATAAGTTCAACCAGAAAATACTATTTAATGCAGATGATGGTTTGATGCTACCTGAAATGTGGAGGATGCAAAAACAAATTTGAAAATACTAACGGACAGCCTGATATGATAGAAGGAGTTAAAGTGACATAAAATAAAATACCTGGGAATTTACAGTGGAGCCTCTTTTATCCGAAATTCTTTCAACCGTAATATGCCATTAACCGTAAGTTTTACTAAAACATTCTCATTTAGATTAACCGCAAAAATATGAAATCTATCCGAAAATTCAAACACGGCGGGCTTGTTTCGCCCCACTAGCGTTAGTTTACGGTTGCTCCACTAGTCACTAGAGTAAGCGTTGGTTGCGCCAGCCCCCATCCACCACCTCGAAAGATTAGGATGATGTGCATGATGTGGAAATGATTGAGTACCTTAACAGGAAATATGAAAAACAATTAGGTTTAAGACTTTATTTGTTTGAATTGCTTACAGTGAATTACGTAATTGTTTTGATGAAGGTTTAGGTTTATTTGTGTGAAGATTTAAGTTGACAGTTTCTATTCCAGTTACAAAAGTGCAGTTACATACGTAGTTACTACAGTGTATTAAATGTTTTGGTGATGGCTGAGTGGCTTTTGGGATGCTGGTGGTGGTGGTGGGCTAGACTTCGCCAGAAATGGTTAATGGGTGAGTACAATACTGTTCCCTTGTATCCTACATATTATTACAGTATCTTTTATCAGAAGAAAATCGATTAAACGAAACTTTGAAAGTCCCATGATTTTTTAATAAAAGAGACTCCACTGTAATTAAAAGGAAAAAAAGGGATTTTATTTAAATACCAAAAGAATGGAATGATAAAAAAGGCCTGTAAATTAGCAAATAATACTTACTCAGTGACAGTCAAGAGCTGTAATAAAATGATAATTGGTATGACCTACTGGAAAAATATAGCAATACCAGCAATACTATATGGAAGCAATATAACAGATATGACGGAGACAGAGATGCAAACGTTACAAAGAAAAGAAAATGTAGTATATAGACTGATAATGGGAGCAACAAAAACAGCTCCAGTGTGTACACTGAGGAGAAATAGAAGCTTCGTTAATGAAGACTAGAATAATAAACGGGAGGTTACAATGTATGAAAAAAAAAAAATGAAAATTACTAAAAGAGATTTTAAGAGACGTAAATGAGGATGTTACCATAGTAATAGGTGGACGAGGGTTACAAAAGCATATATGAATGATATTAAAATTGTTATGCTGAGTGTTTTTAGGTCGACTCCTCGTCCTAAAAACACTAGCGACTAAGCGGGGTCCTCTTTAAGGACCGGAAGTAAAGCACCCACAAAGGAACAGGACATAAAAACCAGGCAGTATACCTTAACACATCTATTGCCTTAATTCTACACTGTTACAATACAACACAGAGTGATATTTGATATACAGGAGACAGGGACACAGAGTTAGCCTTTGACACCACAATGCATAGTCACACTTAGCACACGGTATAATGCATGTACACTAATGTTATGAACTATATGTATCAATACCCGTATTTTATCTTTAGGCAGAATATATATTCAATTGGATGCAAGGGGAATAAACAAGAGTCCGTGGGGGGGATGCTACTATAAATGGGACAGGGTGCGGATCGCGACTCTTGATGTAGTCAGTCGCGGCGGCACTTATACACAGACTTTTGACTTGCCCGCGCACCCTAGTCTCCGATCACAGTTACTGAAAGTTCTTTTATTTGGGACTCACACAATTACTGTAAGTTCTCTTATTGAGGGTTTAAGTTATTTTCTGTTCTGCCGGGTATCGGGTTCTTATAGACTAATAGTAACTCTCTGGCTTTACACTGGTCTTCACTTGGTCACTGTTCACTGTTATTTCCCCTGGTTTGTTCTCAGTACAAGGGGCATCACTATTTACCCGTGTGTCCTGGGTAGAGATCACTCTGTAGTAAGGGCATGAGGAGAGGGCCCTAGGGGGACCCTGCCTGCAAAAGGCAATACACTGCCCGCAGGGTAGTCACTGCCCGGGTCCTGGTCATCGGTGAGGTGCAGGGAGGCCCTAACGTCTGGGGACCTCGACCTGAGAGGAGGCCCCCCCGTCTGGAGGCCTAGACCTGAGAGGTGGCCCTCGGGACTGGGGCCAAACAGCTGGAGGAGGCAGGCCTGTCGCCTCTGGTTCCGTGGGGTGAGGGAGCCTGAGTTGCCCTCGTCTGGAGTCTGCGGTCGGGCCTGGGGGTCCTGGGACTGCGGTTGCCTATAGGGAGAGGCGCCAACAGGGTTGGGCTACGGCACTGTTTCCGTCTGGTGTCCGGCAGGAACAGAGATTTCCCAGGGGTAGGAGGTAGGGCCGGTATCGGGCCTTGCCACCACTCTGGCGACACCTCTGGGGCAACACTCCCGGATGGTGACGAAGGGCTCCCACAGGGGGAAAAGGCAGGAGAAGGATACACGGAGTCCGTGTCCTCCCCGGTACGTACTGATGCCGTAGCCTCGGGTCGCCTTACCCTGGTACGTACTGTGGCTGTGGCCATAAGCCTACCCGTCGTACGAGGAGCAACTGAAGGGCGTACAGTGGCCGTCGGCGCGGTGTTGCTCCCGTAGTAGAGAAAAGCAGGAGAGGGGTGCACAGAGGCCGCGCTCTCTCCGGTACATACTGAGGCCGTAGCCAAGGGCCTGTCTACCCTGGTACGTACTTTGGCCATAGCCGGGAGCTGATCTTCCCTTAGAGAAGCAACCGAAGGGCATACAGTGGCCACTCCTTCCCCGCCACGTACAGCGGCCGTCGGCGCGGTGTTGCTCCCGTAGGATAGAACAGCAAGAGAGGGATGCACAGAGGCAACGACCTCCCCGGTGTACAATAAGGCTGTAGCCAAGGGTCTCCTTACCCTGGTGCACACTTCTGGCCATAGCCTTGGGCCTCCTGCCCTTGAGGTGGTAACAATGGGCGTCGACACGGTGTTACCTGGGACTGAATCTTGTTCAGTCCCACCCCAATTCTGGTGATGGCTGTCCCGTCCGCAAGTCGTTGCCTTTTTCCGGTCACCTGATGTTGGGGTAGTTGCTGGGAAAAGGACCTCAGGACAGTAGTGTCCCGGTGACCCTCTTGACCTAGGTCACTAGCCCCACCGTTGTGTCCTCCTAGGGTGGTGGTGTGGTAGCGGCCCGGTGGTGGGGTGGGTGGTCCGGTGGTGGGTATTTTAAAAATAAAACAGGTGGAGTTAAGTAGAATGGAGAAAAAAGAAATTAAAGAAAAAACAAGGAAGTGGGATGAAGAAAAATGGAGAGAAGAACTTAATAGTGAGTCGAGTTTAGAAATATATAAGAGATTGAAAAAGAAAATAGAAGTACAGATATACAATAGTAGACCATCATCGAACATTTGGTATAAGGCTAGAAGTGGGACCTTACCATTAAATAACATGAAAAGACATATTGATGGAGAAGGAGCCTGCAAGTCATGTGGACATAAATATGAAGACTTAAAACATTTTATGTTCAGATGTCCGAAAATTATTAATGAACGGACTAAAGTAGTAGAACTACAGTAACCATATCATGAAGAGGAGATAGAGGTAATTGGCCAATATTTGCTTCAGACAGAAAATCTGGAAGAGAAGGAAATCCTATATAATATGTGGAAAAAAAAGAGAAAATACTATTAAAGGAACAACTTAGAAAACAAAAAATGAATTTGGTTAAAAGAAAAGCAGTCAAGACAATAGCAATAACAAAACATTAGAAGATAGAAAAAAGAATCGCTGTCAAAATGGCCTATTCTTCAACAAACTGGTCAGGAAACAATAAGATGAACACATGGGAGTGCTGTACCAAAGGCAATAGTCTCGCATACCAACTGAACTGAACTGAAGTGTTTAAAACGGTTGTTAGTTTCTACGTCACCGACCCACACTGCCACAGGCTCCAACAGCAATACTATAGTACAGGAAGGACGTTGCTCAGTGAGTTGTTCTTCCTATGGTCAGCCTTTAGGTGTACAGCACACAAGATCAGCCCAGGCGTCGTAAATAAACTCTGGCTTCTTAAGTTCACTGTCTTTATTTTTCAAATAATTACACTTCAGTACTCTCACAAGCACCGGAGCTATACAAACTTTACTAACTGCAATTACACTCAGTGCTTAACGACACTTCACTATTTCCACAAGTTCCGATGATATACAGACTTCAATAACTCTTCACTATATGCCAACAACACTCTTTTCACAAGTACTGAAATGATAGAAACTACAATGACACTACACCGACACTCAAACTGAACTGAAAACCGACTGAACTTGAACTAGTCTCTTCCCTATACGTATATAAGCATGCACTGTACTAGAATGATCTACATTCAACGAGAACAACAGTTGCCAACTCAATGATATACAAAACATGCCAGTTGGCTTACATAACACTGTAAACTATATAGCATACAAACTTTAATTAATTTAGGCTACATAATTTAACAAGCAGTCACATAAATAAAACATTATAGAGAAAAAAAGTACGAAAATTAATGCATGACTCACGAAACAACTACTCTCAGAAACAACAGGCAACTCTGTCTCATACCGGAGCTATGGTATGGGAAATGTCGAGAACCATCTCGGCTACCTAACTGGCAAATCTCGCTTCTTAACACTACCCCCTCCCTAGTTCTTTGTCGGCCCAATAAAACTACACAATGTATACAGATATGTACCTTAATCTTAATGAAACATCTAACTGTTAACAGAATAATCCTTCAGCTTATCAGGTCTTCTACTCCACTTTTGACAGCGTCCTTGCTCCCCCGCACAGCCCACTCCTCCAGGAAGGTCTTGGTCCTCTTCCTGGTTCACTTATTCCCTCAGGAAACTGTCACGATCCTCTTGCACTTCAGCTCTGTGGTCCTCCTCAACATCCTCAGCTGCGGGAGAGCACAATTCCTTGGGGACGTCCCAGCTGTACTGTCCTGGTCCATGGTACTGCCATAGATATTCACATGTATCACTATTGGACGAGACTTCCTGCCTCCCCTAGTCCGATGGGTTACAGCTGATACATGGTCCAACACAGTGTAAGGGCCGTCCCATGGGCTTTGCAGCTTCGGTGACTGTCCCTTCTTTCCCTGAGGAGTGTATAACCAAACTTGGTCACCAACCTTGAAGCTCACCTCACTTGCCTTGGCATCATACTTGCACTTCATAACTTGTGAAACCTTAAGGGCTCCTCGCACTTGATGATGTACTTCAGCCAGCCTTTCCTGGAGGTTCTTCGCATAGCTGGTGGTGTCTGTAGGCAGCTCTTCAAGAGTTGGTCTTCCCATTAACAAGTCAACAGGTAAGTGTAACTCGTGGCCCAACATCAGTTTTGCAGGGTGTAGCCAGTAGACACATGAGATGCAGACCAATATGCCATCAGCAACGCAGGCAATTTCTGGTCCCATTCTGTTTGTCCCTTTATGCAGTACTTGGCCAGTTCTTGTCTCAGAGTACAGTTGAATTTCTGGACCATCCCATCTGACTGTGGCCTTAGTGGGTTGTGCTGGTCTTCTTGATCCCCAATAACTTGCGAGACTTACAGAACACAGCAAACTCGAGGTTTCTACCCTGGTCTAAATGTAGCTCTTGTGGCATCCCAAAACGACAGAAAAACTGGTCAACCAACACCTGAGCAACAGTCGCAACCTCTTGTATCAGGGATGGCATTGGCTTCTGGCCACTTTGTGAAGTAGTCCATGGCAACACATATATACCAGCTTCCTCTTTCAGTGAGTGGCAAAGGTCCAGCAATGTCCACTGTGACTCTTTCACTCGGTGCACCCACTTGGTACAGCTGAAGAGGGGTGCAACCACGTTTTATTGGGTCCCTTCTTGGCAACACATACATCACAGGCCAGACACCACTCTTCAACATCCTGACACATGCCAATCCAGTGGAATCTCTATTGCAGCCGGGTTAGAGTTTTCTTCACTCCCAGGTGCCTGCTGGTGATTGAACTGAAATGTTGCATGCGTATGCCCAGTATTGTCAGAGCAAGCCCATCTCAGTTTTGTTGTCATTGTTTGTCCTACCCATTATGACAGCCGTGGACATGCCAATAATAATTAATAATAATAATAATAATTATCTATCTATATACCTAGGCCTCTTCCCCCATGGAAAGAAAGGTAGCCGAGACAGGACGACACACTCCCCATTTACTCATCCATTCAAACACAGTCAATCGCATCTTAGCCCCAAAGGGGAGAAGGGACAGATCCTCACTGCACCACACCACACATGGGTCAACTGTGCAGTGCAATCAGTGACATCCGCAGCAGGGCCTGACAGCAGAGCTGGTTTACCCCGCCACATCATAATACACCCATCCCCTTACTCGCATCTGACCTTACTGGCTAATCAGACCAAATGCGGGAGAATATACCCTCAGGGCTGCGTCATCATTTATTCATTCACAATTTCTCTCCATTTATTTCTGTCACGCACAGCCACTCTTCTTTGCTCAACAGACATCCCTCTCGCATCCAGCGCTCTCTTCACACTGTCCATCCATCCTATTCGTGGTCTCCCTCTCAGTCTTACACCTCTCACATCAGATCTAGTTATCTTTTTCACCAATCGCTCATTATCCATTCTCTCCGTATGCCCAAACCATCGCAACACCCTCTGCTCAACTCTACCAGCCATCTCCCAAACAACTCCAGTTCTCCTTCGCACTTCATTTCGCACTCGATCCATACGCGTCACTCCACACATACTCCTCAGACACCTCATCTCCATTACATTCAAACTTTTCCTCTCTGCTACACTCATATTCCATGTTTCAGCCCCATATAACGCAGTCGGTACCACAACACCCTCATACAGCCTTCTCTTTACATCCATTCTAAGCAAACGACATCTAAACACTTTTTTCATTCCCCCCAGCACCTTTCCTACTTCATTTATTCTAAACTTCACTTCTGCATCTATTCTTCCATCCATAACAACATGCGACCCTAAATATATTTAAACACTCCACCTCCTCAAGCAACTCACCATTCAAAACTATATTCATCCCCCTACCATCTACCAACTTCGTACACTTCATCACTTTACTCTTATTCTCATTTACTTTCAATTATTATTATTATTATTATTATTATCTATTTATCTATTGCCAGACGCCTTAATCCCATACGGGGTGACCACAAACAAATCGCCTCCACGTCACCCTGTCCCCCGCCATTTCACTGCCCTGCTCCCACTAAATCGTAGTTGCTGGTGATCGCTAGCTACTTCAGTACCACAAGTTGGTTTACCCTGTGGAATCGAAATAGTCACATGAGTTCTAAAATCCCTTCCATCATGGTTACGGATGCACCTTACGTTATTTCTCGACAAAATCATGCTTCACATACTATAGTAATTTTATAGATATGTTTTACTAAGATCAATCAAGTAAAATATTCACTAACACCCATTAATGCGAGTTAAGTCTGACCCTACTCATCACATATTTATAGATATCTTGGTGCACCAGTGGTGTGAAGCAATTATTATTTAGCCTTATAAATTATTAATTAGTCATATGCTAAATGCTGAAAAGAGTATACAACATATTACATATCGAAAAATGTAATCATTAATACCAACATCGCGTCAACACGAATGTGCGTTACCCGAAACGTGGCGTGGCGACACCTCCAAAGAACAAAAACAACGTGTCAGCCGTCAAGCCTTCACAGGAAGCAACATCGTGTCATAATGCCCATATATATGTGTACAGTTGCTGACTGTACTTCTTCTACCCGAAAAAAAGATGATGACGTGAAAGGATGGTGTGTCTTCCCAAGAAAAAATTATCTTAGACAGAGAGAAATGCGGTCAGTGAGTCAGCTGGCGAGAGAGGAGACAGCACACGTTTCAGGTGGCGTGAGGAGCACTTATTATTGTTTATGGTTGAAAAGTACAATCTTCAACCATGTTGCTCTACCATTTCACATTAAATCATCGTTGCATATATCCTAAATAATTAAATTTCTTCGCATTCCACCATGATATATGAAATGAATAGTGAATAAAGCCCATCGATAACTAAAGAAAGAATAACATTCAGTCCCAAGATGTAGATGATACATCCACACCATTTATTTGCCTTTTTTATTTCACTATTTCACTGCTTCTCATCCTTCTAGCATTGAGTAAAACTGATGTTGGTATTATTCCTGTTGTTTTGCTGACAAAGAGGTCATTCAAGAGATGGAGAAGTTGACCAACTTTGAGCTCTCAAATTATCTGGCGAAGATAGGCACTTTTTTCCTATTTAGTGACGGCAGGAATTCACACACCCCTCTCTCACAGACCTCTCCACTTCATCCCTCCATCTCATCCTTGGCCTTCCCCTCCCTCTCTCCCCCTCCACCTCACTTACGTACACTCTCCTCGTCAGTCTTTCACTCTCCTTCCTCTCCACGTGGTCAAACCACTTGACTGTGTTTTTCCTAATGCTTCCTATCACATCCACATACACACCACAACGCTCATTCACATCCTTATTTGTCAGTCTGTCTCTCCATGCGACGCCACAAGCTCCTCTCAAATAACTCATTTCCACTGCCCTCACTCTTGACTTGGGTCCCTACAGCAACGTCCAAGCTCCAATTCCATACGTTAAAGTTGGTATCACAATACTGTCAAGTAATAACTTTTTCACTTCCATGCTCACTTCCCTGTTTCTTTATCCCTGCCTTCAAGGAACCAGCAACCTTTCTTCCTTGTTGTACCCTTTCAAGGACTTCACCCTCCAAACTTCCATCCTTATTCATCACACTACCCAAGTACTTTAATGTACTCACATTTTCCATTTCCTCATCATCCATCCTCACTGTACATTCACTGACTTCTCTCTCGAAGACCATAACTTTACTCTTCTCTACATTCACCTAGATTCCGTTTCTTACACACTGTCCCAAACTCATCCACCAAGCCTTGCAGCTCCCCTTCATCTTCACTGAACAAAACAATATCATCTGCAAACAACAGCACAGGGAGTTTCCAAACACTGCCATCTCTCATTAGGGCTGCTCCAACATCTACTGTCCTACCTTGTATCTCTTTTATAACCCCATCCATATACAGATTGAACAACTATGATGCCATGACACATCCCTGTTTCAGTACAACCTTCAAATAGAAAAGTTCACTCACCTCACTATCCAGAAGCACTGCAGCCTTAGGACCCTCATACATACTCTTCACGGCATTCAAGAACTTCCCATATACTCCATATATTCTTAGTACATTCCACAATCCTTGTCTATCCACCTTGTCATATGCTTTTTCCAAATCCATGAAAGCCACGTACAACTTCTTTCCCTTCTCTAGAAACTTTTCCACTAATGATCTTAGAATGAATATCTGATCTATACTCCCTCTTCCCTTCCTAAAGCCTCCCTGTTCTTCTCCAACTAATTACTCTGATACTTCCCTAACCTGTCAATAAGTATCCTACCATATAATTTTCCTTTTACACTAAGAAGACAAATGCCTCTATGATTACCACACACTTCTTTCTCCCCTTTTCCTTTGCACAGGGGAATACTTATATCTGACTTCCAATTCTCCGGGACTCTACCTTCCTCTCAGGCAAAGTTGCATATCTTCCACATCCATTCTACTACTATTTCTCCCCCATGCTTCAGCATTGCACCAATCACTCCATCAATTCCAGGGGCTTTCACCATTTTGACTTTCTTATTTGCTTCCTCAACTTCCATCCCACTGATTTCTTCCTCTCTTGTCACATCCCTCCATCTCCCAGCCATTCCCCAGCCACTTATACTCACATTACTTTCATTCTGTATGTTCAACAGTTCCTTAAAATGTTCTCTCCATCTGCTCATTTTTCTCGCTTCTCCACTGGTAAGGGAGGGAAAAAAAAAAAAAAGTAAAAAAACACGAAAAAGAGGGGGCCATAAAGTAAATACTGTTATGCCGGGAAGATTGGGGTAGTGTTTTATATCTGGAGATGTGAAGAACCTTCTGGAAATTAAATATTTGTACAGTAGTTTAAGCTAATGTTTACATCTCGAGATGTGAGGTATATTATGGAGATTTCGGAATGTCTTGTTTTATTTTCGTTCTATCGTAGCTTTGGAATGAGTTCTTGTCATTATTACTATTGTACTGTATACTGTTAGCCGAGTATTATTGTGTGAGAAAATGTGAGTTCTTTCCAAGGATCTAGAATGTGCATTATTGCTTAGGAAAATGTTAGTTCTTTGCTACAATAATCTGGATTGCGCTAATAAGAGCCAGGGGAGTTCATTAATGGGCCAACCTGGCATGCTGGCAGTGTGCCAGAGAGTGTGCCAGACAGTTGAGATTTGTCAGTAAGCCATGAGTGACAGACGAACAGTCAGTGAATCAGTGACAGAGTTAGTGACTCAAACAGTGAGAGTGCTCAATGAAGGACGGAGTAGTTACACAGAGAGTCGCTGAAAGTTTGCCAGTGAGCTAGTAGTAGCCAGTGAATGACAAGAGTTAACATGGGAGACAAAAGTCAGTGTTTTGCAAGTGTACAAAGACAACAGTCGTGTCCTGAATTTTGGTGAAAACATCTGCTGAAAGGCTCAAGTTTGGGTGCGTTCTGCTTTGCGTCATACGGACGGTTGGTAGCAGTGAAATGAGTAGCCATTTGCTCCAATTGACGAGCCAATGGATGCGAGCAATTTTTCATACCTAAGAGAAATAAATATAATATATAGCTGTGTTTTTCCACCAACTAATTTTACTTGATATTCATTATATATGAACGTTTCTCATCTGTTCTCTTTTTTAATGTCATCTTAACCACACTGCAGTTCAATTAGCTACAGATATGTCCAGATTTTGGTTCTACTTCTTTATTTATTTAACTTCTTCATTTAAAGTTGGTAATCATAAGAAGTGATTGTCATTATCTGTCATCAAACAACATTGATTCATATGAGGACAGAGTTAGCATATAATGATAATCGAATGTTGTAATAAGTAAGGAAACGAATCCCACGGACTGGAGTTCGAAGACCGAAGTCTACGGACTGTACAACTATTCGTGTGCTTCATCCTAGGTTCATTTCTTCTCTTACGGAATAAACACAGCATACAGGTGCTACCTTCCATCGTTGTGATTATTTCCTGGCCCTGTGTTGGTCCGATAACACTAGGGTGACCTTTCTGCGGTTCTGCATACGAGTACACCGAATGTTTAAACTGTCTGTTCGGGAGGAGTAGACTGTAGCACCAGTCGAACAGGGTAGTACTCCCGAGGTTGATGGCAAGCTGGTGATACGGAGAGCTGGAGCTCCCGTTTCACCAGCCCTCAGGACTTGATCCTGACCATCTCCCTTTTCTGAACATTTTCAGTGCATTCATTTACACACAGAGTAGGCCAGCATGCTCTCATAATACCTCTACCTTCAACTGTCTACACCACACTACATGCGCATATCACACCTTCTATTCACATCTTTAGTAATGGCCGCCGCAATCTTACTATCAAATGAGGTGGTACCTCGGATTGCCACCACCGGCAGGGTAGGGCTGGAGGCACAGGGTCCTCCCGGTCCCCATCAAGCGACTGTGCCGCAGCGACTGTTGCTATTTCCGGGAATGCTCGTCGGCGAAGAGGTGACGGTGCAACCTTATTCTTTACCAACATCCGCGGCCTTACCACAAATTTAAACTCAGTTCATTTTTTCCTTCAGTCCATATCCCCTTTGGCCCTTTTCCTCACAGAACCACAAATCTCACCCTCTACCGATATAACTCCATTTTGTTTTCCCGGTTACCATCTCCTTACAAACTTTCGAAACAAGGGCGGCACTTGTTATATCAAATCCCAATATGCAGTTGACACTATTTTAAACTTCACTTCATCCAGTTTTGATTACTCATTATATAAATTAAATTGCCAAAACATTACCAAATATATCTGTGTAGTTTATCGTTCCCCCAATGCTTCTTCAGAACCCAGTGTATTTGATTCCATATCCACTCAGTTGAGTAACCTTGCCCTTGCCCTTGGCAATGAAATTACCATTTTGGGTGATTTTAACATACAAAATGTTGAATGGTTATTGCATTCTGCCTGGACTGACGACGCTGGTCTAGAATGCGAGCTGTTTGCGGAATCGTTTAATCTCACCCAGTTGGTAAAGCAACCAACCAGAATACCTGATAATCCCGACCATAATGCCCATCTCTTGGATTTATTCTTGACAAATAATCCAGATCAATACAGGATAGAGGTACTGTCACCACTTGGATCCTCTGACCACAATCTCATCAAAGCCTCATTAGTTAACCCTCCTACACCTCCCCATTCTGAACCTGTCAGGGTGACCCGATGGCACTTTGACAGGGCAGACTGGGATGGATTTAGAAATTATCTTGCTGATGTTCCATGGCAGTCTTTCTTCTCTAGTGATCCCAATTCTACCCAGTCCCATATTTGCGACTTAATACTAGCTGGTATGGATTTATTCATACCAAGTCAACAATTCACTAAAAGATCAAACTCTCCAAAATGGTTTGATGGCAATTGTGCCAGAGCAACAGCCCAAAAGTCATTAGCATATAACTCTTACTTAAAATAAAAAATATCTGAATCACTCTCCCAATTTAAAATTGCTAGAAATCATGCAAAAGCTGTATTAAATCTATCTAAATCAAACTTTCTTCAAAAGCAAGCATCAAAACTACTTAACAACCCTAATGACAATAGAATATTCTGGTCAACTCTTAATTCTTTCAATAATAACTTTGACAAGTCATCTTCCATTCCCCCACTAAAATCTTCAGATGGCAATATTACAAATGACCCATGAGGGAAAGCAGATATCTTTGCTAGTACCTTTGCAAGAAACTCTACCATAGATGATACCAGCCAGAATGTCTCAGTACTGGAACTTAATTCTCCCGAAATTGCCCCACTTAAAATACAGACAAGATACGTAAAATCCATCCTAGACAATTTACCTACCAACAAAGCTCCAGGCCCAGATGGAATTCTGCCAATTGTTTTGAAAAAGTGTTCCCCTGAACTTGCCTCTGTCCTAGCTAAATTATTCAGACTATGCATACGTACTTCTTTATTCCCAAATTCATGGAAAGAAGCCAATATCCACCCTGTTCCGAAAAAAGGAAGTTCGTCTGACCCCTCCAATTACAGACCAATAGCTGTCACATCTTCTCTTGGTAAGGTATTTGAAACTTTAATTAATAAGCATATTGTTAAACATCTTGAATCCAACAACTTAATTAGTGATACACAATGTGGTTTTTGCCACGAAAGATCCACCATTGACATACTCAATCTCTTAACTCATACCATCCATCAATCAATTGATCTTTTTGGAGAAACTCATGCAGTAGCTCTTGATATCTCTAAAGCTTTCGACAGAGTATGGCACCGTTCCCTGCTGTCCAAACTCACTTGCTATGGACTAACGTCTTTTGTTCCTTTGATTTCTTCTTATCTTAGTGACAGGAAAATAAGAGTAAAAGTAGATGATGTATATTCGAATTTCCACTCAATTAACGCCGGCGTGCCGCAGGGATCAGTTCTGGTGCCAACCCTATTTCTGGTTCATATTAATGATCTCTTATCGGTCACTCACAATCCCATTCACTCATACGCAGATGGCTCAACACTACAGAGTTCATTCACACTCAGACATCCATTTACAAAGTCTAATATCTCTACCTCTCAACTCAGTACAGCCATCTCCATAAATCAAGATCTATCTACAATCAGTGAATGGGGACAAAACAACCTTGTCTCTTTTAATGCTAGTAAAACTAAATATATACAGTTTACTAATAGACAGATATTGCCAGATTCGTACATTACCTTCAGTGCTACTAATATTCCCATCTCCAAAAGTATTGAAATTCTTGGTGTCTCACTTGTGCCCTCAGCTGGACCTCTCATGTCAGATCACTTGCTATAACCGCCTCAAAGAAACTTGGATTATTGTACAGAGTCCGTAACTTCTTCACCGATGAGCAGTTAGCTATAATTTATAAGAGTCATGTGCGCTCTCAGCTTGAATACTGCTCACCCTTGTGGAATGGTTGTGGAGAGGTTGCATTAAGACAACTAGACTAAGTTCAGAATAAAGCCGTTAGAATCATTAACAACTGCCATTACATATAAACTACCTCCCCTGCAAGTAAGAAGGAATGTTGCCTCCCTTGCATTATTTTACAGATATTTTTTTGGCAAATGCTCAGATGAAGTTGCGTCCATGGTGCCACCTCTCCATGCCTTCCCTCGTGCTACACGGGCATCTGGTAGCGCTTATGACTGGAATGTCACTCAACCATATTGCAGAACTTCTGCCTATCAGAATTCTTTCATTCCCCGAACTGCATCTCTCTGGAACTCGCTTCCCCAGAGTTGTTTTCCTCCAAATTTCAACCCACAACTGTTCAAGTCTAACTGTTACAGATATTTTATGAACAGAGGACACCAGTAATCTGGTGTATGGATTATTTTTTTTTACCCATTTGTTTTTCCTTCCTCTGTTCTGTTATTTATATATAAAAAAAAAAAAAAAAATTGTTTCCTCCTAAATGATGGTAGATCATGTCCTCTCTCATCTTCCCAGTAGTTAAAGCATGTTGTTTTGCCCTGTCCATACCAAGGTATATACTATGTCTGCCAGATGTTTTGTAGTTAGGTCTAAGATGTGGCGATCAGGGGATCATCGCCTGGCCGAATATGGTTCACATTTCATCTCGCAGACGCAGCAATTCTCACAAATAGATGTTAAGGCTTCAGAATTTCCCGGGTTCGTATATGCAGTCATCTCATCAGCAGCTGATATGGAGCTTGAGGTAAGTCAGGCTAGCCAACCACGAATACGTAGCAGTGGTAGAGCTCTCATAATGCTTCACATGTTACACTTAATCTTTGGACAAAACCGGAACACGAATTTTGTTTTTCACTGTAATTCAGCTTTTCTTAGAAGAAATAAAACTCTGAATCATTCATCTGCCTTTAATTAACCACCTGACCAGTCTACTAAATATATACAGTTTACTAATAGACAGATATTGGCAGATTCATACATTACCTTCAGTGCTACTACTATTCCCATCTCCAAAAGTATTGAAATTCTTGGCGTCTCACTTAACAGTGCCCTCAGCTGGACCTCTCATGTTAGATCACTTGCTAAAACCACGTCAAAGAAACTTGGATTATTGTACTGTGTCTGTAACTTCTTCGCCGATGAGCAGTTACCTATAATTTATAAGAGTCATGTGTGCTCTCAGCTTGAATATTGCTCACCCTTGTGGAATGGTTGTGGAGAGGTTGCATTAAGACAACTAGACAAAATTCAGAACAAAGCTGTTAGAATCATTAACAACCCTTCCATTACATATAAACTACCTCCCCTGCAAGTAAGAAGGAATGTTGCCTCCCTTGCATTATTTTACAGATATTTTTTTGGCAAATGCTCAGACGAAGTTGCGTCCATGATGCCACCTCTCCATGCCTTCCCTCGTGCTACACGGGCACTGGTAGCGCTCATGACTGGAATGTCACTCAGCCATATTGCAGAACTTCTGCCTATCAGAATTCTTTCATTCCTCGAACTGCAGCTCTCTGAAACTAGCTTCCCCAGAGTTGTTTCCCTCCAAATTTCAACCCACAACTGTTCAAGTCTAACTGTTACAGATATGAACAGAGGACACCAGTAATCTGGTGAATAGATTTTTTTTTTTTTTTACTCATTTCTTTTTCCTTCCTCCGTTAAAAAAAAAAAAAAAGTCATTCTCAACATATCAACTAATCTTACGTTTGCAACAACTGGTGTCAGGAGTGGAACGCAATCCTCCGGTGTGACAGTTGGTGTCAGGAATGGAACGAATCTTAAATTTGTAACAATTGGTGTCAGGAGTGGAACAAATCCTACGTTTGTAACAACTGGTGTCAGGAGAGTAAGGAATCCTGCGTTTGTAACAACTGGTGTAAGGAGTGGAAGGAATCCTACGTTTGTAACAACTGGTGTCAGGAGTGGAAGGAATCCTGCTTTTGTAACAACTGGTGTCAGGAGTGGAACGAATCCTACGTTTGTAATAACTGGTGTCAGGAGTGGAAGGAATCCTGCGTTTGTAACAACTGATGTCAGGAGTGGAACGAATCCTACGTTTGTAACAACTGGTGCCAGGAGTGGAAGGAATTCTGTGTTTGTAATAATATACTGTACTTTCCTTCATGGCCAATTTTCCATGATTTCCAAAAATCAGGCGAATATAAAAGAAACTCTTACATGAAGAGTGGAATGGAATCCTCCTGAAATGAAGAGCAAGCATAGGCACTGCTGACTGTGACCAATATATAAATATAAAATATACATTTTAAAAATTTTTGGATGGAATAAAGAGTCGATGGATGAAGAGCAAGCTGTGGACATGACTTAAGTCCTGTGACTTCATGAAGGTCTTTGATAAGGTGATTAACGTATGGTTGGTGGACAGCATAACAGTGATGCCATCGCTTGAGAGATTTTTTATCTTGAAAATTTAACGCCGAGATTGATAACTTGAAAGAGAAAAGGAAATAGTAGCAAACCATTAAACAAATAAAAGAATAAATAAAAAACAAGAGAGAGAGAGAGAGAGACCTATTACAATATGTGGTATAGATGGAATCACTCAGTAGACAGAGTATCTCAATAATGTGTGGAAAATATAGTAACAAATTATGGAAGTGAAGTGGAAGATGTGGAAATTCTAGCTTTCCCTAAATTAATCTTTGTCTTTGTCATAGGTCAACCCAGATTAGATGAAATTAGGTTAGATAGATGCAAGAAACCTTTTTATGGCATTACGTAAGTACTACTTGTTGTGGTTAAGATGGTGTTGGAGAGGGTCACTTCCACGTCGGCGCTGGCAAGGTAGACGACCTCGCTGCCAGATAATGCAAACGCTGTTTAACTCCCTCACTACCTCCTGAAAGTAGGAAGGCGGCCTGCAGGAAGGAGGGAGAGGGGGCAACATCAGCCTGAACAGGCATTTCAAATAGTACTACTGGTTGAGAATAAAGATTTGTTTTCATATGTAGCAGCAGCACTGAGTGTAGCCTGAGATTCATCTGAACGTGAACCCCGTGGACTGTAAACTAAAGTTGCACTTTTCCCACAGTTTACCATTCTTCTTTCAGCAAAAATAGAGGACCTTGAGGAACATTTATATAACCAGACAACAGAGCTATCCAGTTATACTGATGCTATTGCATGAAGATGCCCGTCCAATACATAAAACAGAGTAGCAAGGACTCACTTATATTCATAAATAATTGATTTGATATCATTCGGTATGCCCTGTTTTTAAAAGAACTTTTTTTTTTTTCTGAACTGTAACCTGTATATACATTATTTGTGCTGTACATACATTATTTGTGCTGCACATACATTATTTGTGCTAATAACTTAGTGAATGTAATAATGAAAAAGTAATGGAATTATATAACTGCTGATTATTTGTGATGGCTTGAAAATCTGAAACTGATTTTGAATGAAAAAATCTGAAATTCATCTTGAAAATGTTGGTGTTCCTCGCTGGTACTACAGCAGTGATTATATGAGTATTAGGACCATTACTGCATTTCTGTGTTGACAAAAAAGCAACGATTTGGTGGTGAATGGGGTAATATCAGGTTAGAAGGAAGCGATGAGTGGAGTGCCACAGGGTGTGTCATTGGGCCACTGCTCTTTGCAATATACGAGTACAATAGATCAATTATTAGATTACAGGAAAAAAAAAATCGACTATGCATATGACAAAATTATTCACGAAGACTCATGGTGTTAAGAACTGCTCTTAAATTACATAAGGACACTGAGGGAATGCAGGAACTATCAGAAAACTGGCTGCTGAAATTTGATCCTCAGAACTGCAAGGTACGTAAAAAAGGGAAATCTTAGGTGGAAAAGATTAAATATAGGAGATGATGTACCTTTATTTAGAAAGGGACATATTGATGATGATAGCAGGTAACGAATTAAATGTTTCCTATCATTTGACAGAAGTTAACAAGTAATCTAAAGTCCATTCACTTGGCAGACTTTCGTTTTTTGCCACTTGTATCCCGTAGGTCAGTTAAAAAAAAAAAAAAAAAAAAAATATTATGACCCTGCATCATTTTCATAACGTGACCAGCACCATATTCTGTGGTAAACTCTTTTTATAGCTGAAAATCAGAGCGGAAAAGATGGCAAGCTTAAGCTTAATTAAAATGAATAGATTACAGATATTTTTCACCTGACGACATCAGTGAAGGTCTGCCATATTGGAGGCGCTACAAAGTTACTGGCCAGACTTCTGTTGCCTTTCTGACTGTATAATCTATCTATCTATCTACTGCCAGATGCCTTAATCCTGTAAGGGATGGCCACAAATTAATCGCCTCCATGTCGCCTTCTCCTCCGCCATTTCACTGCCCTGCTCCCAGCTCACACACCCCTCTCTCATATACATCTCCACTCCATCCTTCCATCTCATCCTTATAATCAAATAATCCATCCATCCATCATCCAATCCTACTTTGCCCCATGAGGAGTGTAGAACCCCGGGGCAAGGCATTTGGTCCTGACATTTAAGATGAGAGTGACCAGCCTCACTCATCCCTGAGTGGCATTACATGAGCAATAAACCCCAATCACCCCTTGGATATAAACCTTCACTGGTAAAATCCGACCGGAGCACAATAATTACTAAACCACCAGGCGCCAAAATTTGGTTATATGGTTACCACCCAGCATAGTAAATGGTTTCCTGGTGTACAGGAAACCATTTGGCTTGTCACTCAGTGTATCACCCACAGGCAGAAGGGAGAGGAAAGAACGAAGAAATGAAAGACAGAAGAGGGAGTGAAAAGTCACCCGTAGGCAGAAGGAAAAGAAAAGAATAAAGGAAAAAAAAGACAGAAGAAGATGGAAGGAAACAAGGATGGAGGAGAGGACAGGGCAGACACCCGAGAGCAGCACTACACTGAGTGACTGGATGGTGGGTCCCCCCACCTACCTACAAATCAAATAATAATAATAATAATAATAATCTTTATTTTAATTATCTGATTTTTGTATGTTTGTTGGTGTCTTGGTTTGTTTGTTACCATGCAACAGCAACACCGGTGCATGTAGCGCAAGTTTTTGTTGGAGCAAGGTACCATTAAAATGCTCTGTCTTGAAGAATACAATAATTTCCAGTCCAACTGGGCCACCGGTTCCCAAGTTATGACTTATTTCTGAAGACAGAAAGTGGCTTGACATCGAGTGAAGGTCACCGAAGGCGGCCTCTCGACAAGTAATAATCTATCTATCTATTGCCAGACGCCTCAATCCCGTTTGGGGTGGCCACAAACAAATCGCCTCCACGTCGTCCTGTCCCCCGCCATTTCACTGCCCTGCTCCCAACTCACACCCCCCTCATATACCTCTCCACCCTATCCCTCCATCTCATCCTCGGCCTCCCCCTCCCTCTTCCCATCTCCACCTCACTCACATACACTCTCTTCGTCAGTCTTTCACCCTCCATCCTCTCCACATGGCCAAACCACCTCAATGTTTTCCTCATAACGCTTCCTATCACATCCAGATCCACACCACAACGCTCATTTATATCCTCATTCATCAGCCTGTCTCTCCATGTGACTCCACAGGCTCCTCTTAAATAACTCATTTCCACTGCTCTCACTCTTGACTTGTGTCCTTCCAACAACGTCCAAGCTTCACTTCCATATGTTAGAGTTGGTATCACAATACCAGTGTTGCCACCAAAAAATTTGGTAAATCTGAAGGTGGATGCCAAAAAATCTGTGGAAATCTGTAGATCCCTCAAAGTACCCATTCCGTGGGGGGAAATGGAGAACTACCCCGTCCGAATTTTCCACAGCCTTCCCCTTGAACCTCCCGAATTTTTCCCTAACTGACCACAGAAATGACATACCACATGTTGAAGATAGAATTTGGTCAAAATATAATAGTACCATTGAGCAGTTACAAACTAATATGGCATTTTTTTTTTTTTTTTTTTTCAAAAATAGTGGACTGTGTATAGCCAGTTGTTAGCTCATGGAACTAGGCCTGTCACACAACTTGAATACAAAATTATGGTTACATGAATTTTGATCAGCCTTCCTTATCAAATAGGAATGGTTCTCCTTGGTTACAAGTCAAATTAACCGTCCAGTCCGACTACACTTGGTCATAAGCTAAACTGGAAAGGAGTGTAGGCCTAGTATCTTTGTTAAGTGATAGTAAGTCGAATTCATATTAACTCATTATATCACAGGAACCACACCAGAATTAGAGCATATACTGTACAATGTATTTCCAAGTGAAATAATGCACTTCTTTGCACTGTCTGATTAAAAAATGCAGCAGTTGTTTACTAAGCAGCTCCCAGAGCAGGTGGTAAATTACACAGCATGTGAAATATTGTCTTAGTGTGGAACTTTTAAAAAAATCTCAAAAGGCAGATGCAGTATTTATATTTGATAAGTGTCTTATCCACAAAGGAAGCAAAGCCTGTAATACATTGAAAATGCCTTCCAATATCAAAATCTGTAGATTAACCCTCTTTATCAAACAAATTCTGACAATCTGAAAATAGTTACAAATTCTGTAGATTACAGATAAATCTGTAGAAGTGGCAACACTGCACAATACTGTCATGTAGTAACTTTTTCACTTCCATGCTCACTTCCCTCCTCCTTATCACTGCATTCAAACAACCAGCAACCTTTCTTCCCTGCTGTACACTTTCAAGCACTTCACCCTCCAAACCTCCATCCTTACTCATCACACTACCCAAGTACTTACCAGTAAACATGCTCACATTTTCCAATTCCTCACCATCCAACCTCGCTGTACATTCACTGACTTCACCTCTCTCAAAGACCATCACTTTACTCTTTCCTACATTCACCTTTAGATTCCGTTTTTTGCACACTCTCCCAAACTCATCCACCAAGCCTTGCAGCTCCCCTTCGTCTTCACTTAACAACACAATATCATCTGCAAACAACAGTACAAGGAGTTTCCAAATACTATACTCTCTTACCAGGGCCACTCCAACATCCACTACCCTACCTTGTACCTCTTTTATTACCCCATCCATGAACAGATTGAACAACCATGGAGACATGACACATCCCTGTTTCGACCCAACCTCCAAAGAGAAAAATTCACTTAGTTCACCATCCACATGCACTACAGCCTTAGCACCATCATACATACTCTTCACAGCATTCAACAACTTTCCATCTACTCCATATATTCATAATACTTTCCACAATCCTTGTCTATCCACCCTGTCATATGCTTTCTCCAAATCCATGAAAGCTGCATACAACTTCTTTCCCTTCTCCAGAAACTTTTCCAATAAAGATCTAAGAATGAATATCTGATCTACACAACCTCTTCCCTTCCTGAAGCCTCCCTGATCTTCTCCAACTAATTCCTCTGTTCTTTCTCTAACTCTGTCAATAAGTATCCTACCATACACTTTTCCTATTATACTAAGAAGACAAATGCCCCTATGATTACCACACACTTTTTTTCCCCCTTTTCCTTTGTACAAGGGAATAATTATACCTGACTTCCAATCCTCCGGGACTCTACCTTCCTCCCAGGCCAATCTGCACATTTTCCACATCCATTCTACTACTATCTCTCCCTCATGCTTCAGCATTTCACCACACACTCCATCAATTCCTGGGGCTTTCCCCAATTTAACTTTCTTCATTGCTTCCACAACTTCTATCCTACTGATTTTTTCCTGTCTTCTCACCTCCCTCCTTCTCCCAGGCATTCCCCAGCCACTTATACTCGAATTACTTCCATCCTCTATGTTCAACAATTCCTTAAAGTGTTCTCTTCATCTGCTCACTTTTTCTCCCTTCTCCACTAGTAATCTACCATTTTTATCTTTCACTCCCCTGCTAACCTCACTTCCACCCTGTCTTATTCTCTTCACCTCTTTCCAGAACATCTTCTTACAGTCCCTCCACTTTACACTCAAATTCCTTCCAAATTCCACATCCACTCTCATCTTACTCTCTCTTACTAACCTTTTCACCTCTCTCTTTCTTTCTATATATAACTCTCTCTTCCGCCTCTGAACTTCTTCCACACCCCTATTTCCCATCCATTCATTGTATGCGTTCTTCTCTTGTGCCACAGCCTGTCTCACCTCTTCAGTCCACCACGCTGTTCATTGCACCTCCCTCCGTCTTCTCTTCCTCCCACACACCACATCACATGTTGCACATATTTCTTCTGTAAATATCCCACACACACCTTCCACGTCCCCCATCTGCTCCAATTCATATTTGCCCAGTCATTCCTCCACTTCTCTCTTATACTCTGCCTTTTTCTCATCCTCTTGTAACCTTTCCACTCTCCTTGCAACTACTCCTTCCTCTCGTCTTTCCCTTCTTCTATTCCTCCATCTTACTTGTATCCTAATTCTGGCCACCACCAAGTAGTGGTCAGAAAGTCCACTCCCCCAAGCTCTATAAGCTCTTGCATCCATTACACATCTTCGCATCCTTTCATCCACACGCACATAATCAATCACTGCCTTCCTTTCATTCAGTTCACCACCCACCCTTCTCATCACTCGCCATGTACGGTATACCTGTGGATCATTTTATGCCTGAAGAGGGTATTGGCTACCACCAACCCCCTCCCAACACAAAGGTCCACTAACACACTGACATTCCCATCTATCGCAGCAGGCACACCCCACTCACCAACTATTCCATCCACCTTCACATTCCCTACTTTACCATTCATATCACCGATCAAAAACACTCTCTCATTCCTTCCAAACTTTTCCATGCACACTTCCACATTTGTCCAGAACTCTTCTCTAACTCTTCTAGCACGATCTTGCGTTGGCGCATACACACACACAATCGCCCACATTTGTAGTCCAACTTTCAACTTTAACCACACAATAATAATAATAAAAATAAAAATAAAAATAATACTAATAATAACCATAATAATAAATAAGGTTGAGGGAGTGGATTTTCTGACCACTACTTGGTGGTGGCCAAAATCAAGGTCCAAACAGGATGAAGAAATAGAAGAAGAAAAGGACGGGAAGAAGGAGTATTTGTAAGGAGAGTGGAAAGGTTACAAGAGGATGAGAAAAAGGCAGAGTATAAGAGAGATGTGGAGGAACGATTGAGCAAATATGAATTGGAGCAGATGTGGGATGTGGAAGGTGTGTGCAGGATATTTACAGAAGAAATATGTGCAGCATGTGATGTGCTGTGTGGGATGAAGAGAAGACGAAGGGGTGTGCAAGGAACAGCGTGGTGGAATGAAGAGGTGAGACAGGCTGTGGCACAAAAGAAAGCATACAATGAATGGATGAGAAATAGGGGCGTGGAAGAAGTTGAGAGGCGGAAGAGAGAGTTATATGTTGAAAGTAAGAGAGAGGTGAAAAGATTAGTAAGAGAGAGTAAGAAGAGAGTGGATGAGGATTTTGGATGGAACTTGAGTGTAAAGTGGAAGGACTGTAAGAAAATGTTCTGGAAAGAGGTGAAAAAAGGAAGGCAGGTTGGAAGTAAAGTTAGCAGGGGAGTGAAACATGAAAATGGTAGATTACTTGTGGAGAAGGGAGAAAAAGTGAGCAGATGGAGAGAACACTTTAAGGAATTGTTGAACATAGAGAATGGAAGTAATGCGAGTATAAGTGGCTGCGGAATGGCTGGGAGAAGGAGGTGAGAAGACAGGAAGAAATCAGTTGGATAGAAGTTGTGGAAGCAATGAAGAAAGTTAAATTGGGGAAAGCCCCAGGAATTGATGGAGTGTGTGGTGAAATGCTGAAGTATGGAGGAGAGATAGTAGTAGAATGGATGTGGAAAATGTGCAGATTGGCCTGGGAGGAAGGTAGAGTCCCAGAGGATTGGAAGTCATGTATAATTATTCCCTTGTACAAAGGAAAAGGGGAAATAGAAGTGTGTGGTAATCATAGGGGCATCTGTCTTCTTAGTATAATAGGAAAAGTGTATGGTAGGATACTTATTGACAGAGTCAGAGAAAGAACAGAGGAATTAGTTGGAGAAGAACAGGGATGCTTTAGGATGGGAAGAGGTTGTGTAGATCAGATATTCATTCTTAGATCTGTAGTGGAAAAGTTTCTAGAGAAGGGAACGAAGTTGTATGCAGCTGTCATGGATTTGGAGAAAGGATATGACAGGGTGGATAGCCAAGGATTGCGGAAAGTATTATGAATATATGGAGTAGATCGAAAGTTGTTGAATGCTGTGAAGAGTATGTATGATGGTGCTAAGGCTCCAGTGCATGTGGATGGTGAACTGAGTGAATTTTTATTTTTGAAGGTTGGGTTGAAACAGGGATGTGTCATGTCTCCATGGCTGTTCAATTTCCCCCCCCCCCCCCGACTCTGGGCATAGGCTTCACAGCCTGCTCTCAAGGCCCAGTAGTCCTCCTACATACCATACACCTCTCTACATGTCACCGGGTTCTGGCTTCAGTTTACTTTCATCATACAAGCCGCACTCCTTGGCAAATGACTCAGGCAACACACTGTGTGGGCAACCACTATCTAGTAATGTTAATGCCCATTTGTGGCCAAACTTTGCCATAACCTGCGGAAAACCATAATATGGACTATCCTCTTCACTGATGTACAACTTAATTTTGGGCATTTTGACGCCGTGGAAGTTTCAGAAGTTACTGAAAGTCAGTGAATATGTTAAGAAAACAGTTATTTTTGAACCTGAACATTCAAGTCCTGGTAAACTTTACGATACACTTAAAAAGTCTCACCCGAGGTGAGATGAGCGTCCTCTCACCCCGCAGACGACACAACACCTGAGGTGGAGAGAAGTGTATTTTTGTTTAAAGTACTTCGCTGCTGACGTCACCAAGTTTGCTAAAATCCGTCCGGGTATAATGAGCGCCCTTTTGAAATTTACCTTTTGATACAAAGATTCCACAGAATTGGCTTTTATTTTTACAATAAAACCGGGATTTGCATGTTTTTACTATTAATTTGCTCGGTAAACATACGCTTTATTTGAGGACAGTGGGTTTTCTGTATCTTTCTTCGTAAATATACGCTTACTTAGGTAGTAGAAGCATGTTTCCAATTCGTCATATTCCTCCATTTTTTTTGTTTTCGGTGTGGTAAATTATCTTTTCCTGATGAAATTTCCCCTATAACGTTCCTTACCTACGGTTGTTTGTTTAGGGAGTAAATTCGTAATGGACGAATGTTGCTCAGCGTACTGAAAGGTGAGTTTCGTTTCTCAACTTGTCAACTGGATGAGGGGTTTGGTTAAGTTTGGTTAAATTAAATTATTAGGTATTGTTAAGCTAGGTTAGGTTAGGTTTGGTTAAGTTAAACAGTTGGGTGAAGACAGTCCTCCGCCATTATGCTTGATAAACGAGTTGACAGCGGAACATAGCTAACAACAAAGGGAAAACAATGAAAAGTTTATTTACAACTCCAGAAATATTTAGAAAAATATAACAGACTCGGGAAGATGTGATTTAGTAAGGCGCTTCCACTGCCTCAAGTAAATCGTATGATCACTATTTGTTTATCGATGGGAAACTGTAGGAACCGTAATTCGAAAATGAACTTGAACCTCCTTGATAGAAATGCCCTTGATAGGAATAATGCTCAGTAGCTGATGTTTACAAGAGGAAACAAACATTTAAAAGGAAAAACAGAGTAAATGCAGAAAACTACCTAATGCCAAAATGAAAAGTACTAGAAAATCTGAGGGACTTGAAAAAAAGGCCCTCACGAAGTTGAACAATTCATGACCTCTCACCAAGATACATAAAGAAGATAAAAGCTGTGTGGCCCTCATCGTGGAGATCAATGAAGAACAATAGTTTATTTTGACGACACCAACGAAAAAATACAAATTAAACACATGGAAAGGAACTACGTAAACCTAATAGTGGACTACGCTGTGGATGAAAACTGTCCTTAAATTTGGTAAATGTACGCTTTACTTTACGCAGCTTAAAGATCTTACTAATTCAACTCCTATTCCTTAAGTTTCTTTTCTGTATTTTTCTCTGTTTTCAAGGCGGTAATGACATTTTCCTGTCCAAAAAAAAAAAAAAAAATGTTATCTAGTTTCCAAAGACAGTGTAATGGAAGAAATCTACTTGACTCAAATGTACTCAAAGGTGGATTTTGTTTCCCATTTCCCAAACAGAGGTTAGGTTAGGTTAGGTTAAATTATTATACAGTGTGTTTGGGTAGTGTGATAAGTAATGATGGAAGTTTGGAGAAAACATGGCCACATTTAAGTACTTGGGTAGTGTGATGAGTAATGATGGAAGTTTGGAGAGTGAAGTGTCTGATAGGGTACCACAAGGAAGAAAGGTTGCTGGTTCTTTGAAAGCAGTGATAAGAAACAAGGAAGTGAGCATGGAAGTATAAAAGTTGCTGCATGACAATACTGTGATACCAATTCAAACATATGGAGGTGAAGCTTGGACCTTGTTGGAAGGGCCCAAGTCAAGAGTGAGAACAGTGGAAATGAACATGTTGAGTTACATGGAGATACAGGCTGGCAAATGAGGAAGTGAAGGAGCACTGTGGTGTGAATGTGGATGTGATAGAAATCGATAGATGAAAAACACTGAGATGGTTTGGCCATGTGGAGAGGATGGAAAGCGAGAGACTAACGGGAAGAGTGTATCTGACTGAGGTGGAGGAAAGGGTAGGCCAAGGATGAGACGGAGGGATAGAGTGGAGAGGTATATGAGAGAGGAGTGTGAGCTGGAAGTAGGAGAGTGAAGTGGCGGAGGACCAGGCGACATGGAGGCGATTTGTTTGTGACTACTCCTTACGGGATTAAGGCGTCTGGCTATTCATAGAAGAACGGCCATTACTATCCTCATCAAGCTGTTAGCAAAAACTGAATTGCAGTTCTTAGAGGACTGACTTTAACTGCAGTACCGGTAGTAAAGCATTTAAAAAATGTAGGCTACACTGTTTTGTCTCAGTTGTGGGACAACTCTGACCAAACAAATGGGCAACGTTCTTTTCCAGTTTAAAGAAAATTTAGCTTCCATAGTACAGTCTACTATTACGTTTACGTAGTTCCTTTTCATGTGTTTAATATACGTACTGTACAATGTGTTTTGTTGGTATCGTCACATATATAAACACGATTAGGCCACATAGCTTTTCTACGTATCTTGGTGAGAGGTCATGAGTTATTCATTCTCATGAGGTCCTTTTTCAAGTTCCTCGGATTTTTTAGTATTTTTCATTTCATGCTGGCATCATGTACTTTTCTGCATTTTTTCTGCGTTTATTTTTTTTTCCTTTATCATGTATCTGTTTCTTTAAATCCACTTGCATTTCAACCGAAGAAGTTGATTTTTGAATAACGGGTCCTACAGTTCCGCATCGATGAGTAAATTAGTAGTAAAAACACGCAAATCCCGGTTTTATTCTGAATCTTGTAGAAATCATAAAAACAATCATGTGGAATTTTGTAGCAAAGGTAAAGATCAAAAGGGCACTTATTAAACCCGGACGGATTTTAGCAAAACTTTAAACGTCAGCGAGGGCTTACAGAAGTAGAATTAGAACCACTTATGGAAAGGCAGTAAGATATTTTGCGTTTAAATGAGACACAGCAAAAAATTAACAAAATAGTAATAAATGAATATCGGTATAACTTTAAAAGTAACCAACGTTACCAACTTTCATTATATTACGTCCCTGAACAATTCTAACTAAAACTTATCTTTTACGCCTAGTCTGAGGTGGGGGAGCGAATTTTGTAGGGGTAGTCACGTAGTGGCTTGGGTTAGGCTATCACTTAGTAGTGGATGAATTTCCCGCCATATTGGCTGGTGCAGGCGTGCGCATTCAGTCTATGTCAGGTCCTAGGTTAGGTTAGGTTAGTATAATGCAAAATAGTATGTTTTTAATTAATTTTGATCTCGATTTTGGGGGATAAACCCACTTATGGAAATCTTTCTCAAAATTCCAAAAGAGGGATTTTCCCCAAAAAATGAAGGTCAAAATTAAATAAAACACACTGTTTTGCATTGGAGACCACAAAAATAATAATAGAAGAAAATATTGGTTACTTCTAAAACTTTACCTGAAAATCTTCAAAAAGTAGAAAAGATGAGAAAACAAAATGAAAAGAAAGGAGGTGGATTGATGGTAATATTTTGGAAAAGCATTTTATGATAGAATTTACTGAGGTAGAATAAAAAAAGTAATGATATCCTAGATATAAAAGGCAAAATAGGAGCAGTAAAAATAATATTGATATTGGTGTACTCTTCTGTAACAAGTACAAGATACAGAAAAAATTATACAAATGAAGAGAGAAGTAGAAAATAAAGTGGAAACTGTGGATGAGGATGAGGCATTGATAATATTAGATTATAATGGACACACAGGTATTCTTGGGTAACACGAAGTTGATACAAATGAAAAAATGATATTAGACAGGGTGAGTGAATATAGATTGACAATTCTATTTTGTGACGACAAATGCCAAGGTGAAACGACCTGGAGTTGAGGAAGACAAAGGAGTGTGACAAACAATGTACAGTACACCCTCATTATCGACGGGGGTTAGGTACCTACCTAAGATACCCGTCGATGCCTAAAACCGTCGATACCGATTTTCGTCTGGTCAGGTACCCTTTGTTTATATATTTTGGTATCCCTTCAATCACTCGTATGTAATATGCAGTTTAGTTTTAGTGTTTTAGAAATAAATTAGGCAATTGAAAAACTGAATATCATAATAAAACTACTTATATTAAGTAAAGAATTATGGAAAAAATAGCATAATCTCTGATGTTGATGCGTAGTGGTCGTACGCTGGACCTCAACTTGTAATGGCTGCTGTATCGTCACTCCTCTCTCCACTTACACCTCACTCCATCTAAAAATAAAAGGCGAAACCAGCAGTTGTAGCCATCCATACGTTTACATAACTGTGTAAAAAAAAAAAAAAAAAACGAAAGCAGCAGTGGTGGTCATTCATACGTTCTAATAACTGAGAGTGTGAGGCAAGTGTTACGTTAGAGCAGCTGTTCGCACCGATCTTCACACCCGTGGTGCTGCTACCTCATACCAGAGACCACGCTCTCCTATTTACTTTCATTCTCAAGAGCTTCCTTTCATTCTTGTATACCATTTCTCCCAGACCTAAATTTTCACGACTGTATGGCAGTTTATGCTATCAAAGATGAATCTTAGCCTACTGTAGTTTTCGCCAGGATCTTCTTTTAGGAAAATTCAACTCTCCTTATGCTCGTAAATTTCATATTTAATCTCTGCTTAACTTTTGCAAGAAATATCCTTTATTGACAAAAAATCCAACTCGTCTTTAACATTATAACAAATTCTATATCTTAAACAGTAAACTATACAGAAATGTAATTCTGCTCACCATTCAGTTTATTGTAGTGCTGTCAGTTTTTGGAGACTGGTTTGAAGAAGTGCTCAATTTTGGTCTGAGATATTTCCCTCCTCATAGATCGCTGAATCTCCACGTAGGGCATCATGGCACTTTCCAGCAACCTCTTCGTTTTAAGAGACCTCTCAAGCGATGGATCTATTTCAAACAGACGATCAGTGAGGGCCCGTGTCATTCTTAACACTTCTCCTAGGTTTTCCAGAGTAAGTGTGGGGAGCTGTTCCTCTTCCAGTTCATCCTCAACCTGCTCTCGAACCTCTATGAGTTGTTCTAGATCCTCATCTGTCAGGGCTTCACCAGCATGTCCTAGAAGTTCATCTTCTATCTCCTCAGGTCGTAAATTTGAAAAACCGTCACCACCAACTTCATGAGCCAGCTTCACGATGTTAAGTAACTGGGGAACAATAGAGGAGAATCCTTGAAAATCGTTTACGACGTCAGGCCATAATTTTCTCCAACACGAGTTCACACATTTTGTTGTCAACTCATGACTTTCTTTAATGAAAGCTATGCACTGGGCGATATTATACTGCCTCCATATTTCCCTGCTTGTGGCCTCAATTTTCTCATCAAGAGACACCCTGATCAAGGCAAATGTTTTCTCTGCATATTTTGCTTTGAAAACGGCGATGACTCCCTGATCCATTGGTTGCAAAATTGAGGTTGTATTCTTGGGGAGGAAGACAACCTCAACGTTGGGGTGGGCAAATTTTAAACTTTCTGGATGCCCAGGGCAGATGTCCAAAACAAGTAAAACTTTAAATTCCATTCCCAGGTTTGCCAGATATTTTTCCACCTCTCGGACAAAACAGTTGGGAAACCAATCAAGAAACAGTTCGGCTGTCATCCATGCTTTCTTGTTTGATCGGTAAAACACAGGCAAGAGGTTCATGTCTCTATTTTTTAAAGCACATGGACGTTTGGAATGATACAGGAGCATGGGTTTTATCATATGTCCTGCTGCATTATCACACAACACAGACACACGATCTTTTGCTGCTTTAAAGCCTGGCGCACTTTTCTCCTCCTTCGAAATGTACGTTCTTTTAGGCATTTTCTTCCACCACAGGCCTGTTTCGTTCGCATTAAACACTTGTTCAGGCCTGCACCCTTTCTCCCTTATAAGTTTAGCAAAGTCACGTGGGTACGATTCTCCTGCTATCTGATCTGCTGAAGCTGCTTCACCAGTTATCCTAATGTTATGTAGGCCATACCTTTTCTTAAAATTCTCGAACCAGCCCTTGCTGGCTGCAAATTTCTTTTGCCTAGAAGCACCAACATTACTAGGCCTATCACCATCGTCATTACTTTCATCACCAACATCACTATTTTCACCTGCCTCACTTTCATCACCATTATCTTCACCAACACCACTGCTTTCACCAGCAAACCGAGCATAGAGTTGTTTTGCTTTGTTTCTGATGAACTGGGAGTCTAGCGGCACGTGTCGACGGTTTAAGTCCTCAATCCAAATATTTAGTGCCTTTTCCATTTTCACCAAGGCATCATCTCTCACATGCATCGTTACTTTAGCCGATCCTGGTGTGCACGAAGCCAGAGCATCTTTAATGTCTTTTTCTCTCCGTTTTATGCCACGAACACTGGACTCATTCATGCCATACTCGCGACCAACCGCTGCATAGCTCATTCCACTTCTAAGTTTTTGTAATATTTCGTTCTTTACTTCCAGAGTAAGTACTTTCCTTGCTCTCTTAGCTGCCTTATTTCCAGTTGGAGTGTTACAAGGGCGCTTCGGAGCCATGATGATCGCGAAAGCACGATAGACGTGGCCGAACACGATATGAGAACAACAGACAAACGTGGACTGATGCCGTTGTTTGTTGGGTCGGCTGGAACATGCCGCGAGCAGCCAGAGCAGGGATGTTCTGCCCAGCGACCCAATATATCGTACAGTAGCATGAAAATTATCGTATCTTACCCTAAAATTATCGTACAGGTAAATTTTCAATTAAAACAATGAATAAATTGTTCACTTTTAATTCATAGGTATTTTATGGTACAATGAAATTACTTATTTAACTTAGTTATGCAGAAAAAATGATTGTTCTTAAAAATATTAGCGTCTACATTTTCTACATACATGGGACTGGGAGAGGAAAGGAATTTCTTGAGTGACTTAGGGTAAGCGTGGGTTACTGGGGTGTGGGCACAATGAACCGTGTGGCGGGAATACTGAGTGTTGTTAACCTGCATATAAAAAAAATCTAGGGAAGCTGGAATAGACAAAAATTATCGTATATTTTGAATGTGATATCGTACAGCGTACAAGCACCCCAAATTATAGTACAAATACGATAATTATCGTACGTAGGACATCTCTGAGCCAGAAACACCTGGCGGGATGGCGCGCAAACTTGCTATAGTCTGACAGATCGAAACGTAGGGTTTTGGTGGAGTCACCCCCTCCCTGCACTGTTGCCACGTTTCCGAGCTGACCTCTCCATCAGCGATGACCTTGACACTGTTTCCCTCTTGTGATCTCCGTTTTTCTAATACCCCCTATACCCCTGCCACCAACACCCCCTATACCCCTACCCCCAACAACACCCCCATCAACAACACCCGCTATACCTCCACCACCAACACCTCCTATAAATATAGACCCCCACCATCAACACCTGTATAATAATTAGCCGTTGATAATTGCTATACTTTTATTGAGAGCATACATTCTACCCTATTGCTCAAACTCCCTAATCTTACAATCCCATCTGTCTTAATCCTTCCCACTGCCTTCGTTCCTAAATCCCTTAATTGATCTATTTTTAACCTAAGTGTCCCCACACCTTTTAAACCATTTACCTCTCTGTCACTATTCTCCACCATATGTATCAACTTGTATTATATTGTGTATAGAACTTTCATACTGTATGCTGTACTACTGTATAATGTATAAGAATACCCACTGTTTAGTGGAAATAAAGTTTTATTATTATTATTATTATTATTATTATTTCTCTCTCTCTCTCTCTCTCTCTCTCTCTCTCTCTCTCTCTCTCTCTCGCTAGATTTTGTTATGTGTCATCCATGGTTTTTTACTTCCATTTTTATGTATGGATTATAATTTTGACTTTATTTCCGCACCACCCTTGAGGTAAAAGTCACGGCGCGTTTTTTTTATAGAGGTTTCCCCAATAGGCCTAAATCCTGTAGGGGGTTGGTGACCTCCCACAGCGTACACACAAACACGTGTCGCGTGAGTGCTGCCACCCCAGAGCTGTTTGATATATTTATTTTAATTATGAAAGGATCGCCTCTTCCCACTTTTATCCCTTCAAATTTTCTTGCAATTATACTTGCTAAATTAATTAGCAATGTTAGAAGTGTTGGGGAAGTAAATAATAATTAGAATATTTTTAGAGCAACACTGCCAAATTTTTATGCCACGTTTCTCTATTATCGTATAATATAGTATGCAGAATAGTTTTATTCTTCCTTGATACATGTCAGCACTTTCATTACAGTTATATTAGTATGAGTTATGTTTATGTATCATTCCTACTACACAAACCACAGGCGTTATACATCGTAGGGTTAGGAAACATGGCAATAGTGTAGGGAGGGGGTGACTCCACCCAAACCCTATGTTACGAGGAGGAACACTATAGGAGGTGCCAATACAATTCTTTTTTATTTTTTTAATAATAATAATTTAACTCCCAGCGGGAAAAAAAAACTCGATAACCAAATCCGACGATTGAAAAAACGTCGATAATGAGGGAGTACTGTATTATAGTCTGTTCCAGGACCCATATACATACAGGGTCTTCTCACACCTTTCCACTACGCAGATTTACTGACGTCACGCTTGAGACAGGACACTCCCCCCATTTCTCCCCACCCACCATCTCCCTTGGGACCTCAGAGGGAGGCCTCAAGTCGCGGTGAGGTGCAGCTGTCTGTCATCCTCCATACCCACCCCTCCCACCTTGCTTCCTTTACACAACTCTGTTCCCCACACACATTTCCTCAATTCAAATGATTGTTTAACCTCTCCCTTCTCATATTTAAAGGTACATGATTTACAAATAAACACAATATACTCTAACAGTGGCATTTATTAGGATACATGGATATCATCTTGTTATAAATGATACCGGATGTTTATTGGTACTGCTACCGGTATTGACTATATGTTACTATGCAGGCTTCATTTCCTTAACTTCGACATCTTACTCTGCAGCTTTCGTGTCGAGTTAGCCAAATTTCTGTTTAATACCCGCATCCTGAAAAATACTCGGTATCGAACAAAAAGGCTAATTACTTCAGTAGGAAGAGACACATGCCTATATATTAGTACTGACAATGCCTTGCCAGTTGTCTTTTAAATTACCGTTGGTAAGGCTTAGGTTTTATGCTGGTTTTAAGCCACAGTATGTCAAATGTATATATTCCGCATATATCATGGAGAGAGAGAGAGAGAGAGAGAGAGAGAGAGAGAGAGAGAGAGAGAGAGAGAGAGAGAGAGAGAGAGAGAGAGAGAGAGAGGGAGAGAGAGAGAGAGACTGCATAGATACCAAATCGTTAATTATAAATAACAAATCTCTTAATCCGAGCTACTATATATATGTGAATGTATTTCATATACTCTTTGTGGCTTCATGTACATAAAGAGCTATTTAGTTTTTACGAATTATTCACTCTTTGAGAACGAAAAGTGGCTGTATAAATCATTTCCAACGACCTGGCACCGTTGTTTTTGCGACCTGGAAGGGAGGGAGGGAGGACAGGAAGGGGGGGGGATGATAACATACTTCTTGCCAAACGCTTCCAGATGGGATTACTTCGTTACGAACCTGCTTTAAACAAATACATTCTGCGATATACCGTACTTAATTTTCAACACTACTGCTTTCTTGCTAGGGTACTCAGTAATGGTTACCTACAGTACGTGGGTAGAACAAAATAATGGTGAGTAAATATGAATACTAGCAACTCATACTAGTGCAGTGGCCAGTTGCCTCAATTTATTTTACCTGGGCTGGTAAATGCAATGCACCACGTGCTTTTCCACATTTCTGCAAGCACTAACCCCGTGAGGGGAGATATACTGTACACTTATAAAGAGCAAAGCCCACATATACAGGGATATGCACCTACGCAGAGAGAGAGAGAGAGAGAGAGAGAGAGAGAGAGAAAGGGAAAGGGACTTAGCATTTAATGAAGCTGATGGCAGATTCAGCGTTGGCAGGGCGTTCTCCTCAAGGCCTATTTGATTTTTTGGAATAGGCAGTTTGAGAAGTTCATATTTTAGATTTCTTTTATAAGCACTTTGATCAAAGTGAAGGCTGCAGATGCGAGCAGTATTCGGATTAATTGTGTCTTTCCTCTTGCACGGATGAATCCACTTACGTCTAATCTCTTCATCTTTGGGGAAAATATGGAAAGTTATATCCCCACCTTTCTTCAGTAAAGAGTTACAGCCAAACAATGCACAATTGGTAGGCATTACTTCACTGGGCACATACAATGGAATAAAGTGCAGGTGACAGAGGTGACCTGTTTGGCGCCGTGACTTCTGAGCAACTGAGTCTACTTCTCACTATATGGCAACCCCTTCTCGGAACACCTCACCTGGTGTCTTCACCATGACGTCATGCGCAAACGCGACGCGTTTTGGGGTCGATATGGTTAGACCCTGTATGTATATGGGTCCTGGTCTGTTCCATATAAACTGGCGGAGAGAAACCTGTATTTTCCTTCCTAAGTCTGGGTCAAACGCAGAACGCAGGTGACCTTTGAAGGATTATCCCCCTCTTTCCTCAAGCCCTTCCCTTCTCCCTACTCTCCTGAGAAAGAAAGAGAGAGAGAGAGAGAGAGTGTGTGTGTGTGTATGTGTTCTTACCTTACCTAATTGTTCTTACCTAATTGTATCTTTACAGGAATGAGTCAAGCTCGTACTGTCCCGTGTCTTAAACCATATTTATCGTACATATCCTTAAATTTGTGAATTGTTTTGGCACACACTATTTCATTCGGTAGTGCATTCCATTGATCAATTGCTCTGTTTGGGAAACTGAATTTCCTTACGTCTTTATCACCTCTCTTCTTATGCAGTTTTTTGCAGTGTCCTCTTGCTGATGCTTCTCCATATGTTAAGTAATCATTTATGTCTATTTTCTCCTTTCCTGATATGCATTTATATAGCATTATCATGTCACCTCTTTTCCTTCTCTCCTGTAGTGTTGGTAGATTCAGTTTATTTAGTCTTTCTTCGTAGCTTAGGTCCCTTAAGCTTGGTATCCATCTTGTAGCGGCCCTTTGAACTTTTTCAATCTTGTCTATGTGCTTTTTGAGATGAGGACTCCAGACTACTGATGCATATTCCAGGGTTGGTCTAATGAATGATGTTATTATCCTTCTTAGCATGTCTTCATTTATGTATGTGAATGCTATTCTCATATTTGCAAGCAGTGTATACATGTTCCGTACCTTCTCGCTGATGTGGTCAGCCGGAGATAGTCTGTTATTGATAATCACACCTAGGTCTTTCTCTCTTTCTGATGTGTATAGGGTTTTATTTCCTAACTTATAATCCCAATCAGGTCTTTTTCCACTTTTACCAAACTTGATTACATGACACTTGTCCACATTGAATTCCATTTGCCATGTACTACTCCATTCATGAAGTTTATTTAATTCTTCTTGTAGCTCTTTACAAGAGTCTGTGTTAGTAATTCTCCTTTGTATTTTTGCATCATCTGCAAACATATTCAGATAGCTCTCATTTCCAGTGTTACTGTTTATATCATTTATATACACTAAAAACATGATTGGTGCCAGCACTGAACCCTTTGGTACTCCACTAGTCACTTCTTTCCATGATGAGTAGTTTCCTCTTAGTACTGTCCTCATTTCTCTTTTTATGAGAAAGTCTTGCATCCAACAAAACAGTTTGCCTCGAATTCCTCCTTGATGGTACAGTTTCCATAAAAGTCTTTGGTGTGGTACTGTGTCAAAAGCTTTCTTGAAATCTAAATAGATACTGTCCACCCATCCTTCCCTTTCCTGTATTGTTTGTTACTCTGTCATAGTAGCTCAACAGATTAGTAACATATGATTTTCCTTTTCTGAAACCAAACTGTCTTTCTGTTATCATACTGTGTTCTTCTAGATGATTTACCCAAGCTTTTCTTATAAGTTTTTCTAATACCTTGCTTACAACACTGGTCAGTGATACTGGTCGGTAGTTGAGTGGATTTTGTCTATTTCCTTTCTTGAATAAGGGGACAATATTTGCTTTTTTCCAAATATCAGGTAGTTTACCTTGACTCAAGGATTTCTTGAAAATTAAAAATAATGGTTTACATAACTCCATTGCACATTCTCGTAATACCCAACATGAGATTTCATCAGGACCACTTGCTTTTCCTCTATCTAATCTACTTAACTCCTCCTGTATTACTTTTTCTGCTATTTGTATATCTGGTAGTATGTATGGACATGCGTGTTCCACATAGTCCCTCTCAAAATTTTTTTCTTCTGTAAAAACTAATTGGAAATTCTTATTTAGTGCTTCACAAATATCTTTCTCTTGTGTATAAGTGATTCCCTCGTCCGTAATGGATTGTATTATATCTTTTACTTTAGTTTTGCTTCTGATATAGCTGTAAAACAGCTTTGGTTGATCACTACTTTTATTTATTATATCCTCCTCAAACTGTTTTTGGGCTTCCTTCCTTATTCTTGTATAGTCGTTTCTTGCCTGTTTGTAATTATTATACGCCCTTTCACTATTGTGTCTTCTGTATCTATTCCACAACAAATCTCTTCTTTCTTTTGATTTTTTACATTCTGTATTGAACCATTTCTGTATTTTCTTATCTGCTTCTTTGTGCTGTGGGATGTACTTCTGGACTCCTATTTCATAAAATTCACAAAAATTTTTATATACAGCATTTAAATCTTGCCCTCTAAGCTCATTTTCCCAATCAACTTCTAAGAAATACTTCTTTAGGTCTTGATAATTTCCCTTTTTATAGTTTAGGCTCTTTTTGTAACTATCATTGCTGTTTACTATGTCATATGCTATCCTGAAGTTATAATTCAGTACTGCATGATCGCTTTTGCCGAGTGGAGGGTGATATATTAAACTGTCAATATCATTTTCTTGCCTTGTAAATATTAGATCTAGCACTGAAGGTACATCAAGTCCTCTTTTTCTGGTGGTTTCCCTCACATGTTGCGCTAAGAAAAACTCTTGTACGAGATCCAGGAGCTTTTGATCCCAACAGCTTTCTTGGCTATTTATACTCGTATCTAGAGTATTCCAATTTATATTTGTATTGAAGTCCCCAGTTAGTATAATTCTTTCCGATTTCTCTTCCATTTTATGTAGCAATGATCTTACACTCTGAATTGTACTCTCTGCCAGGTCCTCATGTTCAAATCTTTCCCATGTGTTTGATCTGGGTGGCATGTACAAATTGGCTACAATTACTTTACCTTCAGATGTGTCGATCTCTACTGCAATCAGTTCTACTTGTGATGGTATATCTAGTTTTATTTCCTTGACTTTTAGATTTGTCTTAGTTAATATTATAATTCCTCCTCCTTTTTTTAAATATCTGTCTCTTCCCCATATATTGTATTCCTCTAAGTTTAGTATGTCATTTGATATCCTTGGTATTAATTTTGTTTCAGTTAGGCATATTATTTGTGGTTCATTTTCTCTGACATAATCATTCATCTCTAGTAATTTAGATACCATTCCATCCACATTTGAGTACATCAACTTTATCATCTTGTTTATATACTTGTCATGACATGGTTCTACTACCTTCCTCCTTTTTCTTCCATCCTGTTTGTGTACCACTTTCGTACCTGCAATCCTATTACTTTGTAAAAAAATTTCTTCTTCTCCTCTTCTGATCTTCCCTCATTTTTTGTTTTTGCTTCCTCCCTTTTCTCTTTCAGTAATTCCAGTTCCTCTTGTGTTAGGCATCTTTTTATCCATACATTTTTGAACTCCTCTTTTTCCTTAAGATTCTTTGCATTTTTTAGTATCTCTTCCACAGTGTTTACACTCTGGAAAGTCACCTTTAGAGGTCTTGTCTTGCTTTTCTCGTATTTCCCTGACCTTTTGTGTTCCTCTATGTCTTTAATACAGATTTCCTCTTGCTTTTCTCGTATTTCCCTGACCTTTTGTGTTCCTCTATGTCTTTAATACAGATTTCCTCTGATACTTCTTTCAGTAAGCTCATTACATTTGCCATCTCCTTTTTGTCTCTTGTGATCTTGTTTTTAACTTCATCCTCTTCTATACCAGTGATTACTATTGATTTGTTTATCTCTACTGAATCTCTGACTAACTTTGGATTGTTTTGGATTATTCTTTTCACCTCCTTTTTAATGCTTTTTTCCTCCACCCTTGTTTCTAAGTCTTTCTTTACTTTCACCATTTCAGCATACGTGGTTTCTACATCATTTTTGTAGCTTTGCACAGCTTCATTTACTTGTGTTATCTTCTCCTCAATATCACTGCTCTGGTCAATAAGACTGCTAACTTGCCTAATTGTCTCTGTGTCATTTTTGACCTCTTCCATAACACTCTCGTGATTGACTACTGTACTTGCCATTTCACTCATTTTCTTCCTAAGTGTAGTCAATTCCACGGTTAGTTCACTGATGGTTGTGTCTTTCTTATTGGCCTCCCTTCCTAGTTTTTCTATTTCTTCCTTTTGCAAGTGCATTTGCTTCTTTATTTCATCAATTTCATTTTTGAAAGCCATTTCTAGTTTGTTTACACGTTCAACCAGTCTGTTGTGGGTCTCTACTTCAACCAGTTCTTGGTAGAAATCATCATTTTGCTTTTTACCTTTATCCCTTTTCTTTTCCAAATTTGTTTTACTGATGTATGTATCCATTTTGCAATACTTAAAGTGCAAAGCATATACTTACAATCTCCGTCTTGTTGTAGTCTAAACAAACCTCAGAGATGACTCAGCGTATTCTTTCGTCTTGGTTCTATTTCCTGTTTTTACAAGTCTTGTTGAAACTTATTATTTTTTTCCTTTTTATAATGAACAATCATTTAGTCTAACCTGGTACTGAGCTTGACTCATACAAAGATTCTATTTAGGTAATGCCACTGGCCGTGATGATTTGGTACGGAGCGCCGGTGTCACACGTCCGCCTAGATTGAATCCCTCTGTGTGTGTGTGTGTGTGTTTGTGTGTGTGTGTGTGTGTTTGTGTGTGTGTGTGTGTGTGTTTGTGTGTGTGTGTGTGTGTGTTTGTGTGTGTGTGTGTGTGTGTGTGTGTGTGTGTGTGTGTGTGTGTGTGTGTGTGTGCGTGTGCGTGTGTGCGCGCGCGCGCGTGTAGGTGTAGGTGCATGTGTGTGTGTCTTTATTATCTGTGGAGAGCCTTCTTCTGTGCTATCCTTGTGTTATTCTCATAGATTAGTCTTATTCCTGTTGGAGCTGCCTAGCATGGACCAAAAAGTCTACTGCAGTTATCCTGTCTTCTTGCAGTATATTCTTATGTGTAACTTTTAGCAACTTACATGATTGTTGTATTAATATTTTAAAAACTATCTAAGACAGGTTTCAAAATTCCCATTCATCTTAGACGCACACACACACACACACACACACACACACACACACACACACACATATAAAGTATATTCTCTATCAACATTTCTTATGAAAATATGTGGAACATGCTGGGACTCTTGGGTGAGTATAGCTTGAGATGAATGGTAACAAAGAAGAGGAAGGAGGGAATGCATGAGTGCAGCACCTGCTGACCCGTACCTGTTCAGGTGTGCGTTTGGCCTCAGGTCAAGATGGGTGGAGCATTTGCCCTGAGATCACATGCAGCATTTCCTGGAACGCCCTTGATGATGCTTCCCAACATCCCGCCCAGGTCACTTATAATAATGGACAACGCATCATACCACTGCAAAATCATAAATAAAGCACCAACACAGAGCTTACGAAAACAAGAATTTATAAAGTGGCTTCTTGATAAAAAAAATACTTCCCTCATAACCCTCTGCACACTAAGGCTGAGCTGCTGCACCAAGTGAAAAATAAAGAAACATACAAATAAAGACAAGCAATTGTTTGAAATTGATGAAATCGCCAATAATCCTGGTCACCAGGTGCTGCGGCTTCCTCCCTATCATTGCCAGCTCAATCCCATAGAGCTGATTTGGGCTCAGGTCAAGGATGATGTGAGGAAGAGAGACTCAAATTCTTCTCGAAAATTACGAGTGATCGAAGAGCTGACGAGAAATGCGATAAAAAATGTAACAACAGAAAACTGGCAGAAAAAAAAAAAAAAGAATTTATGAGAAATGACATTGTTTTAAACCACATGGTAGAAAATTTTGTTATCAATATATCGAGCGAGTCCAGCAGCGAAGAAGATGAATAAACAAGTGTTGTGTGAGGTGTCTTATGTATACTTATTGTAAACAAGAGCTGTAAATATAAGCCATATACATGCATTGTTTCATATTATACAAGAGAGAGAGAGAGAGAGAGAGAGAGAGAGACAGGGAGGGAAGGAGGAAAGAACAGAGATTGAGGTAAGGGAGAGAGAAACATTCCCTTTTCCTATTCATCACACACACACACACACACACACACACGAGAAGGGAGAGAGAGAGGGTAATGAATATTTCACCATTTTTTTTATATAAAACTCTATCTTGATAGAAGCTATTTTCAGCAAATCATATGACTGATATTTTAATACTTATAAGGGTTCACCATTTCGCGATGAATTGGTGATTTTCTTAGGTTTGCCAATCAGGATAGAGCTCGTAATAATGCCTTCAAATTACACAAATTCATGTTTGGATTGGATGTAGGTATAATTAATAATAGGTCAGAAAATAAAATATGATTGCTATATTTGAATATTAGACAATAAACAGTTCAAATCTCTCTCTCTCTCTCTCAGGAGAGGAAGGAGAAGGGTAGGGCTGGAGAAAGAGTCAGGTGAGGTCACTTTAATCCCTTTGTACGGGCACCTGTGTACTTCTTCCGCCACTTTATATGGAACAGAGTATAGTGAATAACACAATGTACAATAATCCCTCTAATATCCAAACGCCCAATATCCGAACATCCCCACTAACCGGACATAATCGTCCCAGGATCCAACATTGCCAAAATGGTCCAGAAAAAAAAAAAAACAAACACGAAATTTTCCTGCCCGTAATTTGAACTTGCCGTGCGCGGCACGGGACAGCATTGTTGTGGCGCGTCATTCCTCCGACATCCAATAGAGCGCCGCTGCATCCTTCCCACTTTCCGCCTGTCTCACCGCGAGTGCACACTCGTCATTATGGCTGCCCACGTGCTCGCTTTTGTGGTGGTGCCTTACCTGCTGCAGGCACTCCTGCTGCTCTCGGGCCTCCTATTAGTGTGTGTGATGATGGCCCCGCTGCCTGAGAAGAGGAAGAGAGTGGTGTTGACTCTGGAAAAGAAACAGGAGATATTGGAGAAAGTAGATGCGGGGTGATCTTCTTCCCGCATCCTCCGCGAGTTCAACCTGGCCCGATCTACTTTGTTCGATATCAAGAGATCCCGAGACAAACTCATGCAGTACACGGCTGACTTCTCGTCGAGAAGCAAACACAACATGGAGAGGAAGGTGATGTTTACTCCCAAGTTTGTTGAAATCGACCGCTCCACGTTGATTTGGTATCGACAGCAATGTGCTGCTGGTGTGATGAAACATGGAATGGAGCTGAAGGCTGCTGCTGAGAAATTCACCAGACTTCACGACGCCTTAGACTTCAAGGCATCCGAGGGTTGGCTCTTTGCATTCAAGTTACGGCATGGCCTTACCAACTGTAAAGCTCATGGCGAAGCTTTGGACACTAACGAGGATGGAGTTGACGAGTTTCGGCGCAAGGTGAAGGGCTTGTTCGACAGGGAGGGCCTCACTCTCGGTCAAGTCTACAATGCTGACGAAACTGGCCTATTCTATCGCTCTTTGCCAACAAACACTAGCCGAGGAGACGGAGAAGCATGTACCTGGCCGCAAGCTCTCCAAGGAACGGATATCTGCTTTGTGTTGTGCCAATGCTAACGGCATGCACCGGCTTAAGCCCGTTGTTGCTGGCCGTGCAAAGCAGCCTTGGTGTCTTCGTGGGGTGATGGATGTCCTTCCTGTCGTCTGGTACCATTCTTTGAAGGCATGGTTTACAGCCCAGATCTTCAAAGACTGGTTCCACCGCCACTTCGTCAAGGAGGTCATCAATTACCAGACGAAGACACTGGGAATCCCGCGCGACCAGGTAAAGGCCCTCCTTCTCCTCGACAATGCACCTGTCCACCCGTGCGACAAGGACTTGGTTGCTGAGAATGGCCGTATTAGGTGCATGTTTCTGCCACCTAATACGATTGCTCTCATCCATCCAATGGACCAATGAGTGATCGTGGCAACAAAGCGCCTATACCGACGGAAGCTCCTGGACGAGGTGATGGTTGTTCTCGAGGATGAGGACGAGCACAGGGAGGGACGGGACACACGAGGCCAGCGGACTTTGGAAAACCTTCGCCGCTACAACATCAAGTCTGCACTCTACAACTGGGCTAGTGCATGGCAGGAAGTCCCTGTCAAGACTCTGGAAAATGGTTGGTCTCGCCTGCTTCTTGGAACGGATGTGAAGTACGATTTTCTAGGGTTTGACGTGAATGACTTCCATGCACAGCTACGTACGCACGGTGACGATGTTGATGTGGACGATGTGCGTTTGTGGTTGGATGATGACGAGGGCGATCCTGGGTATCAGATATTGTCTGATATCGAGATCGCATCTTCAGCTGCAGGTGTCAGTACCGAGCTTGAAGATTCCGACGAGGAAGGCGACGATGATGCGGACTCCTCTCAGCAGGACACTACTCTAGCCATCCCCAAGCTGAGCGCACTCCGGGAACACCTGGAGTTCGTCCTTGACTACCTGGAACACCCGGACTGCGACAGGGAGATGGGGCCCTTGAGACTTGTGGAGGAAGTGCGTGCTTTCACGCAGCGCATCATCAATCATCAGAATCGTCGGTCCTTGCATCAATCAACGATTGACAGTTTTTTCAGGCCCATGACTCCTGCTGTGCCCAGCCCTGGCTCCACTCCGTTGCCTCCCCAAGACAGGCCCTCAGGCTCCGAGCCACAGCCTAGCACATCAGCCACGGTGGAGTCACTGCTCGACGTGAGTTTGCGTCTCTTCAGAGTCGTCTGCAGTGGGTACGCCATCACCACGACCCAGCGACGCACCCCTAGGTCACCTGCCAGTGATACTCTCAGACTCTGACAGTGATTAGACAGCAAGAACTTCTCCATTAGACCACACGGAATTTACAGTGTTGTGCAGTGAAAAAAATAGTGCGTTGTGTTAAGGATTTACAGTTGTGAGTAAAAAGACTAATTTGGAACAAAATTTAACGTAAATAGACTTGTTTGTTTTTTTAGAAAATTATTAGAAGAATGGGAAAAGTTAAAGTGCAGAGTGCAACACTTAGTAAGTTACAACAGAGCATTAGTTAGACAAGAGTGCGCACTGTGAAGAGAACGGACTTCTGAGTGCGATTGACTAAGTTCAGTGCAAGACTTCATGAACAGTGTACTGGAAGTGCTTCAGGAAATCCTTCTTACTGTCAGAGTCCGAGAGGAGGCGGTTATTCATCGAGGTGGCCATGGACTTGCTGTAAGTAGGCAGAATGTTTCATACTGTACTTTTTTTCCATACTATACTTACCTCAAAAACCTCATTTCACTCTTTAATGTCCTTTATTGGTGTGAATAGGGTGTTAGGAGCTATGCATGTGCAGTAGGAAGGTGTTTTTCTGAGTTGGGCTAGGTTAGGGTCCATAAGTACCAGTCCAGGAGCCAGTAACCAGAATGTTTAATATTGTATGAACCTACTTCTAAACCCTCATTTTATGCTTCTTTTGCATTTATTTCAGTCATTTATGTGCCTTATTGGTGTGATTTGGGTCTTAAATAGGTGCTATGCATGTCCAGAGTGAGTTGTATAGGTGTTTCTCTGACTTAGGATCCATAAGTACAAGTCCATATGCTGGGGCCCAATATCCGGACAGGACCAGTATCCAGACCTGCCTATGACCCTATTACGTCGGATATTGGAGGGATTACTTATTGTTATTATTATTATTGTTATTGTTGTTGATGTTGTTATGATTATTATTATCATTTATTTATCTATTTCCAGATGCCTTAATCCCATATGGGGTGGCCACAAACAAATCGCCTCCACGTCACCCTGTCCCCCGCCATTTCACTGCCCTGCTCCCAATTCACACACTCCTCTCTCATAGACCTCTCCACTCCATCCCTCCATCTCATCCTTGGCCTTCCCCTCCCCCTCTCCCCCTCCACCTCACTTACGTACACTCTCCTCATCAGTCTTTCACTCTCCTTCCTCTCCACATGGTCAAACCACTTCACTGTGTTTCTCCTAATGCTTCCTATCACATCCACATCCACACCACGCTCCTTCACATACTCATTTGGCAGTCTGTCTCTCCATGTGACTCCACAAGCTCTTCCCAAATAACTTATTTCCACTGCTCTCACTCTTGTCTTGTGTCCCTCAAACAACGTCCAAGCTTCACTTACATACGTTAGAGTTGGTATTACAATACAGTCATGTAATAACTTTTTCACTTCCATGCTCACTTCCCTGTTTCTTATCCCTGCCTTCAAGGAACCAGCAACCTTTCTTCCTTGTTGTACTCTTTCAAGCATTTCACCCTCCAAACTTCCATCCTTACTCATCACACTACCCAAGTACAGTACTTTAATGTACTTACATTTTCCATTTCCTCATCATCCAACATCACTGTACATTCACTGACTTCACCTCTCTCGAAGTCCATAACTTTATTCTTCTCTACATTCACCTTTAGATTCCGTTTCTAACACTGTCCCAAAGTCATTCACCAAGCCTTGCAGCTCCCCTTCATCTTCACTTAACAAAACAGTATCATCTGCAAACAACAGCACAGGGAGTTTCCAAACACTGCCATCTCTCATTAGAGCCGCTGCAACATCTACTGTCCTACCTTGTATCTCTTTTATAACCCCATCCTTATACAGACTGAACAACCATGGAGACATGACACATCCCTGTTTCAATACAACCATCAAATAGAAAAGTTCACTCAGTTCACTATCCACACGCACTGCAGCCTTAGCACCCTCATACGTACTCTTCACAGCATTCAAGAACGTCCCATATACTCCATATATTCTTAGTACTTTCCACAATCCTTGTCTATCCACCCTGTCATATACTTTTTCCAAATCCATGACAGCCACGTATAACTTCTTTCTCTTCTTTAGAAACGTTTCCACTAATGATCTAAGAATGAATATCTGATCTACACTCCCACTTCCCTTCCTAAAGCCTCCCTGTTCTTCTCCAACTAATTCCTCTGTGTTTTCCCTGACGCTATCAAAAAGTATCCTACCACAAAATTTTCCTTTTATACTAAGAAGACAAATGCCCCTATGATTACCACACACTTCTTTCTCCCCTTTTCCTTTGTACGGGGGAATAATTATATCTGACTTCCAATCCTCCGGGACTCTACCTTCCTCCCAGGCCAAGCTGCATATCTTCCACATCCATTCTACTAATCTTTCTCCCCCATGCTTCAGCATTGCACCAATCACTCCATCAATTCCAGGGGCTTTCACCATTTTGACTTTCTTATTTGCTGCCTCAACTTCCATCCCACTGATTTCTTCCTCTCTTCTCACATCCCTCCGTCTCCCAGCCATTCCCCAGCCACTTATACTCGCATTGCTTTCATTCTGTATGTTCAACAGTTCCTTAAAATGTTCTCTCCATCTGCTCACTTTTTCTCGCTTCTCCACTGGTAAGGGAGAAAAAAAAAAGTAAAAAACTACGAAAAAGAGGGGGCCATAAAGTAAATACTGTTATGCCGGGAAGATTGGGGTAGTGTTTTATATCAGATGTCGAGAACCTTCTGGAAAATAAATATTTTGTAGTTTAAGCTAATGTTTCCATCTCGAGATGTGAGGAACATTATGGAAATTTCGACATATCTTGTTTTATTTTCGTTCTATCATACCTTAGGAATGAGTTCTTGTCATTATTGCTCTTGTATATTGTTAGCTGAGGTGTATTATTGTGTGAGAAAATGTGAGTTCTTTCCAAGGATATAGAATGTGCATTATTGCTTCAGAAAATGTTAGTTCTTTGCTAGAATAATCTGGATTGCACTAATAGAAGCCAGGGGAGTTTATAAATGGGCCAGCCTGGACTGGGATGTTCAAAAGATCGTTGCGAGACGCCGCTATGATCATCGTAACGCGCTCATAGCGGCCATCTTTGATCGTGAGCTACGACAACCGCTAAGGTGTATCTTCTAACGCTCGCGGCAACGCTCGTAGCTCACGATGATCCGATCGTAAAATCCGTTCCGTTCCGTTCCTATCGTTCATAATGCAACCCAGCTAATAGTCGCTCTGCCAATCAGAAGAGAGATTTCATAAACCTTGAAAGATTGTGGTCCAATCAAAGTGGAGTTTCAAAATGTTAAATACACTTATCCAAGCGCGCCATTACATCACTCAAACAACTATGATATTCACCCCAAGACATACAAGACATGACAAGTGACGAGTCCTCTACCAAACGAATTCGTCGAGCAAATTTTACACATGAGATGATGGCGTTAACACAGGACTGGCTCGACAGACAGTGCTGAAGAACAATCACATCACCATGGGTATAACTATAGAGTAGGGTGAAAGATCCACATCATATTAACAAAACATAGTGATAATTTTGAAAATATCAAGATCCAGACTGAGACCCTTCTACCTGAATAAACTATACAGTATATCATTGGCTTCACACTGTATCATTACAACTCCCACTGACCTAAACCATGTTTTAATGAACAGTGCATCGGTCTGCATTTTTACAGATGTAAGGGGGCACGATAGCTCAGTGGTAAAGCATCAAGCTCGTAATCGGGGGATTGCGAGTTCGAGCCTTGCCCGGGACTGCCGTGCCTGGAGTGGTAGGGCGCTCCTATAACCTAGCGGGGCTATATGATTCAAAACAGGGTCTAGTTCGGGGGAACGCCATTTCTCCATTTACAGATGTAAGCAGCAGAAACGAAAAATTCCCCCTCTTTGCTTACCTCTTGGCATCTTAACTTCCTTAAGAGATTTTCTGTACAACACGTGTGCCACTCTTAATTATTCTGCTCACATGTCCCTGTGTTAAGCCTAATGTGTCTGCCAACACACTCTGAAATGAACCACTTGCATAAAATCTGAATGTCATTAACACTTGCAAATGACATGGCACAGCACGGGATCTTCTTGTCGCTGGTCCAACTAGTGGTTCAACTCTTGCACACCAGTGAAGGAGTTCTTGTCTGGGAAACCTATAATATCTCACCAAATGTTCGCCACTGTAAGCAAATGGATCCATTATGTCTCTGTAGTTCCTCTCAAATATCGCTCTTCGTAATGCCAGTTCTACCTGTAAAACCACTTGTAACTCCATCTTCGTTCACAGAAAAGGGTAAATAAACAAACTTAGCATCACATGATTCGGTTTATTTATTAGAGAAACATCCACTATGCGACACTACGATCAGCTTAATTAACCGCCTGACCAGTCTACGTGTCATTCTCAACATATCAACTAATCTTACGTTTGCAACAACTGGTGTCAGGAGTGGAACGCAATCCTCCGGTGTGACAGTTGGTGTCAGGAATGGAACGAATCTTAAAATTGTAACAATTGATGTCAGGACTGGAACGAATCCTATGTCTGTTACAACTGGTGTCAGGAGTGGAAGGAATCCTGCGTTTGTAACAACTGGTGTCAGGAGTGGAAGGAATTCTGCGTTTGTAACAACTGGTGTCAGGAGTGGAAGGAATCCTGCGTTTATAACAACTGGTGTCAGGAGTGGAAGGAATTCTGCGTTTGTAACAACTGGTGTCAGGAGTGGAAGGAATTCTGCGTTTGTAACAACTGGTGTCAGGAGTGGAAGAAATCCTGCGTTTGTAACAACTGGTATTAGGAGTGGAACGAATCCTACGTTTGTAACAACTGGTGTCAGGAGTGGAACGAATCCTGCGTTTGTAATACTATATGTTACTGTACTTTCTTTCATGGCCAATTTTCCATGACTTCCAAAAACCGGGCGAATATAAAAAAAACTCTTACATGAAGAGTGGAATGGAATCCTCCTGAAATGAAGAGCAAGCATAGGCACTGCTGACTGTGACCAATAAATAAATATAAAATATACCTTTCTAAATTTTTGGGATGGAATAAAGAGTCGATGGCTGAGGAGCATGCTGTGGACATGACTTAAGTCCTGTGACTTCATGAAGGTCTTTGATAAGGTGATTAATGTATGGTTGGTGGACAGCATAACAGTGATGCCATCGCTTGAGAGATTTTTTATTTATCTTGAAAATTTAACGCCGAGATTGATAACTTGAAAGAGAAAAGGAAATAGTAGCAAACCTATAAACAAATAAAAGAATAAATAAAAAACAAGAGAGAGAGAGAGAGACCTATTACAATATGTGGTATAGATGGAATCACTCAGTAGACAGAGTATCTCAATAATGTGTGGAAAATATAGTAACAAATTATGGAAGTGAAGTGGAAGATGTGGAAATTCTAGCTTTCCCTAAATTAATCTTTGTCTTTGTCATAGGTCAACCCAGATTAGATGAAATTAGGTTAGATAGATGCAAGAAACCCTTTTTTATGGCATTAAGTAAGTACTATTTGTTGTGGTTAAGATGGTGTTGGAGAGGGTCGCTTCCACGTCGGCGCTGGCAAGCTAGACGACCTCGCTGCTAGATAATGGAAAACGCCATTTAACTCCCTCACTACCTCCTGAAAGTAGGACGGTGGCCTGCAGGCAGAAGGGAGAGCGGGCAACATCAGCCTGAACTGGCTTTTCAAATAGTACTACTGGTTGAGAATAAAGATTTGTTTTCATATGTAGCAGCAGCACTGAGTGTAGCCCAAAATTCATCTGAACGTGAACCCGGTGGACTGTAAACTCAAATTGCACTTCTCCCACAGTTTACCATATTTCTTTCAGCAAAGAGAGAGGGCATTGAGGAACATTTATATAACCAGACAACGGAGCCATCCAGTTATACTGATGCTATTGCATGAAGGTGCTCGTCCATTACCTAAAACAGAGTAGCAAGGACTCATATTCCTAAATAATTGATTTGATATCATTCGGTATGCTCTGTTTTTAAAAACTTTTTTTTTCTGAACTGTAACCTATACATACATTATTTGTGCTGTACATACATTATTTGTGCTGCACATACATTATTTGTGCTAATAACTTAGTGAGTGTACTGATGAAAAATTAATGGAATTATATAACTGCTGATTATTTGTGATGGCTTGATAATTTGAAACTGATTTTGAATGAAAAAAATCTGAAATTCATCTTGAAAATGTTGGTGTTCCTCGCTGGTACTACAGCAGTGATTATATGAGTATTAGGACCATTACTGCATTTCTGTGTTGACAAAAAAGCAACGATTTGGTGGTGAATGGGGTAATATCAGGTTAGAAGGAAGCGATGAGTGGAGTGCCACAGGGTGTGTCATTGGCCCACTGCTCTTTGCAATATACGAGTACAATAGATCAATTATTAGATTACAGGAAAAAAAAATCGACTATGCATATGACAAAATTATTCACGAAGACTCATGGTGTTAAGAACTGCTCTTAAATTACATAAGGACACTGAGGGAATGCAGGAACTATCAGAAAACTGGCTGCTGAAATTTGATCCTCAGAACTGCAAGGTACGTGAAAAATGGGAAATCTTAGGTGGAAAAGATTAAATATAGGAGATGATGTACCTTTATTTAGAAAGGGACATATTGATGATGATAGCAGGTAACGAATTAAATGTTTCCTATCATTTGACAGAAGTTAACAAGTAATCTAAAGTCCATTCACTTGGCAGACTTTCGTTTTTTGCCACTTGTATCCCGTAGGTCAGTGTTAAAAAAAAAAATAATAATAATACTATTATGACCCTGCATCATTTTCATAACGTGACCAGCACCATATTCTGTGGTAAACTCTTTTTATAGCTGAAAATCAGCGCGGAAAAGATGGCAAGCTTAAGCTTAATTAAAATGAATAGATTACAGATATTTTTCACCTGACGACATCAGTGAAGGTCTGCCATATTGGAGGCGCTACAAAGTTACTGGCCAGACTTCTGTTGCCTTTCTGACTGTATAATCTATCTATCTATCTACTGCCACATGCCTTAATCCTGTAAGGGATGGCCACAAATTAATCGCCTCCATGTCGCCTTCTCCTCCGCCATTTCACTGCCCTGCTCCCAGCTCACACACCCCTCTCTCATATACATCTCCACTCCATCCTTCCATCTCATCCTTATAATCAAATAATAATAATAATAATAATAATAATAATAATCTATATTATAATGATCTGATTTCTGTATGTTTGTTGGTGTCTTGGTTTGTTTGTTACCTCGCCACAGGAAATGTAGCGCAAGTTTTTGTTGGAGCAAGGTACCAATAAAATGCTCTGTCTTGAAGAATACAATAATTTCCAGTCCAATCGGGCCACCGGTTCCCGAGTTATGACTTATTTCTGAAGATAGGAAGTGGCTTGACATCGAGTGGAGGCCACCGAAAGCGGCCTCTCGGCAAGTAATAATAATAAAAATAATAATCATCATCATCATCATCATAATAATATCCTGTAAAGTGTCCTTGGTGAGCGCTTGCCGAGCGAGCAAGCGCCATGTTATCACCATCAACACATAGCACAAACTCTAATGTAAAATGGTAGGCTGAATCTCCGATATTTAATTGCTAAAGATGATGCCAAAAACAGTGTTACGAGGGAAAATCTTTTTAAATTTGATAACGTAGTTCAGGCGTTCAGCAATTATAGCCAAACACTCCTTTGGAAAACTCGAGATTCCAAGGGGTTCCTACACATTTATAGGTGAGTTTCTAGTTGATAACAAAATTTATTGAATGAATATATCATATGTAGAAAGAATTTCAACTGTGTGTCACATAGGAGCAAAGGTATAGCTTCTGCCGCTCATTTCCAAACTAAAGAGTAAACATCGCTCACTAGCTAACAATAATAATAATAATAATTAATGTCTTTCCCCGGAAAACACCTAACTAAAAATACGAACAAGAAGCCTCGGACCAGGACTGACCAAAAGTTGACGACTCAGGACCGAACAAAGGACATGATACGGATGGTGACGTGGAATGTAAGGGGTGCAAATGGTGAGGTGAAAGAGAGAGAGAGAGATTGTCCAGGTGCTTGAGGGTGCGAAAGAGGATGTATGTGGATTAACTGAAACTAAATGGAATGGTGAGAGTGTGAGAGAATGGGAGTAAGGATGGGGTATATGTGCAGGAGTAGGTGAGAATGAGAGGGCAAAAGAAGGAGTGTGTATTGTTGTGAATAACAGATGGAGGGAGAACATAAGACAGTATGGATCAGTTGGCTCAAGGATTGTGTGGGTAAGACTGAAAGTTGGACTACAAATGTGGGCGATTGTGTACATGTATGCACCGATGCAAGATAGTGCAAGCACAGTAAGAGAAGAGTTCTGGACAAATGTGGAAGCGTGCATGGAAAAGTTTGAAAAGAATGAGCGAGTGTTTTTGACTGGTGATATGAATGGTAAAGTAGGGAATGTGAAGGTGGATGGAGTAGTTGGTGAGTGGGATGTGCCTGCTGCGATAGATGAGAATGGCAATGCGTTAGTGGACATTTGTGCCGGGAAGGGGTTGGTGATAGCCAATACCCTCTTCAGGCACAAAATGATCCACAGGTATACATGGCGAGTCTTGAGACGGGTGGATGATGAACTGAATGAAAGGAAGGCAATGATTGATTATGTGTGTGTAGATGAAAGGATGCGAAGATGTGTAATGGATGCAAGAGCATAAAGAGGTTGGGGGAGTGGATTTTCTGACCACCACTTGGTGGTGATCAGAATCAAGGTCCAAGAAAAATTGAGAAATAGAAGAAGGGAAGGACGGGAGGAAGGAGTAGATGCAAGGAGAGTGGAAAGGTTACAAGAGGATGAGAAAAAGGCAGAATATAAGAAAGAAGTGGAGGAACGATTGGGTAAATATGAACTGGAGCAGATGGGGGACGTGGAAGATGTGTGCAAGATACTCACAGAAGAAATATGTGCAGCACGTGAGGTTATGTTTGGGGTGAAGAGAAGACGGAAGGGGGTGCAAGGAACAGCATGGTGGAATGAAGAGGTGAGACAGGCTGTGGCACAAAAGGAAAAAGCATATAATGAATGGATGAGAAATAGGGGCATGGAAGAAGTTAAGAGACGGAAGAGAGAGTTATATGAGGAAATGAAGAGAGAGGTGAAACGATTAGTAAGAGAGAGTAAGAAGAGAGTGGATGAGGAACTTTAAAGGAATTTGAGTGACAAGTGAAGGGAACGTAAGAAAATATTTTGGAAAGAGGTAAAGAGAGTCGGACAGGGTGGCAATGAAGTTAGTAGGGATGTGAAAGATAAAAATGATAGATTACAGTTGAGAAGGGAGAAAAAGTGAGCAGATGGACAGAACACTTTAAGGAATTGTTGAACATACAGAATGAAAGTAATGCGAGTATAAGTGGCTGGGGAATGGCTGGGAGTAGGAGGGAGGTGAGAAGACAGGAAGAAATCAGTAGGATTAAAGTTGAGGAAGCAATGAAGAAAGTCAAAATGGGGAAAGCCCCTGGAATAGATAGAGTGTGTGGTGAAATGCTGAAGCATGGGGGAGAGATAGTCGTAGAATGGATGTGGAAGATGTGCAGATTGGCCTGGGAGGAAGGTAGAGTACCGGAGGTTTGGAAGTCAGGTATAATTATTCCCTTGTAAAAGGGAAAAAGAAGTGTGTGGTAATCATAGGGGCATTTGTCTTCTTAGTGTAATAGGAAGAGTATACGTTAGAATACCTATTGACAGAGTCAGGGAGATAACAGAGGAATTAGTTGGAGAAGAACAGGGAGGCTTTAGGAAAGGAAGAGGTTGTGTAGATCAGATATTCATTCTTAGATCTTTAGTGGAAAAGTTCCTAGAGAAGGGAAAGAAGTTGTATGCAGCCTTCATGGATTTGGAGAAAGCATATGACAGGGTGGATAGACAAGGATTGTGGAAAGTATTAAGAATATATGGAGTAGATGGGAAGTTGTCGAATGCTGTGAAGAGTATGTATGAGGATGCTAAGGCTGCACTGCATGTGGATAGTGAACTGAGTGAGTTTTTTTATTTGAAGGTTGGGTTGAAACAGAGATGTGTCATGTCTCCATGGTTGTTCATTCTGTATATGGATGGGGTTATAAAAGAGATACAAGGTAGGGCAGTTGATGTTGGATTGGCCCTAATGAGAGAGGGCAGTGTTTGTAAACTCCCTGTACTGTTGTTTGCAGATGATACAGTTTTGTGAAGTGAAGACAATGAGGAGCTGCAAGGCTTGGTGGATGAGTTTGGGAGAATGTGTAAGAAACGGAATCTAAATGTGACTGTAGAGAAGAGTAAAGTTATGGTCTTTGAGAGAGGTTAAATCAGTGAATGTACAGTGAGGTTGGATGATGAGGAAATGGAAAATGTGAGTACATTAAAGTACTTGGATAGTGTGATGAGTAAGGATGGAAGTTTGGAGGGTGAAGTGCTTGAAAAGGTACAACAAGGAAGAAAGGTTGCTGGTTCCTTGAAGGCAGTGATAAGAAACAGGGAAGTGAGCATGGGAGTGAAAAAGATATTATATGACAGTATTGTGATACCAACTCTAATGTATGGAAGTGAAACTTGGACGTTGTTGGAGGGACACAAGTCTAGAGTGACAGCAGTGGAAATGAGTTATTTGAGAGGAACCAGTGGAGTCACATGAAGAGATAGACTAACAAATGAGGGTGTGAAGGAGCGTTGTGGGGTGTATGTGGATCTGATAGGAAGCATTAGGAGAAACACACTGAGGTGGTTTGGGCATGTGGAGAGGATTGAGAGTTAGAGACTGACGAGGAGAGTGTACAGTATGTGAGTGTGGTGGAGGGAGAGAGAGGGAGGGGAAGGCCAAGGATGAGATGGAGGGATGGAGTGGAGAGGTATATGAGTGAGGGGTGCGTGAACTGGGAGCAGGGCAGTGAAATGGCGGAGACAGGGTGACGTGGAGGCGATTTGTTTGTGCCCATCCCATATGGGATTAGAGCGTCTGGCAATAGATAATACTAATCTATCTATCTATCTATTGCCAGACGCCTCAATCCCGTTCGAGGTGGCCACAAACAAATCGCCTCCACGTCACCCTGTCCCCCGCCATTTCACTGCCCCGCTCCCAACTCACACCCCCCTCTCTCATATACCTCTCCACCCCATCCCTCCATCTCATCCTCGGCCTCCCCCTCCCTCTTCCCCCCTCCACCTCACTCACATACACTCTCTTTATCAGTTTTTCACCGTCCATCCTCTCCACATGGCCAAACCACCTCAGTGTGTTCCTCATAACGCTTCCTATCACATCCACATCCACACCACAACGCTCCTTTATATCCTAATTTGTCAGCCTGTCTCTCCATGTGACTCCACAGGCTCCTCTTAAATAACTCATTTCCACTGCTCTCACTCTTGACTTGTGTCCTTCCAGCAACGTCCAAGCTTCACTTCCATACATTAGAGTTGGTATCACAGTACTGTCATGTAGTAACTTTTTCATTTCCATGCTCACTTCCCTGTTTCTTATCACTGCTTTCAAAGAACCAGCAATCTTTCTTCTCTGCTGTACCTTTTCAAGCACTTCACCCTCCAAACCTCCATCCTTACTCATCACACTACTCAAGTACTTAAACGTACTCACATTTTCCAACTTCTCACCATCCAACCTCGCTGTACATTCACTGACTTCATCTCTCTCAAAGACCATCACTTTACTCTTCCCTACGTTCACCTTTAGATTCTGTTTCTTACACACTCTCCCAAACTCATCCACCAAGCCTTGCAGCTCTCCTTCATCTTCACTCAACAACACAGTATCATCTGCAAACAACAGTACATGGAGTTTCCAAACACTACCCTCTCTCACCAGGGCCACTCCAACATCCACTACCCTACCTTGTACCTCTTTTATTACCCCATCCATGTACAGATTGAACAACCATGGAGACATGACACATCCCTGTTTCAACCCAACAGTCAAATAGAAAAATTCACTCAGTTCACTATCTACACGCACTGCAGCCTTACCACCATCATACATACTCTTCACAGCATTCAACAACTTCCCATCTACTCCATATATTCTTAATACTTTCCACAATCCTTGTCTATCCACCCTGTCATATGTTTTCTCCAAATCCATGAAAGCCGCATACAACTTCTTTCCCTTCTCTAGGAACTTTTCCACTAAAGATCTAAGAATGAATATCTGATCTACACAACCTCTTCCCTTCGTAAAGCCTCCCTGATCTTCTCCAACTAATTCCTCTGTTCTTTCTCTAACTCTGTCAATAAGTATCCTACCATACAGTTTTCCTATTATACTAAGAAGACAGATGCCCCTATGATTACCACACACTTCTTTTTCCCCTTTTCCTTTGTACAAGGGAACAATTATACCTGACTTCCAATCCTCCGGGACTCTACCTTCCTCCCAGGCCAATCTGCACATTTTCCACATCCATTCTACTACTATCTCTCCCCCATACTTCAGCATTTTACCACACACTCAATCAATTCCTGAGGCTTTCCCCAATTTAACTTTCTTCATTGCTTCCACAACTTCTGTCCTACTGATTTCTTCCTGTCTTCTCACCTCCCTCCTCCTCCCAGCCATTCCCCAGCCACTTATACTCGCATTACTTCCATCCTCTATGTTCAACAATTCCTTGAAGTGTTCTCTCCATCTGCTCACTTTTTCTCCCTTCTCCACTAGTAATCTACCATTTTTTCTTTCACTCCCCTGCTAACTTCACTTCCATCCTGTCTTACTATTTTCACCTCTTTCCAGAACATTTTCTTACAGTCCCTCCACTTTACACTCAAGTTCCTTCCAAATTCCTCATCTGCTCTCTTCTTACTCTCTCTTACTAATGTTTTCACCTCTCTCTTTCTTTCTACGTATAATTCTCTCTTCTGCCTCTCAACTTCTTCCACGCCTGTTTCTCATCCATTCATTGTATGCTTTCTTCTTTTGTGCCACAGCCTGTCTCACCTCTTCATTCCACCACGCTGTTCCTTCCACACTCCTCCGTCTTCTCTTCATCCCACACACCACATCACATGCTGCACATATTTCTTCTGTAAATATCCTGCATACACCTTCCACGTCCCCCATCTGCTCCAATTCATATTTGCCCAATTGTTCTTCCACTTCTCTCTTATACTCTGCCTTTTTCTCATCCTCTTGTAACCTTTCCACACTCCTTACAAATACTCCTTCTTCCCGTCCTTCCATTCTTCTATTTCTCTATCCTAATTGGACCATGATTCTGGCCACCACCAAGTAGTGGTCAGAAAATCCACTCCCCCAACCTCTATAAGATCTTGCATCCATTACACATCTTCACATCCTTTCATCCACACACACATAATCAATCATTGTCTTCCTTTCATTCAGTTCACCACCCACCCATCTCATCACTCGCCATGTATACCTGTGGATCATTTTGTGCCTGAAGAGGGTATTGGCTATCACCAACCCCCTCCCAGCACAAATGTCCACTAACCCACTGCCATTCTCATCTATCTCAGCAGGCACACCCCACTCACCAACTATTGCATCCACCTTCACATTCCCTACTTTACGATTCATATCACCGATCAAAAACACTCTCTCATTCCTTCCAAATTTTTCCATGCACACTTCCAAATTTGTCCAGAACTCTTCTCTCACTCTGCTTGCACGATCTTGTGTTGGCGCATACACACACACAATCGCCCACATTTGTACAGTAACCTCGCGTCCAACACGGTAATATTGTCATGCATGGGTCACGTGTTGGACCAAAAACGTGTTGGACTAACAATAGAGCTTATGGGGAAAAATGAATTATGTCAGCAACCCTAGGAAAAGTCACCCTAAATACCTACCATATACCTATACATATATTGGTACTATTGTAATTATAATAAATGGTACTGTGCTATGAATGATAACTAACCTTTTAGGATAGTGTTGGTGGGCTTGCTGGGAATGGAAGGTGGTATCCAAGGCTGTAGGTAGACCTACTGGGTCCCCAGAGGATGGCTGCTGGCGTCAGTAGTGGGTAATGGCTGTTGCTCCTCCTCAACTTCCCTCATAAATCCTTCGAAATCACACTCAGAATCACTATCTTCGTTCACAGTCATGGAAGGTCCTGCTTCTGCCTGTCCTAGCACTCTGTAATCCTCGGCAAAGGGCATGCTTCTCACACAGTTGCCAGAGCCCCGTCTCATGACTGTGGAAAGTGATCACTGTCGCTGACTCGGTACAGAATAAGGAGAAGCAACTTTGTTTATAAACTGGTACACACGCCGATGAGAAGGGTTTCAAAACGACTGATATTCATTCTAAAATATTAATATGTATTCAGTGTCAGGCTAAATGTTCAATGCTGTAGTACGATACATTCTCTGTCGAGTCGCCTGGGTTTTGGTCACACTGTTTTGCCCGTCGTATCCTCGGCTGGAATCCATCCAGATGAATTCCAAATGCCCGTGGTATCGTCGGCAATTTTACCACGTTACCGTTCCGATTTACCATCGTATCCTTGGCAAACCTGGTATGAAGTGAAGTGTGATAGCCTTCGGTTGCCAGGATCTTGTCTTAGTTTTTTATTATGGTCCTCACGTTGGCTTCATTCATGTCGTAGGCCTTGGCAATGTCAACTTTCCTCTCCCTTTTCTTCTTCCTCTCGATGCTTTCTAGCTTGGTGGCCTGAGGGAGGTGCTGACGCTTCTTGGGGTTCTCAGAAGGCTTCCTAGGCATCGTGAGCAGGGTAAAATGCAGTAACAAGGGCAGAAAATGCAGCAAGAAAAAAGCACCTTCCAATGCGAATTATGTGACTGAGCGGCGCTGTGGCGGAAGAAATTTGAACAAGACATCACGTGACACCAGAAGCGTTTTTAATTGGGCGGCATCACGATCACATCACGATAGCGGGAGGGGAAGGCTATTTGATCAAAAGTTTTCATTGGCTATTATCATCATGGGAATGTCCAGTATGACCGTGTTGGACCAGGGGTGATCGTGTTACAGGTGAACTCTGCGGATTTCGCCCACTTCTCGGAGCTCTGTGCGTGTTATGCTAACACACTCGTGTTGCAGTAATTAAATCGTATTAAATAATACTAATTATTTGCTCTCCATGCTGGACGTGGATCATGCTGGACTAACGCGTGTTGGACGTGAGGGTACTGTATTCCAACTTTCAATCTTACCCACGCAATCCTTGACCCAACTAATCCATACTCTCTTATGCTCTTCTTCCATCTCTTACTCACAACTATACATACTCCTTCTTTTGCCCTCTCATTCTCACCTACTCCTGCACATATACCCAATCCATACTCCCATTCTCTCACACTCTCACCTCTCCATTTCGTTTCAGTTATTCCGCATACATCAACTTTCGCACCCTCAAGCACCTGGACAATCTCTCTCTCTTTCACCTCATCATTTGCTCCCCTTACTTTCCAAGTTCCGATTACCATGTCCTTTGTCCGGTCCTTGGTCATCATCTTTTAGTCAGTCCTTGTCCGAGGCTTACTGTTTGTCTTTTTAGTTAGTTGTTTTCCGGGGAATCCGCCAACCCTTTTAGTCGCCTTCTACGACAAGCAGTGATACTGGGGGAGTATTCTTGAAAAACCCCGCTACCCCCAGGAGTTATAATAATAATAATAATATGCTATTATTCTTATTCTTATCATTATTATTAATATTACTATTATTATTATTATTATTATTATTGCCACGTCCACGGCTGTCATAATGGGTAGGACAATCACTGACACCAAAGTTGACATGGCCTTGCTCTGACATAATGGGCATACACATGCAACATTTCAGCTCATTCCACCCAGCTGCATGATCTGTAGTGGATTCCCTATGTCTAGCGAAAAATCGGGCACAAAAGTGCGCGTGGCTTGTGGGCAACTGACAGCATGTATAGTTATAGTTTACACCATCTTTGTCAGCTCGTCGTTACGCGGTCTTTTTATGTATGGCACATCGAAATCAGGGGAGGTAAAATGTGAATAGAAACACACACATCCGTGCTTATTTGCATAGTATTATTGATAAAGAGCAGCACTTAGAATTCCAAAAGTTCCCCGAGATGGTCCGACATCGGGAAAGAAACAAAAATGATAATTGAAAGAGGAAAGGAGATACGTATGGCTTGTACGAGTGAAGCAAAATCTCCAGGAGAAAACCTGGATAATATCGGAATCTGTTTGGCTCATAGTGTGTCGAATGTATAATGATTTTTTCTTCTGTCTTAAAAGTAAGCTATTCCTCTGTCAAGTTTTCTGCTGGACAGCTCAGTCGCTAACTGAAGTGTGAGACAACTACTCCTGTAGATTGTATCATCTGCGTCACATGGCCTATTAGGTATTACTTATTGTGCTGACCGTAGAGTTAGTTCAAAATGTGCGGAAACTGCACAGTCACAAGAACAAAATGAAGGTGAACACTGACTTTGGATGAAAGAGCATAATTTCCCAAGAAGCTAACATTATAATCACACATTCTTCCCCACAAGATGCAGTCCAATTGTCTTTTAAACATACGGCCTTGGATTAACAACTGGTGCTGACGGCTAATCAACCTTCACTTTCACTGTCCCTTGCCCAAGAAGTGCTTTTGACGACCTTCCAAACCCATCCACAAACTTTGTCCTCGACAGAGAATGGGGTCGTTGAGAAGGCTATATAATTCACGACGTCTGGGCAATAACGAGGTAGCACATTCCAGTCACTGGACAACTTACTAATCCCATACTGATGTTCACCGATTATGGTCATTTTTCCTGCATAACGCTCTGTCTTTTGTACATCTGAGTAGCTCTAGACTGACTTTGCGATGTCTTAATAACCTCTGACATGATGAAAATTGAAATTATTTGAAGACTCTGTGCACTGCACTTCAGTGCTTACCTCCGTATCCAGCCAAAATGACCGTTCATCCAGGGCTCTTGAAAGTAGATTATTACAATGCAAACCCTCCATAGTAGGACTGATCAGAAGAACGTTTTTATATCTAAATGAGGCAGGTGTGCCCTAGGAGTACGTGGGGCCTGAACTTAGCTCTCTTCTGAGGCCCTTTAAAGGCTCTTTTACATACATACATACATACATACTTTTAAAAAGAATTGTCGTATGTCACTCTAAGCTAAAGATAGCAGCGGCAACATGGAAGTTAATATATTTAGTGCTTTACAACAGATATTACAGCAAATATAATACAAATACAGTATTCCAAAGGTTGTAGATTTTTATCACTAATGTGCCTGCCGTGGTCTTAATAATGCAGATAATATTTATTTGTTTACTTATTTATTTATTACCTTTTTTATTAACCTGTCTACTTATTTATTTATTATTCTTGTATTTTTGGTGATCCCGCAAAATGAGGACCTGGGGCTACATCCTCATATGCCTCCATGTAAATCCTTCCCTGAAATATGGAGATAAACTGGATCATTGCATACAAGTTTCTTGAGACCTCACTTACAATATGCAAATCAAATGTGGTTTTAGAATATACAAAGCAGATATGATCTACTTATCTATCTATATCTATCTGTATCCACAAGCATATCTATCTATCTATATCTATCTATCTATCTATATCTATATACAGTATGTATGTATATACAGCCAGACACATTAATCTCGTAAGGGGAGGCAACAAATGAATGACTTTAATTTTACATAATCCTTCGTCAAAAGGCTGCCATTCCTCCAGTTCTCTCCACGTGTCATATATCTCTCCACCTCATCCCTTCAGTTCATTCCCGGTCTCCTTCTCCCTCTTCCCCCTCTGCCTTACTCACATACACTCTCCTTGTCTGTCTCTTTTTCTCCATCCTCTCCGCATAGCCAAAGCATCTCAATGCATTTTTAAAATCAAAACATCACCACAAAACCACTTCACGTTCTCATTTACCTGTTTTATCTCTCAACGTAATTCCACGTGCAGTGTCAGATAACAGCTTCCCACTGCCTACGCTCTGTAAGATGTAGGCCTACGGATATTCCATCAGGAATTCAGGTTATTTTAAGACTCCCACAGTGACTGGGTACTTTATTGGAATAGTGCTGTGCTACACTCTGGGAGTCAGGTTGTTCTCTGTCTCTCCTAATTTTGTTGGGAGAGTGGTAAGTGAGCTGCTCTTTACCCAGTGCCATTACATTACGCTGAATTAAGGAATTGTTGAATGTGTACACATAAAACAGTCTTCTCAGTGTTCTCTTCCTTAGTGTGCATTTTGTGAGATAGGACACTGTCACTGCTAGTCAATCCATTTAAACACATGCCTGGGTCATCAAGACAGAAAAAAGCACTGTGGCAAAATCTGCTCGCTTATTGTGCGTGTTACAGTTTTTTCCCCCGGGTAAACAAGATGTCTCCCGACATGAAGGCTTACATTCCTGTCTCATATCCTATGACTGATGAAAAAAAAAAAAAAAGTTTAATCATGCTTGTTCTAATGCTGTCCACAAGAAGAAGATCTGTAAAAGGTACCGGAGCCAACCCAAAGCTGAATCTCATCTCTTTTATGTTTCTGCCCAGAATCGTGCCAAGAATGTTCTTCATTCTACTAAAAATTATTTCATTCGTACTAAATGCTCTAAATTCACCAATTCGAATTTTTCCCGCTCCTTCTGGCACCATATCAAAAACCATTCTTATAACTTTACCTCATCATCCTTCCCTCCTCTTTTGTATTCTGATGGCTCTGTACCTATTTCTTCAACTGATAAAGCAAATCTCTTCGCTCAGATTTTCTCCTCCACTTCCACCTTAGACGATGCCAGTGCTGTTCCTCCATCACTTTCCCCCTCTGACTTCCTCATGGTTGACATTAAAATTTCTTCAGCTGATATATTTTCTGCAATCAGTGACCTCATTACTACCAAGGCATACAGGCCTAATGGGGTCCCTCCTGTTGTCCTCAAGAACTGTGCTTCTGTGCTTACAACCTGCCTAGAGTAGGTAAACTCTTTTGCCTTTGTCTATCAACTTGTACCTTTCCTTCTTGCTGGAAGTTTGCTCTCATTTAGCCAGTCCCAAAGAAGGGTGACCATTCCCATCCCTTTGACTATCGCCCAATTGCTTTAACATCTTGTGTCTCAAAAGTTTTTGAGCCTATTATTAACAAAAAATAAATAAATAAAGTATTTCCCCTATCATAACCATCATCCTGATCGCCAATAGGGATTCCACCAGAGATGCTCCACTGGCGATCTTCCCACCGACCTTTCAGACTCCTGGTCATCCTCCTTTTGAGACTTTGGCGACAGCTTTGCCACTGCTCTTGACATCTCAAAGGCTTTCGATCGAGTCTGCCATAAATATTTAATTTCCAAGCTGCCCTCTTACGGTTTCTAACCTTCTGTCTGTGCCTTTATCTCTAGCTTCCATTCTGGTCGTTCTATAGCTGGTACTGTAGACGGCCACTGTTCTTCTAGAGTTATCTGTAGTGGTGTTCCTCAGGGCTCTATCCTATCACCAACTCTCTTCCTTTTATTCATCAATGACCTTCTAACCCTGTTCACCCATATGCTGACGACTCCACCCTTCACATTTCCATTCGCCTCCCGCAGCGTCCATCTCAGCAGTTACTCGTACAAACAAGGAGTGAAGCTATGGCACATCTAATGTCTGACTAGGTTCACGTCTATGATTGAGATAAAAGTAATCTTGTTGTTTTTAATGCATCAAAAACTCAGTTCTTACATCTATCAACCTAACAAAATCTTCCATACGATTACCCTCCAATTTTTAACAACATCCAGCTGTCCTGCATCATCTTTAAATATACTTGGAGTAGCAATCTCTAGGGGTTTGTCTTGGATAGACCATATTATCTTTTTTGTGAAATCTGCTTCCAAGAGATTAGGTGTGCTAAGTCGACTCCGTGCCTTCTTTATCCGTGCGTTTATGTTGACTTTATAAACGCTTTTCATTTTCCCATGTAGAGTACAACTCTTACGTATGGGGAGGTCCCCAACATACAGCCCTTCTCAACAAGGTGGGGTCAAAGGCTTTTCGTCTGAGTAACCCGTCACGTCCCAAGCTATTTCGCACTTCCGACACCCCTTAATCCCGAGGTACCGGTATTTTCAATTTTTTTTTTTTTTTTTGGCTAAAACCTACGCTTTTGGTGAGAAACATCAAAATTTCATAGAGAAATCGCTCACCTGAGGTTTAAAATACTCGATCCAGGTAGCAGTACCTCCTTACCTGACTGGGTTTTCTAACCGGCTGGCACCAAAGAAAACGAGTTCTATGGGAGGGTAACTATTTCACACCACTCATAAATGGTATTTATTTATTTACTTTGTACGAATTTATATGTAGTACGAGAGTATATTGGTTTTCAAACAGTAATATAGGCATTATAAGCATTGTTTCACTCACTAATCATCACCATACCTGACCTTCTTTTGCCACATTACCTGATCATCATTTCTGACTGTTTCTTCCTCTAATGCTATGTAAACTTTGTCCTCCACATTGTCATCAATTGGGGAATCACTCTGGCACTGAATGTCTTTATTGGCCAGGTCACTGGTAACAGGTGAATTGCTGACACAATGGCGTGCAGGGGGGGGGGTTATGCAGTGTAAGGCATTGTCCCTGCTTGGCATCTTGTAGAGGAATAGAGGAAGGTGTCCCGTGTATACTTACGAAAAATCATGCGCGAAAATTAAAAATTGTGCAAATTATGAACCATGTAATTGCGCGACGTACCAGTACGTTGATGGGACTGGCAAATGCAAAATGTTGCAACGTACCCAAACGTCGACGGGATGCCTCGGGTTAAGTCTCCTCTTAGTGGCTTCCTTCAACCTCTGTCTCTTCGCCTCATTGTTGCATTTTCTCTCATTTCTGTTGGTACTTCAATGGTCACTGCTCTTCTGAACTGTCTGGTTGCATCCCTTCACCATTATGGCAGGCGCGTAGCACCCTTCTAGCAACAAACTCTCTTCGCTTTTCTGTCCGACTTTCTATTGCAAGAGTTAAACATTGCTCCAAGTCCTTCATGTATGCAACAGGTCATCACTGGAACTGTCTCCCTCTGTCTGTATTTCCTACTGCCTATGATCTCCAGTCCTTCAAACGTGTTGTGTTCAGGCATCTTGAAATAAACGGTTTTTGAATTTGGCTCTCTGTTATCTTGTTTTTGTTTTTATCATGGAGGGAACATTCCAACTTCCTTGCATTTAAAAAATGTTATAGATTAATAACAAAATGATAAATGAAAATTGATAATATAAGTGGATAATAAGAATGGTATATGACAGTATTAACAGTAGGTGGCCCCTATAAGAATAATAAGAGCATACTAGTTAGTGGGTAGATATCTCACTATATTAAAGTGCACACAGAAAAGAATGGTAATTAGATCAATTAATAATATGATGGGCTAAGTAAATAATTATAAATTAGGTAACAACAACAATAGTGAATACACCAAAATTATTAGATGGTAATATGATTAGAAAACATACGGTTTTGCAACCCTCCTCCTCACCAAGCACACCCCCCTCCACCTTTCTGCACACCAAACCAAACACATAACGGCCTTCACCCCCCAATCTTTTCTTTTAAAGGTGGGTGTAAGGAGAGAGCCTTGAGGACAAATAACCTGTGCCCTTAGGTTGCATTGAAATCCCTGGAATTTTTTTTTTTTTTTTTCAAAAAACTACTTAAACACAGCATTCTACTGATCAAAAGGTACCACTTCACTATAAGACACATAACTGTGTGAAATTTCATGACTATTGTGAATACTTTATAATTTCTAGCCCTGAAACGAAATCTCTACGCCCGGCCAGCCGCCCTACAGCCCAGCTCTACGGGAAGACACCTACTGATCCTAGTGATAACAATACTCCCCTCTGACTTTGTCAGGTGAAGGGAAAAAAATTGATATATGCTATAGTGATGAATAATAAAATTACAGTATGTTAGCTGGTGATACAGGATTTACAATGGCTTTGTGATAGTAGCTGCAAGGAGAGTGGAAAGGTTACAAGAGGATGAGAAAAAGGCAGAGTATAAGAGAGAAGTGGAGGAACGATTGGGCAAATATGAATTGGAGCAGATGGGGGACATGGAAGGTGTGTGTAGGATATTTACAGAAGAAATATGTGCAGCATGTGATGTGGTGTCTAGGAGGAAGGGAAGACAGAGGGGGGTGCAAGGAATAGCGTGGTGGAATGAAGAGGTGAGACAGGCTGTGGCACAAAAGAAGAAAGCATACAATGAATGGATGAGAAATAGGGGTGTGGAAGAAATTCAGAGGCGGAAGAGACAAATATGTGTAGAAAGAAAGAGAAAGGTGAAAAGATTAGTAAGAGAGAGTAAGAAGAGAGTGGATGAGGAATTTGGAAGGAATTCGAGTGTAAAGTGGAGGGACTGTAAGAAAATGTTCTGGAAAGAGGTGAAGAGAGTAAGACAGGGTGGAAGTGAGGTTAGCAGGGGGATGAAAGATAAACATGGTAGATTACTAATGGAGAAGGGAGAAAAAGTGAGCATATGGAGAGAACACTTTAAGGAATTGTTGAACATACAGGATGGAAGTAATGCGAGTATAAGTGGCTGGAGAATGGCTGGGAGAAGAAGGGAGGTGAGAAGACAGGAAGAAATCAGTAGGATAGAAGTTGTGCAAGCAATGAAGAAAGTTAAATTGGGGAAAGCCCCAGGAATTGATGGAGTGTGTGGTGAAATGCTAAAGCATGGGGGAGAGATAGTAGTAGAATGGATGTGGAAAATGTGCAGATTGGCCTGGGAGGAAGGTAGAGTCCTGGAGGATTGGAAGTCAGGTATAATTATTCCTTTGTACAAAGGAAAAAGGGAAAAGGAAGTGTGTGGTAATCATAGGGGCATTTGTCTTCTTAGTATAATAGGAAAAGTGTATGGTAGGATACTTATTGACAGAGTTAGAGAAAGAACAGAGGAATTAGCTGGAGAAGAATAGGGAGGCTTTATGAAGGGAAGAGATTGTGTAGATCAGATATTCATTCTTAGATCTTTAGTGGAAAAGTTTCTAGAGAAGGGAAAGAAGTCGTATGCGGCTTTCATGGATTTGGAGAAAGCATATGACAGGGTGGACAGACAAGGATTGTGGAAAGTATTAAGAATATATGGAGTAGATGGGAAGTTGTTGAATGCTGTGAAGAGTATGTATGATGGTGGTAAGGCTGCAGTGCGTGTGGATGGTGAACTATGTGAATTTTTCACTTTGAAGGTTGGGTTGAAACAGGGATGTGTCATGTCTCCATGGTTGTTCAATCTGTACATGGATGTGGTAATAAAAGAGGTACAAGGTAGGGTAGTGGATGTTGGAGTGGCCCTGGTGAGAGAGGGTAATGTTTAGAAACTCTCTGTACTGTTGTTTGCAGACGATACTGTGTTGTTGAGTGAAGACGAAGGGGAGCTGCAAGGTTTGGTGGATGAGTTTGGGAGAGTGTGTAAGAAACGGAATCTAAAGGTGAATGTAGGGAAGAGTAAAGTGATGGTCTTTGAGAGAGGTGAAGTCAGTGAATGTACAGCGAGGTTGGATGGTGAGGAATTGGAAAATGTGAGTACGTTTAAGTACTTGGGTAGTGTGATGAGTAAGGATAGAGATTTGGAGGGTGAACCGCTTGAAAGGGTACAGCAGGGAAGAAAGGTTGCTGGTTCTTTGAAAGCGGTGATAAGAAACAGGGAAGTGAGCATGGAAGTGAAAAAGTTACTACATGACAGTATTGTGATACCAACTCTAACCTATGGAAGTGAAGCTTGGAAGTTGTTGGAAAGACACAAGTCAAGAGTGAGAGCAGTGGAAATGAGTTATTTAAGAGGAGCCTGTGGAGTCACATGGAGAGACAGGCTGACGAATGAGGATATAAAGAAGCATTGTGGTGTGGATGTGGATGTGATAGGAAGCGTTATAAGGAACACACTGAGGTGGTTTGGCCATGTGGTGAGGATGGAGGGTGAGAGACTGACGAAGAGAGTGTATGTGAGTGAGGTGGAGGGGGAAGCCGAGGATGAGATGGAGGGATTGGGTGGAGAGGTATATGAGAGAGGGGGGTGTGAGTTGGAAGCAGGGCAGTGAAATGGCGGGGGACAGGGCGACGTGGAGGCGATTTGTTTGTGGCCACCCCAAACAGGACTGAGGCATCTGACAACAGATAGAATAGATGTCCATATATATCTACCTATCTCTCTCTCTCTATATATATATATATATTTGAGGAGGTGGTGGCTCAATTGGTAGAGAGGTGGCCTGCGGTCCGTCCAGACCCAAGTTCAAATCCCCGCGGGGCACGGAACAGTTTAAGGATTTGAATTTCATGTAAAGTAATCCCTCCACTATCCGATGTAATAGAGCCAAAGACATGTCCGCAAAGTGATCTCGTCCGGAAAGTGGGCCTCTGACTGCTGGACTGGTACTTATGACCCTAACCATGCCTAACTTTGAAAGCCACCTAAATAACTCCCTACCAGACATGCATAGCACTTATTTCAACATATTAAAGACCCTATTCACACCAGTAATGGACATAAAGCGTGAAATAAATGAAAAGAAACCAGAGAATGAGGAATTAGAAGAATGGAAAATACTTAGGCCTAGCAGTGTACAGGGTACTGTACTTACAGTACGTCTGTGGCTGCCTCCTCGAACTCTCTAAGGCTCTGTTAGTTGTGAAAATGCACTTGAAGCACATACAGTAATCCAGTGTTGTGCTACACTTAATTCTGTGCACTGTAAGTTATAATTAACACTGCACATTCTTCTTAATTGAACCACGCCAGTTTCAACCGCCACTTTGCACTCCACACTTAATCTTTTGCACTCTAAATTATAATTTCTTAAAACTGCAAAACACAGTAAATTCCCATGTGGTATAGTGGCGAGGTATTGCAGTTTACTCACTGTTTATTCATAAAAGAAATGAGCACGTGCAGCATCCATTACAATGGACGTCTTCCCTGAACGAAGGTTAGGCAGTAACTGGGGACAGGGTTGCCAGATCTGAACTCGGCCGTATTACCAAACTCCTAAACGTTCATTGCCAAATTTAACTTTTCATTACCAAATTCTTCAAGGAAGCATTTCTTCACTAACCATATGTACAATGGAAATAATCACTCTCCTTATAATCAGCAGCATGTTTATTTTTGTGCTATGTATGCTAGGAGATTAATCAAAGAAAGCAGACAGTCCACCATCTCCATTCTCTACATCTTCATCTATCTATCTATCTATCTATTGCCAGACACCACAATCCCGTAAGGGGTGGCCATTTGACTTTGAGTTATTTGTTTTATGGGGGGGGGGCCTAACCTCCACCAACCCACTTGTTGACACGTAGGGAGCACGTATGGTTTGGTTATATGGTTACCACCCAGCGTAGTAAATGGTTTCTTGGCTTACAGGAAACCATTTGGCTTTTCACTCAATGTAAAGCCACCTGTAAAAGAAAGAAAAGCAATAAGAAGTGACAGGAAAGAATGGAGAAATATGATGAGAGGAGGGCAGACACAGAAACAGAATGATAAAGGCTAAGGAAGAAGTAGGCAGCTCTACATCAAGTGAGTGGATGATGGTCGCCACAACCTACCACAACAACATCTTCATACATGTGAAAAATCTGTTTGGTAATGGATCATGCTGATTCACTAAAAAACGAACTTTTCAGTACCAAATTGGCCCACATTTGGTAATGAAAAATACCAAATGGCAACCATGACTGGGGAGGGGGCAAGGGGGAGGAAGGAAGCGGTGAAGGGGCCATGATGTAAACAGCTGTTTGACGCCGCGGCAATTTCAAATTACATGGGAAAAAATTCAGATTTGGGGGGGATATTTTTTATTTATTTATTTTTTTTTTGGCCATTTTTGGGTTCTGAAGGTCCAGGACCACAATGTCCGGTAAGTACAGGGATTACTGTATATATATTAGTGGTAGGTGGGGGCACTCACCATCCACTTACTTGATGTATTGCTGCTCTCGGGTGTCTGCCCTTTCCTCTCTTCCATCCTCTTCTGTCTTTCTATCTTTCATTCTTTCCTTGTCCTTCTGCCTACGGGTGACTTTACACTCCCTCTTCTGTCTTTCTTTCCTTTTCCTTCTGCCTGTGGGTGACTCTACACTGAGTGACAAGCCAAATGGTTTCCTGTACACCAGGAAACCATTTACTATGGTGGGTGTTAACCATATAACCAAATTTTGGCACCTAGTGGTTTAGTGGGTAATTATTGCGCTCCAGTCGGATTGAGCCAGTGAAGGTTTATAGCCAAGGGGTGGTTGGGGTTGATTGCTCATGTAATGCCACTCAGGGATGAGTGAGGCTGGTCACTCTCATCTTAAATGTGAGACCAACTGCCAAGTCCCGGGCTCCTAAGCTCCTCTTGGGGCAATGTAGGATTGGATGATGGATGGATATATATATATATATATATATATATATATATATATATATATATATATATATATATATGTACACCTGCATATTATGATTTTTTTTCTGCCCAAGTCTGCAAATTATACAATACATACAGCCAAGAATATAAAAGAATGTCATAGGTTGCTGCAGTGCAGAACATACCTATATTTTTCATTTCTCTTTATGACTACCTTGGCCTAATGTCTGTTTCATTACGATACTAAAGATAAAACTGAAGTTGATGGAAAGAGCACATTTATGAATGTAATGTATTCTGCCATCATATAGTACACAATCACATTACATACAGTAAAAATTGTCATTATCTATCTATCTGTCTATCTACTGCCAGACGCCATAATACCATAAGGGGTGGCCATTAGACTTTGAGTTATTTGTTTTATGGGGAGGGGCACTAACCCTCCACCAAGCCACTTGGATTTCTGAGACGTTTTTTAACCACCCAAAAAAAGAATAAGGAACCAACTCATTAGAGAAAATGAAAAGACACTGATGCAACTGTAATTCAGTTTTTATGCCAAGCCAGGGGGCAATAGATGCGCTGTTTAAAGCTCGACAAATGCAAGGAAAATACCTGGCTAAGGTTACTCGTGCTTATCTGGGCTGGAAAAGCTGTTGAAAAAGTTTTGAGGGAAGCAGCAAGGTGGGCAATGAGTAAGTTGGGAGTTGACCAACGGAATGTTAGGGTGGTGATGGCAATGTGTGCAAATATTAGGAGCAACAACAAGTCAATGAAAATTGTAGTGGTGAGTCTTAGGTTACAGTCAGAGTACAACAGGGGTCACTCCTTAGCCCAGTGCTGTTCCTAATGGTAACAGTGTGGATGTTGTGGCCAGTGAGCCACAGTTATTGTGAAGATCTAAGACCAAATATCAACCATGTAGTATACACTTAATATTAAAGGTTTAATTATCTAAGTCCTTTAAAACAGGTCATAGAAAAGGCAGACACAAAAAACATAGAAAAATAAGCTAATAGTCCCTTAACGAACCGTGCTGAGATAAAGCAAAACAACCCAAGTTCCTCCTTTAAGGAATGCAGAAATAATAAAGAATAAACAAACAAACACTTCAGAAGACGTAATATGAGCCCATAAACAAAAAATAAAACAATCTAACTTATTCAACGCTATTCCTCTCAATAAATTCTGACAAAATCACTCCCTCCTCGGTGACTGAGATCCTGGCAAAATTCAAAATTACTGTTAAACCAAAGTTGGAGTAGGGTTCATCCTCCAATACATTAATAACTGCATTGCAAATGTGCTGCCCGACCCTAATAGGAACATCACCATCACTTTGCTCATGTATTTCACAATGACCCCACATCACTGCCTCAAGGATGGGGGTTTCGAGCTGAGTTAATTTAATACCACAGTTTTTAGCATCACGTGATACCAGGTCTACTACCCCAGATCCGGTATCCACGTCCCCCTCCACCTCTACTCCATTAATGGTAAAAACTGAACGTTTTGGCATAGTCATTTTCGGCAAAGAATCGCTATACTCAAAAAGTACATGCATACCAGGCTCAGTAGGCCTAATTATTTGACACTTATAGTTAACTAGTGTATCGCAACCAAGAATGGGGATGTCAGTCCTGTGATCGTGTAGGATTATGTATGGGTAAATAATCATGTATTCACCCTCGGAGTCATTGTCACATTCCACCGCCACCTCCGTGTTTCCTAAGCTGCCAACTTTCCAGTCGGCAAATTAATACCCGGGTTCTGGCTTCAGTTTACTTTCATCATAAAGCCACATTCCTTGGCAAATGACTCAGGCAACACACTATGTGGGCAACCACTATCTAGTGGTGTTAATGCCCATTTGTGGCCAAACTTTGCCATAACCTGCGGAAAACCATAATATGGACTATCCTCTTCACCGATGTACAACTTAATTTTGGGCATTTTGACGCCGTGGAAGTTTTAGAAGTTACTGAAAGTCAGTGAATATGTTAAAACTGTTATTTGTGAACCTGAACAATTAAGTCCTGGTAAACTTTACGATAAACTTAAAAAGTCTCACCCGAGATGAGATGAGTGTCCTCTCACCCCGCAGACGACACAACAACTGAGGTGCAGAAGTATATTATTGTTTTAAGTACAGTAATCACTCCAATATCCGACGTAATAGAGCCATTGGTAGGTCCGGTTATTGGTTTTGTCCGGATATTGGGCCCCAGCTTATGGACTTGTACTTATGGACCCTAACTCAGAGAAACACCTATACAACTCCCTCTGGACATGCATAGCACCTATTTAAGACCCAAATCACACCAATAAGGCACATAAATGACTGAAATAAATGCAAAAGAAACATAAAATGAGGATTTAGAAGTATGTTCATACATTAATAAACATTCTGGTACTTATGGACCCTAACCTAGCCTAACTCAGAAAAACACATTCCTACTGCACATGCATACCTACTAACACCCTATTCACACCAATAAAGGACATTAAAGAGTGAAATGAGGTACGTATAGTATGGAAGAAAGTACAGTATGAAACATTCTGGTAAGTAAAGTATGGAAAAAAGTACAGTATGAAACATTCTGGTAAGTATAGTATGGAATAAAGTACAGTATGAAACATTCTGGCTACTTACAGCAAGTCCCTGGCCACCTCGATGAATAACCGCCTCCTCTCGGACTCTGACAGTAAGAACGATTTCCTGAAGCACTTACAGTACACTCTTCCTGAAGTCTTGCACTGAACTTAGTCAATAACACACAGAAGTCCGTTCTCTTCACAGTGTTCACTTTTGTCCAAATAATGCTCCATTGTAACTTAGTGTTGCACTTTAACTTTTCCCAATTTTTTTCCATTTTCCAAAGCCAAAACAAAGAAGTCTATTAATGTTAAATTTCTTTTCCATTGAGTCTTTTCTCTCAACTTGAAAACCTTAACACAACACACCGTTTTTTTCACTGCACAACACTCAAAATTCCCGTGTGGTCTAGTGGGGAAGTTCTTGCTGTTTATTCACTGTCAGGGTCCGAGAGTATCACTGGCAGGCGACCTAGGGGTGCATCGCTGGGTCGTGGTGATGGCGTACCCACTGCAGAGGACTCTGAAGAAAGCCGCAAACTCACGTCGAGCGGTGACTCCACCGTGGCTGATGTGCTGGGCTGTGGCTCGAAGCATGAGGGCCTGTCTTGGGGAGGCAACGGAGTGGAGCCAGGGCTGGGCACAACGGGGGTCATGGGCCTGAAAAAACTGTCAATTGTTGACTGACGCAATGACCGACGATTCTGACGATTGATGATGCGCTGCCTGAAAGCACGCACTTCCTCCACAAGTCCCAAGGGCCCCATCTCTCTGTCGCAGTCCGGGTGTTCCAGGTAGTCTAGGACGAACTCTAGACGTTCCCAGAGTGCGCTCAGCTTGGGGATGGCTGGAGTAGTGTCCTGCTCAGAGGAGTCCGCATCATCGCCTTCGTCGTCGGAATCTTCAAGTTCGGTACTGACACCAGCAACCGAAGACGCGATCTCGATATCAGACAATGTCTGATACCCAGGATCACCCTCGTCGTCGTCCAACCACTCACGAACATCATCCACATCAACATCGTCACCGTGCGGACGTAGCCGTGCATGGAAGTCATCCACGTCAAAGCCCAGAAAATTGTACTCCACATCCGTTCCGAGAAGCAGACGAGACCAACCATTTTCAAGAGTTTTCACAGGGACTTCCTTCCATGCACTACCCCAGTTGTACAGCGCAGACTTGATGTTGTAGCGGCAAAGGTTTTCCAAAGTCCGCTTGCCTTGTGTGTCCCGTCCTTCCCTGCGCTCGTCCTCGTCCTCGAGAACAACCATCACCTTGTCCAGGAACTTCTGACGGTATAGGCGCTTTGTTGCCACGATCACTCCTTGGTCCATGGGTTGAATGAGAGCAGTCATATTAGGTGGCAGAAACATGCACCTAATACGGCCATTCTCAGCAACCAAGTCCTTGTCGCACGGGTGGGCAGGTGCATTGTCGAGCAGAAGGAGAGCCTTTACCTGGTTGCGAGGGATTCCCAGTGTCTTCGTCTGGTAATGGATGACCTCCTTGACGAAGTGACGGTGAAACCAGTCTTTGAATATCACAGCTGTGAACCTTGCTTTCAAAGAATGGTACCAGACGACAGGAAGGACATCCATCACCCCACGAAGGCACCGAGGCTGCTTTGCACGGCCAACAACAACGGGCTTAAGCCGGTGCATGCCGTTAACACTGGCACAACACAAAGCAGATATCCGTTCCTTGGAAAGCTTGCGGCCAGGTACATGCTTCTCCGTCTCCTCGGCTAGAGTGTTTGTTGGCAGCGAGCGATAGAATAGGCCAGTTTCATCAGCATTGTAGACTTGACCGAGAGTTAGGCCCCCCCTGTCGATCAAGACTTTCACCTTGTGCTGAAACTCGTCAACTCCATCCTCGTTAGCGTCCAATGCTTCGCCATGTGCTTTACGGTTAGTAAGGCCATGTCGCAACTTGAACGCGAAGAGCCAACCCTCGGATGCCTTCAAGTCTAGGGCATCATGAAGCCTTGCAAACTTCTCAGCGACAGCCTTCAGCTCCGTTCCACGTACCATCACACCAGCTGCACGTTGCTGTCGATACCAAATCAACGTGGATCGGTCGATTTCTGCAAACTTGGGGGTAAACATAACCTTCCTTTCCACGTTACGTTTGCTTCTCGACGAGAAGTCAGCTGTGTACTGCATGAGTTTGTCTCGGAAACGTTTGATATTGAACAAAGTCGACCGGGCCAGGTTGTACTAGCGGAGAATGCGGGAAGAAGACCAACCCGCATCAACTTTCTCCAATATCTCCCTCTTCTTTTCCAGAGTCAACACCACCCTCTTCCTTTTCTCAGGTGGTGGGGCCATCATCAGACACACTAAGAGGAGGCCCAAGAGCAGCAGGAGGCCCTGCAGCAGGTAGGGCACCACCACAAAAGTGAACTTGTGGGCAGCCATTGCGAAGAGCGTACGTCCAATCGCGGTGAGAGACAGGCGGGAAGTGGGGAGGATGCAGCGGCGCTCTATCGGACGTCAAAGGAATGACGCACCAAAACAATGCTCTCCCACGGCGCGCGCAGCAAGTTCAAATTACGGACGGGAAAAAGTCGTTTTTTTTTTTGGGGGGGGGGTTTCGGACCATTTTGTGAATGTTGGATCCCAGGACGATTAGGTCCGGGTAGTGGGGATGTTTGGTTATTCGGCGTCCGGATATTAGAGTGATTACTGTACTTTGCTACTGACGTCACCAAGTTTGCTCAAATCTGTCCGGGTATAATGAGCGCCCTTTTGAAATTTACATTTGATACAAGGATTCCACAACATTGGGTTTTATTTTTACAAGAATAAAACCGGGATTTGCATGTTTTTATTATTAATTTGCTCGGTAAACATACGCTTTATTTGAGGCCAGTGGGTTTTCTGTATTTTTCTTCATAAATATACGCTTACTTAGGTAGTAGAAGCACGTTACCAATTCGTCATATTGCTCTTTTTTTTTTTCTTTTCGGTGTGGTAAATTATCTTTTCCTGCTGAAATTTTCCGTATAACGTTCCTTACCTACGGTTGTTTGTTTACGGAGTAAATTCGTAATGGACGAATGTTGCTCAGCGTACTGAAAGGTGAGTTTCGTTTCTCAACTTGTCAACTGGATGAGGGGTTTGGTTAAGTTTGGTTAAATTAAATTATTAGGTACAGTTAAGCTAGGTTAGGTTAGGTTAAGTTAAACAGTTGGGTGAAGACAGTCCTCCGCCATTATGCTTGATAAACGAGTTGACACAGCGGAACATAGCTAACAACAAAGGGAAAACAATGAAACGTTTATTTACAACTCCAGAAATATTTAGAAAAATATAACAGACTTGGGAAGAAGAAGAGATTTAGTAAGGCGTTTCTACTGCCTCAAGGAAAGCGTATGTTTACTATTTGTTTATCGATGGGAAACTGTAGGAACCGTAATTCGAAAATGAACCTGAACCTCCTTGACACATAAAATACCTGCCGCCGGACCCCCCACCCTGCCACCCCCCACCCCACCACCACGCCGCTACCACACCACCACCCCAGGAGGACACAACGGTGGGGCTAGTGACCCAGGTCAAAAGGGTCACCGGGACACTACTGTCCTGAGTCCTTTTTCCCCGCAATTACCCCAACACCAGGTGACCGGAAAAAAGCAACGACCTTGTGGGCGGTACAGCCATCACCAGAATCGAGGTGGGACTGAACAAGATTCAGTCCCAGGTAACACCGTGTCGACGGCCACTGTTACCACCTCAAGGGCAGGAGGCCCAAGGCTACGGCCAGAAGTGTGCACCAGGGTTAGGGGACCCTCGGCTATGGCCTTAGTGTACACCGGGGAGGGCGTTGCCTCTGTGCATCCCTCTCTCGCTGTTCTCTCCTACGGGAGCAACACTGCGCTGACGGCCACTGTACGCCCTTTGGTTGCTTCTCTAAGGGAAGATCAGCTCCCAGCTACGGCCAAAGTACGTACCAGGGTAGACAGGCCCTTGGCTATGGCCTCAGTACGTACCAGAGAGGGCACGGCCCCTGTGCACCCCTCTCCTGCTTTTCCCTACTACGGGAGCAACACCGCGTTGATGGCCACTGTACGTGGCGGGGAAGGAGCGGCCACTGTACGCCCTTCAGTTGCTCCTCGTACGACTGGTAGGCTTACGGCCACAGCCGCAGTATGTACCAGGGTAAGGCGACCCGAGGCTACGGCTTCAGTACGTATCGGAGAGGACACGGACTCCGTGTATCTTTCTCCTGCCTTTTCCCCCTGTGGGAGCCCTTTGTCACCATCTGGGAGTGTTGCCCCGGAGGTGTCGCCAGAGTGGTGGCAAGGCCCGATACCGGCCCTACCTCCTACCCCTGGGAAATCCCTGTTCCTGTCGGACACCAGACGGAGAGGGTGCCACAGCCCAACCCTGTCGGCGCCTCTCCCTACAGGCGACCACTGTCCCAGGACTCCCAGGCCCGTCTAGCAGCCTCCAGACGAGGGCAACCCAGGCTTCCTAACCCCACGGAGCCAGAGGCGACAGGCCTGCCTCCTCCAGCTGTTTGGCCCAAGTCCCGAGGGCCACCTCTCAGGTCGAGGCCCCCAAACAGGAGGGCCTCCCTGCACCCCACCAACGAGGCTCCAGTACGAGGGCCTCCTCTCAGGTCGAGGCCCCCAGACAGGAGGGCCTCTCTGCACCTCACCAACGACCAGGACCCAGGCAGTGACTCCCCTGCGGACAGTGTACTGCTCCTTGCAGGCAGGCTACCCCTAGGGCCCACTCCTCACGCCTGTATTACAGAGTGATCTCTACCCAGGATACACGGGTAAATAGTGACGCCCCTTGTACCGAGAACAAACCAGGGGAAATAACAGTGAACAGTGACCGAGTGAAGACCAGTGTAAAGCCAGTGACAGTTACTATTAGTCTATAGAACGCGATACCCGGCAGAACAGAAAATAACTTAAACCCTAAGTAAGAGAACTTATAGTGATTGTGTGAGTCCCAAATAAAAGAGCTTTCAGTAACCGTGAATGGAGACTAGGGTGCGTGGGTGAATCAAAATTCTGTGTGTAAGTGCCGCCGTGACTAAGTGACTACATCAAGTGTCGCGATCCGCACCCTGTCCCATTTATAGTAGCATTCCCCCCACGGACTCTTAATCTTGTTCATTCCCCTTGCATCCAATTAAATATATATTCTGCCTAAAGATGAAATACGGGTATCGATACATATAGTTCATAACATTAGTGTACATGCATTATACCGTGTGTTAAGTGTAACTGAATTGTGGTGTCAAAGGCTAACTCTGTGTCCCTGTCTCCTGTATATCAAATATCACTCTGTGTTGTATTGTAACGGTGTAGAATTAAGGCAATAGATGTGTTAAGGTATACTGCCTGGTTTTTATGTCCTGTTCCTTTGTGGGTGCTTTACTTCCGGTCCGGAAAGAGGACCTCGCTCAGTCGCTAGTGTTTTTAGGACGAGAAGTCGACCTAAAAACACTCAGCATAACACTGGTGGCCAGCGGTGGTTCTGGATCTGAATAAAGCACGGAGGAACGATAAAGGAAAACTTGCACAATGGCAGCCAAACCTCACATTCATTTGCCGAAATTCAACCCGGACCAATATGACATTGATGAGTACTTGGATATGGTTAAACCCCTCTTAGACATAGGGTTCGACTCAGACTGAGAAAAGATAGCAGTCACATTACCTAACCTGGGTAAAATAATCGCCACTGTCACTCCGAAAATCGTCCTGAGACTAAAATGGGATCAATTCAAACAAATTGTGAAACAGGCAGTGACGCCATCTCTGGGCACAGTTGTAGCCTTATCGCAACTAGACGCCCTCACATACGACGGAAGCCTCGATGACACCTTCATCAAGGCTAGGTGGCTCGTCACCGCTGCGTACCCGGGCACAGACGCAAACACCTGGGAACAACTCATATTCCACAAACTCCTCAGGATCCTCCCCGGTTTCATTAAAGAACACTTCATAATACATGAACCGACGGGAGACCTGAATAAAGAAATCAACTTAATAAGGCACCTTCTAGCCGTCCACTCCTCCCCCAAACGCATCGGCGAAATCAAGCAATTCCCCACGGATCTCATCGCCGTAAATTCGTGGGAATTTTCTCCTTGCTGCCCTGAGTGCCCAATCCACGACATTCGTGAACAGTTAAAAGCTGCCCGGCGCAGCAAAACAACACAAGAGCGCCTACAAGCCTCCCCACCATACGCCGATTGCCCCAAGCCTCAAAGAAGGAAAGTAAGACGAGGAAGGCACAGAAGGCGCCCCCCCACTGCCCCCGCATCCCACCGTCATGACGGGGGCCACCTCACATCTCATAAACGTCATCTTTCCTTTTCCTCTCCTCTCACTATCTCTTCTATTTTGCCCTCCCCTATTCCTACCCCTATTCCTAACCTTCCCACCTCACACACCACTTTCTCCACTACTACCGCCTCCCCCCTTCCGCTTCCTCCCCAACACAAAGCCTGCCTCCCCCTTCACAGGCCTCCTAGAACCCTTACCTCATCTTCCCCAAACCTACTTCCCAAAACCGCTACTATCACCTCCCACACCACACCACACTCCAGCCCACCACGCACAAGCACCACCCGCCCAACCTCACCCCCCTACCCCATGACCATTCTCATTATACGCGCCACACCGCACCCCCACCCGCCTCCCCCCCCAACGGCCGCACGCCCTCACCACCACCACGTGCACAACCATCCTCACAACCCATACCCACACTCACTACCACCACCACCAGGTCAGGACGCCTTTCACGCCCACCCTCCAGATACACCCCAACACTGCCACCCACCGCCCACACACCCCACCATCCACCACCACAAACCACCCATACCCCAAACACCTCCACCATAACCATCCCTCTCCACCAAGCACGATGGAGTCCTCCCAAATCCCCCAATTCCCCAAAGTACAATGCTCCTCCCACTGACCCATCCCCCATAAAAGCCCCAATCTCCAGTCCCTCTCCAGCATTCAGCTTCCACCTCCTCACCAGGCACCATTCCCCGAGATGAGGATCACCAGAGTGCACTGGCTACCCCACGACCGCCCACATGTCAGGATTCGGGAGACACACCACCTTCTCCGCCTCTTACGCCGGACCGACCACCCATCCTCCCTCTGGCTCACTCTCAACCTCCATCGAGAGCCGAACCCCATCACCTCCCACTGGACCAGCTTCCTACAACACCTCACCCCGGCCCACCAGACATCCACCACCACAACATACCACCTCCAGTCACAGGGTCGTGACTTCTTTACCACAGAGGGTGGTAAAATATCCGCCGCTGGACCACCCACCCCGCCACCCCCCACCCCACCACCGAGCCGCTACCACACCACCACCCCAGGAGGACACAACGGTGGGGCTAGTGACCCAGGTCAAGAGGGTCACCGGGACACTACTGTCCTGAGTCCTTTTTCCCTGCAATTACCCCAACACCAGGTGACAAGAAAAAGACAATGACCTTGCGGGCAGGACGGCTGTCAACAGAATCGGGGTGGGACTGAACAAGATTCAGTCCCAGGTAACACCGTATCGACGGCCATTGTTACCACCTCAAGGGCAGGAGGCCCAAGGGCAGGAGGCCCAAGGCTACGGCCAGAAGTGTGCACCAGGGTAAGGGGACCCTCGGCAATGGCCTTAGTGTACACCGGGGAGGGCGTTGCCTCTGTGCATCCCTCTCCTGCTGTTCTCTCCTACGGGGGCAACACTGCGCCGACGGCCACTGTACGCCCTTCGGTTGCTTCTCTAAGGGAAGATCAGCTCCTGGCTACGGCCAAAGTACGTACCAGAGTAGACAGGCCCTTGGCTACGGCCTCAGTACGTACCAGAGAAGGCGCTGCCCCTGTGCACCCCTCTCCTGCTTTTCCCTACTACGGGAGCAACACCGCGCTGACGGCCACTGTACGTGGCGGGGAAGGAGCGCCCACTGTACGCCCTTCAGTTGCTCCTCGTACGACGGGTAGGCTTACGCCCACAGCCGCAGTACGTACCAGGGTAAGGCGACCCGAGGCTACGGTTTCAGTACCTACCGGGGAGGACATGGACTCCGTGTATCTTTCTCCTGCCTTTTCCCCCTGTGGGAGCCCTTTGTCACCATCTGGGAGTGTTGCCCCAAAGGTGTCACCAGAGTGGTGGCAAGGCCCGATACCGGCCCTACCTCCTACCCCTGGGAAATCTCTGTTCCTGTCGGACACCAGATGGAGACAGTGCCGCAGCCCAACCCTGTCGGTGCCTCTCCCTACAGGCGACCGCAGTCCCAGGACTCCCAGGCCCGACCAGCAGCCTCCAAACGAGGGCAACTCAGGCTCCCTCACCCCACAGAGCCAAAGGCGACAGGCCCGCCTCCTCCAGCTGTTTGGCCCCAGTCCCAAGGGCCACCTCTCAGGTCGAGGCCCCCAAACAGGAGGGCCTCCCTGCACCCCACCAACAAGGCTTCAGTACGAGGGCCTCCTCTCAGGTCGAGGCCCCCAGACAGGAGGGCCTCCCTGCACCTCACCGACGACCAGGACCCGGGCAGTGACTCCCCTGCGGGCAGTGTATTGCCCCTTGCAGGCAGGCTCCCCCTAGGGCCCGCTCCTCACGCCTGTACTACAGAGTGATCTCTACCCAAGATACACGGGTAAATAGTGACGCCCCTTGTACCGAGAACAAATCAGGGGAAATAACAGTGAACAGTGACCGAGTGAAGACCAGTGTAAAGCCAGTGACAGTTACTATTAGTCTATAAGAACGCGATACCTGGCAGAACAGAAAATAACTTAAACCCTAAGTAAGAGAACTTATAGTGATTGTGTGAGTCCCAAATAAAAGAACTTTCAGTAACCGTGAACGGAGACTAGGGTGCGTGGGTGAATCAAAATTCTGTGTGTAAGTGCCGCCGCGACTAAGTGACTACATCAAGTGTCGCGATCCGCACCCTGTCCCATTTATAGTAGCATTCCCCCCACGGACTCTTAATCTTGTTCATTCCCCTTGCATCCAATTAAATATATATTCTGCCTAAAGATGAAATACGGGTATCGATACATATAGTTCATAACATTAGTGTACATGTATTATACCGTGTGTTAAGTGTAACTGAATTGTGGTGTCAAAGGCTAACTCTGTGTCCCTGTCTCCTGTATATCAAATATCACTCTGTGTTGTATTGTAACGGTGTAGAATTAAGGCAATAGATGTGTTAAGGTATACTGCCTGGTTTTTATGTCCTGTTCCTTTGTGGGTGCTTTACTTCCGGTCCGGAAAGAGGACCTCGCTCAGTCGCTAGTGTTTTTAGGACGAGAAGTCGACCTAAAAACAGTCAGTATAACACTTACTTTATCTAACCCAGCTAGACCATAAGTAGTCTACATTGTTTAATTTTAAGCATTAATCCTCATGCGTTTGTTTTGAAAACAAATCTTGTGAAAAAACTTAAACACCGGACTGTCTTGTGCGCATACGTGAAGGGAGTGAGCAAAATGTTGAGTCCCAGTATTTACTCAACATTAAATTTCTGCTCACATAGAGACTGAATGAGTCAAGATACCCATTAGGCGTAATTTACAGTCTGAACAAACTATGTATTAAGAACCAAACTTGCACTAAATGCAGCAGAAATTAAATAATATAGGACCACCGAAATGTCGGGTTGCCATCACGTGCCATCAATATATATTTTAATGTCCGTTTATGATAAATATAAACAATTCACGCTACGTTATATATATGTGTTCTATTTGTATTATTTATATTACGGTATATAACATTATAATGATTCACAGTTTCACACAACAGTGTAGATATTTAACAAAGAAAAATATGCCTTTTAAATAGCGCGGGGATGTGGGTGGTGACATCTATCGGAATACTAGCTTTGAAAGCACCCCATTGTGATTGCATACGGACAAATTGTGGAATCCACTTGCGGTGTGAGCCCAAATGCAGAGTATATGGAATGCCACAATAATTGTTTGAACATGCAACTATAAGAGGCAGATCCGAAAAAGCCACTTTTTTTTTTTTTTTTTTTTTTTTTTTTTTATACTGAGAACTGCAGGGACAATGCAATTGAGTTTGTGGTAGTGGAATCCACTTCTGGAGTGTACCAGTTGCACAATATAATGGATTGTCAAAATAATTGCGTATGCCACCATAAGAGACATTGGAAAATACCATTTTCTTTGACTGAGGATCTGCAAGGAAAATGCAGTTGAGTTCGTGGTAGCGATGGCTTAAATAAATTACAGTAAATTGCTGATACATAGCTTAGATATTTCCTCTAATTAACCAAGTCATACATAAATATATCCACTTTATCTATCTACCTATAACCTGACGCCATAATCTTGTAAGGGGTGGTCGTTTGTCTTTGAGTTATAGTTGCTTTACGAGGGGAAGGGGGCCCTAACCCTCCGCTCCTGGATAGAGTACAACACTCATGTGTGGGGAGGCTCCCCACATACAGCTCTTCTCAAGTAGGTAGAGTCAAAGGCTTATCGTCTCATTAACTCTCCTCCCCTTACTGGCTCCCTTCGAATTTTTGTCGCCACTCTGCTGCATCGCCTTTCTATCGCTACTTCATTGCTCACTGCTTCTCCATTGGACTGTCTGCTTGCATCCCTCCACTACTACGGTGGGCACGTAGCACCCGTCTAGCAGCAAACTCTCATCCTTCTTCTGTCCAGTTCTCTAATGCAAGAGCTAACTGTTGCCCCTAGTCCTTCATATATGCAACAGGTCATTTCTGGAACTGTCCTCGATCCTCTGTCTGAATTTCATATTGCCTCTGATCAACAGTTTTAAATGCAGTGTCTAGGCATCTCGAAATGAACGAATTTTGAATTTGGCTGTCATTTTGTTTTTTTCCTTGGAGGGAGTAATCTTGCGAGCTCTGGCCTTTGGATCCCTCCTTGCACAACAAAAAAGAAGGGGGGGGGGAGCACATACATAATATTTCCTCTATTTCAATCAGCATTCGTAAAAATTATCAATGGAGAGATAAAAGATGGCCTGGGGACTGGAAGTATAGAGAAAGAAAAGAGGGATATAGATCAGGCTGAGCAGGCAGTGGTTGGAGGTGAGAAGAATTTTCTTGGATTGGTTGAGAGCTAGGACAAGACATTAGTTGCCAGAGAGGATGACGCCAGCAGTTATTGCTTGGGAAAAAGTGAAAGATGGAATCGTTTGGTAGAAAAGAGGATAATGCCATGTTTGGTAAAAAGTGATAAGAAGGAAGGATGGATTAATTAGATGGAAGAGAGGATATGATGGCTCAAGAATGATTGTTTAAGAAGTATAGTTTGCAGAGGATATTGACTCGGTTATGATTAGGAAAAAGTGAGAGGAAGGTTGGATTGGTTGGGCAGACAAGGGGATTATGACAAATGATTGTTTTGGGAGAAAGTGAAGGAAGGATGGATTGGTTAAATGGAAGCGAGGATAATGACGCAAGAATAATCGTTTAAGTTAGGATAGACTGAAGAGAGGATAATGACTCGTTTATGATTTGGAAAAAGTGAGAGGAATGATGGATTGCTCAGATGGAGGAAAGAATTCTGTAAGGAATTAGTTGACCAAAAATTTACACAATAAGTAATTTGAATGGTAGGTAGGTGCCTACTGTAGAATGAGGACAGAAAAGTAACTGTATGGCAAACTGTGTAGGTACTGATATTTCAGGAAGACTATATTGATTCGTTAGGAGACAGACTGGAAGATGATTAGCCCTAGATTAGCAAGGTCAGGATTTGTACATGAGTGGCAAGGTGGTACCTGATTCAGTATCAACTTTGGAAAATGAAAATATGAAAATTATATAGATTTTAATTTAAAAATGTTTTCAAGGTAATGCAATGTATTTGCATGAGTTCTAACCTAAAACTACTGAAAAACAAAGAAAATTATAATTTTTATGAAGTAAATAATGGGCAACTATGCAGCAGCAGTGGGAGCGTCGGACTCATCCCAGGCCAACGTTACACGTCCACCTCCGCCTCCTCCACTCCCCCCCCCCATATTGAATGTTTCTGTTGTTTACCTTCTGTTTTATAACACTCTTTTAGCTGCAAAATAACGCACATAAATACTTAATTATATTAACTAGTAAGCTTATGCAGCCTCGACCTCACATTAGTGGCAAGGTGGTACCGAAAAATGGACCAAGAAGCATAAAACCGAAGTTTTACACGGGAGCAAAACCTACCCACCATGCACGACCACAGCAGACCTTGAACTGAGAATACTGGGGAGGGTGGCCACAGACGCCCATAGGCGGCGGCGTGCTAAAGTTGAATGGGCCTATGGTACCAACTTTGGCGCCTGGCTAATATGAGGTTCATTCATTCATTGCCAGACGCCATGTATCCCAAACGGGGTGGCCAAGGGCTTAGAGTTGTTTTACAGGGAAGGGCACTAATCCTCCACCAACCCCACTTGACACGTAGGGAGAACGTTATGCCAACAGCATCCGGTGTTCCCAGGCGGTCACCCATCCAAGTACTAACCAGACCCAACGTTGTTTAACTTCGCTGACCGGACGGGAAGCGGTGTACTCAACGTGGTATGGCCGTTGGAGGTATTATGTAATTTAAATGCAAGGAAAGGTAAATAGGTTTGGCCTGAGTGAGGATTGGAAAGGAACTGGGAAGTAGAGTGTAGATATTATTATTTCAGTAAGAGACTAGATTGATTGGTTAGGAGAGACTGGAGACTGACATATTGTAATAGATGAACGAATTGTTGAAAAAGAAGATTGGTTAGAATATCAATAGAGAGCTGAGAAATGGCTGAGGAGTGCCCCTCATCAGGGTGCAAAACCTAGGTAGAAGGGGGTGGATGGTTTCGGGTGCTGCTGCTGTGGGGTGAAGTTCTCGTGTTGAGGATCACCAGGTTGGAGTGGGTTCTCGATTGGCCATGAGTGTAAAGGGTCGTTCTGAGTACCGTGTAGCCAGTAGGAGATAAATGGAAAACGTTCGGCTCTAACCCCGTGGAACCCGCTAAGTGGAAACTCCCTGGGTTCCTCACTCCTCATTCCTGCTGTCATCCACCCTAAACTTGATCTCCCAGTTGTTATTCCCGTCTTTGGGTTTATCCAGAAGTTGGGTCCCACCATTTCTTCCGCCTATTTCGGGCTTACCCTTAAGTAGAGTCCTCTTGGTAGATTAGCAATGACTGACAAAAAATTGCAGGGGGGAGATGTGATAATATGAATGACAGAGAGAATTGGGTAAGGATGCTGAAGATAGGGAAGGTTTGTTCAGAAGAAACTAGAAGATATGGTTAGAACATTGGCAAAGGATGGATCTAGATAGAGAGAAAGATGGCAAGCATTGTTTTTGGAGGAAGAGGGGATGCAGAAAGAATATATTGAGTGAAAAGATGAAACAAAAAAAAGTAACAATTTGGTAGTGGGAAAGAAGAAAGGACTGGTTAAGAGCGACAGTTATGGTTGGAAGAGAACTGTGCAAAGAATGGCTGAGAGATAGATTGAGGTGAGCAAAGGTTGGCTGGATTAAATCAGAGCAACGATGGATTTAGAGGACTGGAAATGGAATTGATGCATTGGTCGCAGGTGATCATACTAGGTGAGGATTAGTTGGGAGAAGACGAGTCTATTGGTTAACAGAGATGATGAATGTAGTGGTTGATAGACTGGAGCAGTATTTAATAGGAAAAGAGTGAGGAAGGACTGGTCAGATACACACACACTGGGCCATCACCATCCATCTGTTCATGATCGTGTACCAGTGTCTCCTAATTCTGATGAAGTGGTCTGTGCATTATAGTGAATTAGTGAAAGAATCTTTCAAGAGGTGGAGGTTGAAAACAATAAACTGCATTTGAACTGGTAATATATTGGTCTGCATCCTTGTACTCAATGCATGTGATGGTTGTACAACTCTGAATCTGCTTGTGTTGATGGTGATTCTGTAGTGAAAAAAAGTGAACAAGTACATGAAATGCAATAGTGAGAGCTGTGAACCACTGCTACCGAACATCAAGTTATGACAGAAATGCACCTTAATTATGATAAAAATAATGGCGCATTATGCTGTGCTAGGGAGTGGATATCGTACTGAGAGGTGACAGTCAAAATATTTATTTTGCGTCTATACGGTTTTACTTTGGGCTAGCGTATGTTCTTTAATCTGCTTGCCTATTCTGGGTTTCTACAGCATGTTTTGCTTATTATACAACAGTTTTTGTCACTACCCAAGCGTAAGATAGACTATGAACCCTTCTATCAGCCATTTTGGGTGTGCAATAAACACAAATCTCCAATGGGTCAGCTGTGAGAATATAACTTGTGTTACAACCCCATCGTTGGATGATTAGTTTGTCATTAAGTGAGGGATGCCTGTAATGGACATGTTGCTCTTGTTGTATATTGTTCCAGGGTCATCTGGACATGAACTCAGGGGGCTGCACACTGACAGGATATGTATAAGCAGAGAGCAGCATGGCGGCCGCAGCAACCAGATGAACCAACAATATGAGAATATTTAGTGGCCTTTTTTTTTCCTGTCACTCCGATGTCATCTGGATTTGGTTGAAATGGAAAGAATTTACACTTAAATGGTGAGCAATAATGGAAAACAGTTGGTACCTTAGAAGGAAGAATATTTTGGTGTTGGAGAGGATGCCGTGTGAAAATGTTACTGCTGACAAGTGTAAGGAATTGAAAACCGGGCAGAGGTACTGTATATGAGGACAAAGTAGTTGGGAGGCATTTGTCTTGGTTATCTTGTTGGGAGGATTCCTTGGAGAAGTAACGCATTTGAGATGAAGGATAATTTAGGGTACTTATGGTAATTGCTTTAATCCCAAATCGTCATAATTTCACAGGATTGGGTGGATGACATTTGCCACGCAGAAACTCTCTTTCTAACCAGAGGAAACAACATGAAGAAGAGGCTGGTGGGTGGGATGATACTGTGACCATTTGATGGTAACCTTCAGCCATACAGGAGGAACATTATCAGTTCACCCAAGTGAGTAATGTTTGTTTCTGTTCAGTAACCACATAACCAACAAATGGACACCTGGTGGACCTACGAAAGCTGCTGCAACTGAATGAGACACAAAGTCCAAGTCTGAGTTTGTTGAAATTAATCTCACTATATATTGCTCAGGTGCTTGTGGCTTGGCATCTTTGCCTTGAATATCTGAAATGAGCAGCTTAGCTTGGAATTAATTGCCTGTTTAATGTTGTCGAGGTGTTTATGGTTGGTTGTTCTTGCCTTAAAAGTAACTTGTCCTTTGGTGCCTACATTTTTTTTAAAAATAGCAGTAAAGTATGGGATGATTTATAATTGCGATACCAATAAATCTGGTATAAAGCAGAATTTGACATTTTACATGTGACTTAGCCATCAGTACTTGTTACTAACATACAATTTCACCAAGATCTGTATTGACAGTATTTCATCAGTAGCCTAAGACTTGGTTTAATGTCTCAAAGTATAATTTTTACTTGACAAATGTTGGAATAACTCTTAGTGTTCAGTAGGAAATTATGGCACTGATTTAAAGCCTCATCTTACTTAAAATACGAATTACATACACTACAACTCGGGTTATGATCGAAGGGGTGAGAAGTAAGCACATACTTGAATTCTGAATGACTAAAGACATTCTTAGCACCTATTCTTTAACGATTTCTTCTGCACCTTACACATCGGTTACCAGTATGTTTTTGTGTTATTAATGCAAACTACCTGTATATTAAAATGATATAACATACAAGAAAATGTCAAGATGTATGGAAAATAAACCATTAATGAACAGATGCTATGAAACGTCCTGACACCTGCAGTAGCATACTGTTTGTTGAGGGCAGAAGTTGGAAAATGAGAGACTGGCTAGGAGTGAATGAGGTGGAAGGGTGGAGAAGGAAGATACCGATGATGAGATCGAGGAATGGGGCAAAGAGGCAGGGGTGAGTTGGGGCTTGAGTTGGGGGTTAGATCTTGCTTTGGTGGACTTCCGTACGTGACGCTTATTCAATTACTAATTACAGTTTGATGTAGCCTATATCCTCGGGCTGAAGGTTTTAAGAGCTCAACTGATTATGTGAAAATATAATGAGAGGCGTATATTTAAAATAATTCCTCCCACAAAAAGAAAAGTCTACCGTAGCAAAGAGAGTTAAGGAGTTGCGATGCCTTGACCCCTTCGTCTGTACCCTTAAGAAGAAGAATTCATATAGTGCCCACCTCACCAGCTCAGCGCAATTTCACCTCAGTTAGGAAGAGGGAAACATCTATCTACCAAGGCTACTGAAGAAGGGTTTAAGGGACCTGAAATCGCGATCTAGTAAGAAATAAATGGATGGAACAAATGACGGCAAAATCATCCACAACCCACCAGACGAGACTAAGGAACACCTGAGGTGTAAAGAAAATATTCTGAAGAAAATATACAACGCAGAACTTGCAATCATTTTCAACGAAGTATATATATATATATATATATATATATATATATATATATATATATATATATATATATATATCCCATTGGACCCAGGGGTGCCGGGCGAGGCATGGCACTGGGTGGGTACTAAGCGTACCGCCCTCCGCCTATCGGCTCATAGTCGCGAGGCTCATGGGTCCCTAGCCGGGGGTTCCCTACTTTATGAAGACTTGAAAAATCCCAGTTCTGTCCAATATTCCGGACACCGGGCTCCAATAGGTTAAAGAGTCTGATAGGTTTGCCAGTCATTAACCCATTTGATCCCAGGGGTGCTGGGCGAGGCATGGCACTGGGTGGGTACTAAGCGTACTTCCCTCCGCCTATCGGCTCATAATCGCGAAGCTCATGGGTCCCTACCCGGGGGTTCCCTACTTTATTTAGACTTGAAAAATCCCAGTTCTGTCCAATATTTCGGACACCTGGCTCCAATGGGATATATATATATATATATATATATATATATATATATATATATATATATATATATATATATATATATATATATATATATATATATATACACACACACACACAGTATATACCAAGGGGACAGCGGAGGGGAGGCGTACGCACTTCCACAAATTACTGACGTCCCCCTCCCCCCAGTACTACCTCCACTCAGCACTGGGAACTGAACATGCAAGAACTGAAAATATTTATAGGTGCGAGTTTGTAAACAAGCTTTCTTTCAATCACATTAATAGAAGAATAAAGCCATTCTTAGACATATACAAGGAAAGGATATATAAAGTTCTACATTCTGCACAATGTAGACATTGTAATTCATACATTAATGAAAAGTATTCTCTATTCAGTGCTCTCTCTCTCTCTCTCTCTCTCTCTCTCTCTCTCTCTCTCTCTCTCTCTCTCTCTCTCAACCTACCTACTTCTCCCCTCCCCATGGTCAGACTGCTTGCTATGCCCCTGTATCTAAATATACAGGGGAAACCCCCTGGGACCCCTCAGAGTTCTTGGGCTACTGGTACCACATAATATTTATGCATGGCCATCACATTTTTTAAATTCCATTAGTGTCCCTTGTTAGGACATCCGCATTTGCTCCTTGACAATAATTGAAGACACTACTGTGGGAGACCATATTAAAAATTGGGAAATCCATCATGTGATAGCTGAGATGCAAAGTAGCAGCGTAAGAACACCATATTAACTATCTAGGACATTTTCTGAACAGGACAAAAAATAGGGGGACCTGTGTCATTAAGCACCGAGTGTTACAAAAGTGGAGAGATGAGGACTCAAACAAATACTGTCGCCAAAAGAGGGAGACTGGTTGACAAAAGTCTGGTCAGTGCGAACACTTCAATCAACACGCATGAAGATTGTACGTTGATAAATACAATAGGACTTTTGTTAAATGTTCCGCATTCAAAATCTCGCTATTGTACCAAGCTTTTAGAGAAACAATCGCGTAGCCAGAAGAGTGGCAGTGACGTTGACTTGTCACCCTAAAATATTTGATATCCCTAGCCACCCCAGTGCCCGCATAAATTTTGAGGGGAAACTCCCTTATTTCCTTGATTCCCCCCCCCCTCCCAGAATTAGGCTTGGTTATCTCCTCTTTTATATATCCTAGCTATGTCCACTGAGCTCTATAGTATGGAGAGGCTTTCTCATGGGTAGCACCACGTAGTTTGTGTAACCACCGCAAGGGGCCCAGGGCGGCGCTGGCGTTGTTTATCTACGCCACCGATGCCCATATCTTTTGAAATCAGCCGATGAATTCGGAAAGTACAGTGCCATGGCCCACTGCTTTGCTTATGTAAGTAACAGGAAACAGAAAGAGCAAGCTAAGAACAGTGATCCAATTGCGTTACCATTGTGGAGGCAACGAGTGGTGGTTTCAATGTGGCGACCAAAGTTACACGCTCGCTGCGGCGATAGCCTCTCCATATTATAGAGCTCAGTGGCTACGTCTCTGTACAGAAAACTGTAGGTGATAAACTCCATAACGATTTAAGAAGGCAAGATCCAACACCTTCTTTTGTTGTATAAGTACTCTGTATTTTTCTCAATAAAATAATATTATCAGATCAAATCAACCAGGTAATCAGGTTTGCCAAGACAACAGTAGTAAAATCTTTAGCAACAGTTAGGCAAGATTCGTCCTCAGCAATGGAATAACAAGGTGGTAATTCGCAGATGACTGTTCTTTGTTTTACAGTGCCATCAGAAACAATTTATGCAGAAACCCAAGCAATTTTTGGAGTTTTTATTCACGACTAGCCATTTTTCCATCACAATTACTGTCCCTTAAGTCTGGCAGACTACTTGTTCGTATTTTTAGTTAGCTGTTTTCCAGGGAGGGGCACTAACCCTCCGCCAACCCACTTATTGCCACGTCGGGAACACGTGTTGGTTAGTTATAAGGTTACCACCCAGCGTTGTAAATGCTTTCCTGTTTACAGGAAATCATTTAGCTTGCCACTCAGTGTAGAGCTACCTTAAAAACTGAGTACCACTACACTAAGTGGGTGGAAAAGTTTCTCGAGAAGGGAAAGATGCTGAATGCGGCCTTCATGCATTTGGAGAAAACATATGGCAGGGTGGATAGACATGGATTGTGGAAAGTATTAAGAATATTATGGAGTAGATGGGAAGCTGTCGAATCCCGTGAAGAGTATGTATGAGGATGTTAATGCTGTAGTGCGTGTGGATAGTGAACTGAGTGAATTTTTCTATTTGAAGGTTGGACTGAACAAGGATGTGTCGTGACTCCATGGTTGTTCAATCTGTATATGGATGGGGTTATAAAAGAGATACAAGGTAGGGCAGTGGATGTTGGAGCGGCCCTAGTGAGAGAGGGCAGTGTTTGGAAACTACCTGTACTGTTGTTTGCAGATGATACTGTGTTGTTAAGTGAAGACGAAGGGGAGCTGCAAAGCTTGGTGGATGAGTTTGGGAGAGTGTGTAAGAAACGGAATCTAAAAGTGAATGTAGGGAACAGTTATGGTCTTCGAGAGAAGTGAAGTCAGTGAATGTACAGTGAGACTGAATGAGGAGGAAATGGAAAATGTGAGTGCGTTTAAGCACTTGGGTAGTGTGATGAGTAAGGATGGAAGTTTAGAGGGTGCAGTGCTTGAAAGGTTACAACAAGGAAGAAAGGTTGCTGGTTCCTTGAAGGCAGTGATAAGAAACAGGGAAGTAAGCATGGAAGTGAAAAACTTACTAGGCTACATGACAGTATTGTGATACCAAAACGTATGGAAGTGAAGCTTGGACCTTGTTGGAGGGACACAAGTCAAGAGTGAGAGCAGTGGAAATGAGTTATCTGAGAGGAGCATGTGGAGTCACATGGAGAGACAGACTGACAAATGAGGAAGTGAAGGACCGTTGTGGTGTCGATGTGGATGTGATAGGATGCGTTAGGAGAAACACACTGATCATGTGGAGAGGATGGAGAGTGAGAGACTGACGGGGAGAGTGTATGTGAGTGAGGTGGAGGGGGGGAGAGGGTGGAGGAGGCCAAGGATAAGATGCAGGGATGGAGCTGAAAGGCATATGAGAGACGGGTGTGTGAGCTGGGAGCAGGGCAGCGAAATGGCGAGGGACAGGGTGACAGGAGACAATTTGTTTGTGGCCACCCCTTACGGGATTAAGGTGTCTGGCAATAGATTGAGAGATAAAAGTCTGACAGAGGATTTTTGTACTTGCGAACCTTATGAGTTGCCCAAATATACATATTTTTGTCACTAATATTTGGTTAAAGAAATTGTCTCAGTTTTCTTTATTAAGAGAGACATGGATAGGACATGATAACCTGAAATGCAGATTTTTAGAAGACTTCAAGGGGACCAAATATCTCGCTACACCGGCTTTTTGTGGAGGGAAAGGAGTGAGGGAGGGAGCAGGAGAGGAAGTAGGGGGGGGGGGAATGAAGGGTATGATATGAAGGACGCCTCTCATCTCCTTCCTTCCTCCCTCAGTGTCTCTGCTCTTCTTCGGTTTCACCTTTCCACCCATTCTTCCCTTTCGTCCTGTTTCTTTCCCCCTTTTGCTTTTACCTCCTCCAGTGGTCTGTTCTTCTTTTCTCCCTTGTTCTTGCCCTCTTCTTTCTCCTGCCGCACTCCCCTCCCCTTTTCTTGAACACATGCCTTCTCACTCTTCTGCAACTCCTGTCTTTACCGATGATTCCAAATCTCTTTAGTGTTGGTTTTCCTGTTGTCTCCCCTGAGTCTTCTTTTTCCATCTCCCTTCCTTCTGTTGCAAGTGCTCTCACAGCAGAACTTTATACTATTCTTTTCGCTCTGAAGTCTATGTTTCGTTCCACTTCCTCTTTTGTTATCTTCTCTGACTCTCACAGTGCGATTTCTTCTCTACGGGCCTCTTCTTCTCATCCCCTTGTCACCCAAATTCAGGAGTGACTCTTCCGTTTCTCTGTGCATAAAAAGTCGATTCATTTTTGCTGGGTCCCCAGTCATGTTTGCACTGTCGGTAATGAACGTGCAGACTCGCTGGCTCGTTATGCTGCGTGCTCTCTCACATCTTCCTCTTGACCCATCCCTGCTTGTGTTTTCCTATTCTTACTCAAGTCTTCCTTGACCTATGGCAAACTTCCTGGGACTCCCAGGTCACCAACAAGATTCATCTCGTTAAACCTGCTGTTCTTCCTTGGTCTGTTTCCACTAATCCTAATCGTCGATGGAAGACTGTCATTGCTTGTCTTCGCTTGGGTCACACCCGCCTCACTCACAGTCACTTAATGAGTGGTGACCCTCCCCCACTTTGTTCACGCTGTAACTGGCCCCTGACTACCCGACATCTTTTCCTCGACTGCCCGTTCCCACTCCACGTCCTTTGCACTGCTTTTCCCTTCCTCTCATTATTAACCCGTCCCCCGCTGCTGACTGATTTCCTTGGTAACTCTCCTACGTTTTTTATTTCTAATATTTTTGCTCTTCTGTCTGCTCTGCGTATTTTGCATCTAATTTAATCGTCCATCCATTTTTTTCCTACCCTAGTGCCACGTAGCCTCCCTGGGCTTGGAGCTAGCTTTTCTCACAATTATTCATTCATCCCTTTGGCTCTACTGGAGGGGAAGGGAAAGCTGTAAGCCCATTCTGGCAGACATTTTAAAAATCAGGTCAATATGTACCAGAGCACTATTGAAAGGTTCAGGATGCAGTATTAGCAGTGCCACGGACATTTTTAAAAGTTATAGGACATGTAAGGTGCGTATCATTTTCTTTCTCCCTCTAAGAAAGCATATTACTAAATTTTCTTGCAAATGAGATTTTAAAAATCAATTAAAATTCGTTCTATTTCATATCTCATAACACAAAATCACACCACAGAATGAACTGGATGCTAAGGGTAATTTGACAAGTTTGGGACAATATCACAACTTAGCAACTTGGATCTTCTTCATAATGGTATAAACATCGTTTAACACCACAGAATGAACTGGCTGATAATACAGTTTTCTACGTTTTTGGATAACATTACAAACTAAACAACTTTTTTTGGATCTTCTTCACAATGTGATAAACATCGTTAATGGGTTGCAACAAGTTGCAAGTGAATCGCTATCTTCTAGCTTTCAAAATGAAATTAATAACTGTTTTCTTTTTCAACTTTCTGAATAATAATAATAATAATAATATATATATATATATATATATATATATATATATATATATATATATATATATATATATATATCCCTCGCTGCATCTTCTTTGAAGGGGTCATTTTTATCCACAGTGGGTCATCCTGCTCTATGAGAGGTATGTGGAAGGGATGTAGCACTGACTTTCTGCAGATTGGCTATGTGAAATAAGGTGCAGAAGAAGTGGGCCAAGTTGAGGTGACAAGAGTATAGGAAATGTCAAGCATGCAATATATGTATCCTCATAAAAACAGCTCTGCCAACATGGGATGGATGACCATTTTTCAGCAGCTATCTTTTTTGGTGCCCGAAGGGCTAAGGCGTTGCCCCTGGGTAGAAGACTTTGGACTGGAGCGTATGGCATTTTATGACCGGATGCCCTTCCTGATGTCTACCAGTGACCCTTGGGTGGATTCGATCCTCCGACCCTTCGGTCAGAGCGGAGCGCTCTAACCCACTGAGCCACGGCTGCTACATATACATATATCTATATGGAGCCTCCGTGATACAGTGGTAAAGTGTGTGTTTTCGTACATGGAAGAACGAGGGTTCGCGCTCCGCCAGGGTAATAAACTTTAGAAGCGTTCTTCCGGCCACGTACTGCTTTGGCGGATATAAGGGGTGCTGTGGTTGAACCAATGTCACATACTATAAAGTATGCTTGCACCCAGTCAGCTTGCGTGGGCCGATTACACTTGGTTCACAGACTATCCACACATCCAAAGCCACTCCAACGCTACAATTACACTTACAAGCATTTCTCACCCTACATACAATCTCTACCAAACAGCCTAAGCACTAGGTAGAAATACATAGGCTGTATCGTCCCCACTTCGGTCGGGATAGGCCGGTCCTGCAGTGGACACTCAAACGGCTGATGATGAGTGTATATATATATATATATATATATATACGCGAGTGCGTATCCAAGGGTGCACCACTACCTTTGTAAGTGAAAGGCTTGAAGTAATGCTATCGTTATTTTACACCAACTTAAACCCAGATTTTTATTCTTTTGCTGCATATTTCACTTAGGTCAGTGGCAGTAAAAGACAATACTGTACTGTACATCCTTTCCATGGCACTTTTTCATGAAAAGCGTCATATTCTGGTGTCAACCTACCGTTACAACTCAGAGCTCACGATGAATAGATGGCAGTTTAAGTCGATATAGAGCATGGAAAAAAAAAAAGTATAGGAAAGTCATGTAACTCACTTGGGTCCGTTCCACCCTTATCCCGGTTCAGCAAGCAGTTCCGGGTTTTTCGGAACTTCGAAAAAACCAACGTCAGACCTACCTCCTTCACCACGATGGAGGGATGGAGTATTATATGAGTGAGGAGTGTGTGAGCTGGGAGCAGGGCAATGAGATGGAGGAGGGACAGGATGACATGGAGGCGATTTGTTTGTGACCACCCCTTACGGGATTAAGGCGTCTGGCAACAGATAGATAGAGCCAAACTATTTTTTTCAGCTTTGGACTGATTTTAATTTCAGCATCGGAGAGGTATGATATAGCTTTCATTTACCCCTTCAGTGCGACAGGTCTCTACCAAGTCGAATAACATCGTCTGGTAGACCTGGAGCGGTGGCGTCTTCATCGTAGGTCTACCCCCCAGAGGCTGTCGAAGAGAAGAGTGGACAGCATGGGGGCCAAACCACCGCAAACCCCCCCAGCCCCTCATTTGGCTCGAGTACCTGGGAGTGGCTTCGGTCGCCCGGGCAAGCACCACATCTCCCAACACAACACACACAACAACACAGTTTTTTCTACACCGAGAATTGATTCCCCGGCTGTCATTTCTCGACGACTTCTTCTAGCCGGGGACATTGAGAGCAATCCAGGACCCACCAACAAATACATATGTCCAACATGCTCAAAACCTATCACGTCGAGCCGACATACAAAGGGTTCAGTTCAGAGCAATTCTTGCAAGAACTGGATCCATTACACCTGCACAACACTTGCATCCAGAAAACATTACACAAACACCTGGACCTGCTCCTTATGCTCCTTCCCCCCACCCATCAACCTCCCTTCCAATCCTACTCCTACTTCCTTCACACCTCCACAGCCAAATCCACCGACCCTTCCCAAACCATCCAGTCCCCCAACTCCTCCCATTCCAACCCATCCTAATCCACCTCAACCCTTACCTCCATCACAACCTCCTCCTACCCCTTCCCCTCCACCCACACCACCTTCCCCCCGTGCTGCAGCAGCCAACACACATCGCACACACAACATAAACATCCTTCAGTTAAACAAAGATGGCATAAACACCAAAAAACATGAACTCACACAATTCATCAAACAACAGAACATACACATTGCCATCTTACAAAAAACAAAACTACACAGAGCACAGAAAACACCGACATTTCATAACCTCACCACCATTCGACAAGACCGGGCCGACGGCGGTGGCGGTGAACTCATCACCCTGGTACACAAATCCATCAACTTTGCAGATACCAGTGCACACACAAAGTCACTTCTCCCCCCACATGACACCACAACAGAAATACAATCAATTAAAATACGCACTGGTAACAAATCACATATAACAATCGCTAACACATACATTCCCCCCCAATCGTCCCCCACAGTACCACACAATTACTCTCCACAGATACACCACATCACTAACATACCCATCATCATCCTGGGTGGTGATTTCAACGCCAAGTCGTCGGCCTGGCATGTCAACAACCCTGACACAGACAGAGGGCTGGTACTACAATCCCAGACAGATCATCTTTTCATACTAAACAGTCTAGACTAACATACCCATATCCCACACCAAGCCCTCTTCCTCCCATCATCTCCAGACATCACCTTCTGCTCCCCAAACCTCTCCCCCACTACATCATGGAGAGTGGTCAAAACCCTAGGTTCCGATCACCTCCAGAATCAGCCCAGCTGGCCACAAACACACACACACTAATTATAAGAGAGTCAACTAGGAGGCCTTTGTAACTGAAACAGAACAACATCTCGAAACACTAAACAGTACACCCATCACAAACAACACCGCTGTGCACACTTTTCAATACAATTATATAAAACGCAGACAAAAGACACATCCCTAGAGGCAACAGAAAGAGAGACAACCCCAACTTCACACCAGAAATTCAAGGCCTCATCAGACAACGGGACACACTGCGACACTCCCCAACACCCCATACACAAGACACCATACAACAAATACAAGAACTCAACACTCAGATAAACAATAAAATATCAGAACAGCAAACACTAAACTGGAAAAATTATCTCCAAACACTTGACCACAAAACAAACATCAGCAAACTCTACAAAACACTAAACAGCATCACACTTTCCAACAGCAACACCACACAATCACACGCTGCCATCACAACAACAGACACCATACCCTCAAACAAACAACAAGCAAACACTCTCATCAATCACTTTTCACAAGTCAGCCATCTAAACCTCCATCCCTAAGACCGACGTATCATCCGACGTAAGAGACAGTTCCCCACAGACCCAGACTATACGCACCTTTCACATACAACCAGACGAAGCACATCATTAACAACCTCAAGCACTCATCTGCCTGTGGACCAGACAACATAAGCAACATTCACCTTAAACACCTAGGACCACAAGGCATACAAGCACTCACCAACATATCAAACTACAGCTATTCACACAACATAATACCCAACATCTGGAAGCATGGCAATATCATCACTATCCCTAAACCCAACAAAGACCCCACGTTACCCTCCTCACATCGCCCCATCACACTCCTCTGCACCCCCTCTAAAGTCACTGAACGACTGGTACTACAACTAGTCACATCTCACATTCCCATAGCCCAGTCACAACATGGCTTTAGGCCACTACACTCCACAAACACCCTTCTTACAGACCTTATGCAGAGAGTTTTCAATGGCATGAATTCAGCTAGGCCACCACACAGAACAATCCTAATCATACTAGACATTAGCAAAGCTTTTGATGCTATCCACCGCCACAACCTCACAAACAAAATACTCAACACAAACATGCACAATGACACAAAAAGATGGCTGGCAAACTACTTAGCAGGCAGATGTGCACACGTAACATTTGCCGGTCAGTCTTCTAACATCAGAAACTTCACAAACGGCGTCCCCCATGGATCTGTTTTGTCCCCTACACTCTTTAACCTATACATGCACGACGTACCCACACCCCACACACCACAGATACACATAGCGTCCTATGCAGATGATAAAACACTTACATATACGCACCAAAACGCAAACACAGCTGTACACATCATTCAACCTTACCTCAACACACTACACGAATGGTTCATCACAAACAGGCTCAAAATAGCCCCAGCCAAATCTACAGTGACTCTTCTCACAAACTGGACAGCAGAACACAGTCACATTCCACACCTCAACATAAACAACACTCCCCTACCACACACACACACCCATAATCCTTGGTGTAACATACAATACATCAATGTCATTTAAACAACACATCACAAACATTAAAAATAAAATAACACCAAGACTCAATGCTTTGAGGTCACTTGCCCATACAACATTCGGACGCAACAAAGAAACCACCACCACAGTATACAAACAATACATACGTTCAGTGATGAATTATGCAAGCCCTGCCTGGGCTTCTAACCTCACAAAAACACACTACAACACACTACAGACCGGAAAGAACAAGACCTTAAAAATAATCACAGGCTGCACAGCTACTACACCCACAGACCACCTACATCAAGAAACCAAAGTCCTCAAAGTCAAGGATCACCTAGACATGAGAGGCACCCAGTTTCTTGCTGCAGCCTCCACAAACCCACAACATCCACTACAGTACATGGCAGCACATCCACCCACACCAAGGAACATCAAAACAAAACCCAGCACACGATACCATACACAGATACTGTCATCTCTCTCCCCTCGCCCACCTCAGACCAGCTTCCAGAAGCATATCCACACTCAGATCACTCGCCGCTCCATTCAGTCACTTAAAGACAACACACAGCTGCATGCACGGCCTCCTGACATCCACCTTTCTGAATCCTATCTCCCTCGTGAGGACAGGGTCCACCTGACCAGACTGAGATGTGGACACCATCCAGCCCTCTTAAGTTACCAGAAGAGGCTGGATGACTCCGTTGCTGATGCCTGTCCAGGATACAACACAGCACCCCATACTATTAGGCACATTATGGAAGACTGCATTGCACACAATCACCTACGCCAACAACACAACATACACTCTTTGAGAGCTCTGTGGGCAAGCCCAGTCTCGGCCATGGCTTTCCTAAGGGACTCGGGGCTGTTCGGCCAGACTACCTAGGGAACTACTACTACATCGTCTGGTACAGCCGGGGAAAGGTCCGCCTTATATACCTGCCTGCCAGTTCGGACCTTTATGCGTGAGACAACCACTATAATACTGTAGGTGAAGTATACACAATTTGAGGCCAGGTACTGGATGTGCTAAGGGAATTACTGATTTGGGCATGTCTGTGTAGTTACAAGGTTACATGGGCATTTCTTGCATACTATAGACAAAAACAGAAATACCGATCGGTAATAAAAAATGGTAAAGGGGGCGAACTCCGTCTCCTTGTATTGGGGTGAGTATCTGGTAACCTCACCGTCCACCAGTTTGTCGCTAGTACAGATCCTATACAAAGAGTCTCTAGTTGCTAGTAACCTCGTAAGTCCCACGACGCAGAACCGCAGAAAAGGTGTAATGAGATCTCATGTGGAAATATACTCTTTAGACGCAAAACTGCGGGCATATTTTCTGTTGAAGATTACAGTGCCATTATAGAACTCCGATACTATATAAATTTTGCACTGAGCGTATGCTCTGTATCTCCATTTATATTTCTTTGACAAATGCAGGCTGAGAAAATGTAAACAGCAGAAGTATTTCTCTCTCTCTCTCTCTCTCTCTCTCTCTCTCTCTCTCTCTCTCTCTCTATATCTCTCTCATACGTCTGGCAGTGCTGCAAAGTCTGACGTGTGGCCAAAGTATTTATTCATGTCCTTCCCCTTCATTATCGAATCTATGAATATGGAAAGGTCTTCTCTGTAATAGATTAATAGATGACCCCTGCGTAAATTACTGAGTACGAAGGCTTGGTAGGGGAAAAGAGGTACGGAAAGAGTGTGTGTGTGTGTTCTTACCTTACCTAATTGTTCTTACCTAATTGTATCTTTACAGGAATGAGTCAAGCTCGTACTGTCCCGTGTCTTAAACCATATTTATCGCACATATCCTTAAATTTGTGAATTGTTTTGGCACACACTATTTCATTCGGTAGTGCATTCCATTGATCAATTGCTCTGTTTGGGAAACTGAATTTCCTTACGTCTTTATCACCTCTCTTCTTATGCAGTTTTTTGCAGTGTCCTCTTGCTGATGCTTCTCCATATGTTAAGTAATCATTTATGTCTATTTTCTCCTTTCCTGATATGCACTTATATAGCATTATCATGTCACCTCTTTTCCTTCTCTCCTGTAGTGCTGGAAGATTCAGTTTATTTAGTCTTTCTTCGTAGCTTAGGTCCCTTAAGCTTGGTATCCATCTTGTAGCGGCCCTTTGAACTTTTTCAATCTTGTCTATATGCTTTTTGAGATGAGGACTCCAGACTATTGATGCATATTCCAGGGTTGGTCTAATGAATGATGTTATTATCCTTCTTAGCATGTCTTCATTTATGTATGTGAATGCTATTCTCATAATTGCAAGCAGTGTATACATGTTCCGTACCTTCTCGCTGATGTGGTCAGCCGGAGATAGTCTGTTATTGATAATCACACCTAGGTCTTTCTCTCTTTCTGATGTGTATAGGGTTTTATTTCCTAACTTATAATCCCAATCAGGTCTTTTTCCACTTTTACCAAACTTGATTACATGACACTTGTCCACATTGAATTCCATTTGCCATGTACTACTCCATTCATGAAGTTTATTTAATTCTTCTTGTAGCTCCCTACAAGAGTCTGTGCTAGTAATTCTCCTTTGTATTTTTGCATCATCTGCAAACATATTCAGATAGCTCTCATTTCCAGTGTTACTGTTTATATCATTTATGTACACTAGAAACATGATTGGTGCCAGCACCGAACCCTGTGGTACTCCACTAGTCACTTCTTCCCATGATGAGTAGTTTTCTCTTAGTACTGTCCTCATTTCTCTTTTTATGAGAAAGTCTTGCATCCAACAAAACAGTTTGCCTCGAATTCCTCCTTGATGGTACAGCTTCCATAAAAGTCTTTGGTGTGGTACTGTGTCAAAAGCTTTCTTGAAATCTAAATAGATACTGTCCACCCATCCTTCCCTTTCCTGTATTGTGTTTGTTACTCTGTCATAGTAGCTCAATAGATTACTAACACATGATTTTCCTTTTCTGAAACCAAACTGTCTTTCTGTTATCATACTGTGTTCTTCTAGATGATTTACCCAAGCTTTTCTTATAAGTTTTTCTAATACCTTATTTACAACACTGGTCAGTGATACTGGTCGGTAGTTAAGTGGATTTTGTCTATTTCCTTTCTTGAATAAGGGGACAATATTTGCTTTTTTCCAAATATCAGGTAGTTTCCCTTGACTCAAGGATTTCTTGAAAATTAAAAATAATGGTTTACTTAACTCCTTTGCACATTCTCGTAACACCCAACATGAAATTTCATCAGGACCACTTGCTTTTCCTCTGTCTAATCTACTTAATTCCTCCTGTATTACTTTTTCTGCTATTTGTATATCTGGTAGTATGTGTGGACATGCGTGTTCCACATATTCCCTCTCAAAATTTTTTTCTTCTGTAAAAACTCATTGGAAATTCTTATTTAGTGCTTCACAAATATCTTTCTCTTGTGTATAAGTGATTCCCTCGTCCGTGATGGATTGTATTATATCTTTTACTTTGGTTTTGCTTCTGATATAGCTGTAAAACAGCTTTGGTTGATCACTACTTTTATTTATTATATCCTCCTCAAACTGTTTTTGGGCTTCCCTCCTTATTCTTGTATAGTCGTTTCTTGCCTGTTTGTAATTATTATACGCCCTTTCACTATTGTGTCTTCTGTATCTATTCCACAACAAATCTCTTCTTTCTTTTGATTTTTTACATTCTGTATTGAACCATTTCTGTATTTTCTTATCTGCTTCTTTGCGCTGTGGGATGTACTTCTGGACTCCTATTTCATAAAATTCACAAAAAATTTTATATACGGCATTTAAATCTTGTCCTCTAAGCTCATTTTCCCAATCAACTTTTAAGAAATACTTCTTTAGGCCTTGATAATTTCCCTTTTTATAGTTTAGTCTCTTTTTGTAACTGTCATTGCTGTTTACTATGTCATATGCTATCCTGAAGTTATAATTTAGTACTGCATGATCGCTTTTGCCGAGTGGAGGGTGATATATTAAACTGTCAATGTCATTTTCTTGCCTAGTAAATATTAGATCTAGCACTGAAGGTACATCAAGTCCTCTTTTTCTAGTGGTTTCCCTCACATGTTGCGTTAAGAAAAACTCTTGTACGAGATCCAAGAGCTTTTGGTCCCAACAGCTTTCTTGGCTATTTATATCTAGAGTATTCCAATTTATATTTGTATTGAAATCCCCAGTTAGTATAATTCTTTCCGATTTCTCTTCCATTTTATGTAGCAAGGATCTTATACTCTGAATTGTACTCTCTGCCAGGTCCTCATATTCGTCTCTTTCCCATGTGTTTGATCTGGGTGGCATATACAAATTGGCTACAATTACTTTACCTTCAGATGTGTCGATCTCTACTGCAATCAGTTCTACTTGTGATGGTATATCTAGGTTTATTTCCTTGACTTTTAGATTTTTCTTAGTTAATAATATAATTCCTCCTCCTTTTTTTAAATTTCTGTCTCTTCTCCATATATTGTATTCCTCTAAGTTTAGTATATCATTGGATATCCTTGGTGTTAATTTTGTCTCAGTTAGGCATATTATTTGTGGTTCCTATTCTCTGACATAATCATTCATCTCTAGTAATTTAGATATCATTCCATCCACATTTGAGTACATCAACTTTATCATCTTGTTTATATACTTGTCATGACATGGTTCTACTAACTTCCTCCTTTTTCTTCCATCCTGTTTGTGTACCACTTTCGTACCTGCAATCCTATTACTTTGTAAAAAAAAATTCTTCTTGTCCTCTTCTGATCTTCCCTCATTTTTTGTTTTTGCTTCCTCCCTTTTCTCTTTCAGTAATTCCAGTTCCTCTTGTGTTAGGCATCTTTTTATCCATACATTTTTGAACTCCTCTTTTTCCATAAGATTCTTTGCATTTTTTAGTATCTCTTCCACAGTGTTTACACTCTGGAAAGTCACCTTTAGAGGTCTTGTCTTGCTTTTCTCGTATTTCCCTAACCTTTTGTGTTCCTCTATGTCTTTACTACAGATTTCCTCTGATACTTCTTTCAGTAAGCTCATTACATTTGCCATCTCCTTTTTGTCTCTAGTGATTTTGTTTTTAATTTCTACCTCTTCTATACCAGTGATTACTATTGATTTATTTATTTCTACTGAATCTCTGACTAACTTTGGATTGTTTTGGATTATTCTTTTCACTTCCTTTTTAATGTTTTTTTCCTCCACCCTTGTTTCTAAGTCTTTCTTTACTCTCACCATTTCAGCATACGTGGTTTCTACATCATTTTTGTAGCTTTGCACAGCTTCATTCACCTGTGTTATCTTCTCCTCAATATCACTGCTCTGGTCCATAAGACTGCTTGCTTGTCTAATTGTCTCTATGTCATTTTTTAACTCTTCCATAACACTCTCGTGATTAACTACTGTACTTCCCATTTCACTCACTTTCTTCCTAAGCGTATTCAATTCCACTGTTAGTTCACTGATGATTGTGTCTTTCTTATTGGCCTCCCTTCCCAGTTTTTCTATCTCTTCCTTTTGCAAGTGCATTTGCTTCTTTATTTCATCAATTTCATTTTTGAAAGCCATTTCTAGTTTGTGTACACGTTCAACCAGTCTATTGTGAGTCTCCACTTCAACCAGTTCTTGGTAGAAATCATCATTTTGCTTTTTACTTTTATCCCTTTTCTTTTCCAAATTTGTTTTACTGAAGTATGGATCCATTTTGTAATACTAAATGAACAGAGTGTGTACTTACAAAGTATGCACACTTTCCCCGTGTTGCTGTAGTATAAACAAACCCAGCTGACTCAACGCATCGTGGTTCTTTGTTGTTTGAACCAGTCTTATTTAAACTTATTATTTCTTTTCCTCTTAATAATGAAAAATCATTTAGTCTAACCTGGTACAGAGCTTGACTCATTCAAAGATACTTATTTAGGTAATGCCTCTGGCCGTGTTGAGCTGGTATGGAGCGCCGGTAACGGACGTGTGTGTGTGTGTGTGTGTGTGTGTGTGTGTGTGTGTGTGTGTGAAAGAGAAAGACAGACAGACAGACAGACAGAATGGGGAGGGGTCAATGTAGTGTTGGAGACGATAAGTTCATTTATAGGTCAATTCTGAGTGCGTGTGAAAAGATAATAGTGTGTGTGTGTGTGTGTGTGTGTGTGTGTGTGTGTGTGTGTGTGTGTGTGTGTGTGTGTGTGTGTGTGTGTTCTTACCTTACTTAATTGTTCTTACCTAATTGTATCTTTACAGGAATGAGTCAAGCTCGTACTGTCCCGTGTCTTAAACCATATTTATCGTACATATCCTTAAATTTGTGAATTGTTTTGGCACACACTATTTCATTCGGTAGTGCATTCCATTGATCAATTGCTCTGTTTGGGAAACTGAATTTCCTTACGTCTTTATCACCTCTCTTCTTATGCAGTTTTTTGCAGTGTCCTCTTGCTGATGCTTCTCCATGTGTTAAATAATCATTTATGTCTATTTTCTCCTTCCCTGATATGCATTTATATAGCATTATCATGTCACCTCTTTTCCTTCGCTCCTGTAGTGTTGGTAGATTCAGTTTATTGAGTCTTTCTTCGTAGCTTAGGTCCCTTAAGCTTGGTATCCATCTTGTAGCGGCCCTTTGAACTTTTTCAATCTTGTCTATGTGCTTTTTGAGATGAGGACTCCAGACTACTGATGCATATTCCAGGGTTGGTCTAATGAATGATATTGTTATCATTCTTAGCATGTCTTCATTTATGTATGTGAATGCTATTCTCATATTTGCAAGCAGTGTATACATGTTCCGTACCTTCTTGCTGATGTGGTCAGCCGGAGATAGTCTGTTACTGATGATCACACCTAGGTCTTTCTCTCATTCTGATGTGTATAGGGTTTTATTTCCTAACTTATACTCCCAATCAGGTCTTTTTCCACTTTTACCAAACTTGATTACATGACACTTGTCCACATTGAATTCCATTTGCCATGTACTACTCCATTCATGAAGTTTATTTAATTCTTCTTGTAGCTCTTTACAAGAGTCTGTGTTAGTAATTCTCCTTTGTATTTTTGCATCATCTGCAAACATATTCAGATAGCTCTCATTTCCAGTGTTACTGTTAATATCATTTATATACACAAAAAACATGATTGGTGCCAGCACTGAACCCTGTGGTACTCCACTAGTCACTTCTTTCCATGATGAGTAGTTTTCTCTTAGAACTGTCCTCATTTCTCTTTTTATGAGAAAGTCTTGCATCCAACAAAACAGTTTGCCTCGGATTCCTCCTTGATGGTACAGTTTCCATAAAAGTCTTTGGTGTGGTACTGTGTCAAAAGCTTTCTTGAAATCTAAATAGATACTGTCCACCCATCCTTCCCTTTCCTGTATTGTGTTTGTTACTCTGTCATAGTAGCTCAACAGATTAGTAACACATGATTTTCCTTTTCTGAAACCAAACTGTCTTTCTGTTATCATACTGTGTTCTTCTAGATGGTTTACCCAAGCTTTTCTTATAAGCTTTTCTAATACCTTGCTTACAACACTGGTCAGTGATACTGGTCGGTAGTTGAGTGGATTTTGTCTATTTCCTTTCTTGAATAAAGGAACAATATTTGCTTTTTTCCAAATATCAGGTAGTTTACCTTGACTCAAGGGTTTCTTGAAAATTAAAAATAATGGTTTACTTAACTCCTTTGCACATTCTCGTAGTACCCAACATGAAATTTCATCAGGACCACTTGCTTTTCCTCTATCTAATCTACTTAATTCATCCTGTATTACTTTTTCTGCTATTTGTATATCTGGTAGTATGTGTGGACATGCATGTTCCACATAGTCCCTCTCAAAATTTTTTTCTTCTGTAAAAACTAATTGGAAATTCTTATTTAGTGCTTCACAAATATCCTTCTATTGTGTATAAGTGATTCCCTCGTCCGTAATTGATTATATTATATCTTTTACTTTGGTTTTGCTTCTGATATAGCTGTAAAACAGCTTTGGTTGATCACTACTTTTATTTATTATATCCTCCTCAAACTGTTTTTGGGCTTCCTTCCTTATTCTTGTATAATCGTTTCTTGCCTGTTTGTATTTATTATACGCCCTTTCACTATTATGTCTTCTGTATCTATTCCACAACAAATCTCTTCTTTCTTTTGATTTTTTACATTCTGTATTGAACTATTTCTGTATTTTCTTATCTGCTTTTTTGTGCTGTGGGATGTACTTCTGGACTCCTATTTCATAAAATTTACATAATTTTTTATATACAGCATTTAAATCTTGTCCTCTAAGCTCATTTTCCCAATCAACTTCTAAGAAATACTTCTTTAGGCCTTAATAATTTCCCTTTTTATAGTTTAGTCTCTTTTTGTAACTGTCATTGCTGTTTACTATGTCATATGCTATCCTGAAGTTATAATTTAGTACTGCATGATCGCTTTTGCCGAGTGGAGGGTGATATATTAAACTGTCAATGTCATTTTCTTGCCTAGTAAATATTAGATCTAGCACTGAAGGTACATCAAGTCCTCTTTTTCTGGTGGTTTCCCTCACATGTTGCGTTAAGAAAAACTCTTATACGAGATCCAGGAGCTTTTGGTCCCAACAGCTTTCTTGGCTATTTATATCTAGAGTATTCCAATTTATATTTGTGTTGAAGTCCCCAGTTAGTATAATTCTTTCTGATTTCTCTTCCATTTTATGTAGTAATGATCTTAAACTCTGAATTGTACTCTCTGCCAGGTCCTCATATTCATCTCTTTCCCATGTGTTTGATCTGGGTGGCATGTACAAATTGGCTACAATTACTTTACCTTCAGATGTGTTGATCTCTACTGCAATCAGTTCTACTTGTGATGGTATATCTAGTTTTATTTCATTGACTTTTAGATTTTTCTTAGTTAATATTATAATTCCTCCTCCTTTTTTTAAATTTCTGTCTCTTCTCCATATATTGTATTCCTCTAAGTTTAGTATGTCATTGGATATCCTTGGTGTTAATTTTGTTTCAGTTAGGCATATTATTTGTGGTTCATTTTCTCTGACATAATCATTCATCTCTAGTAATTTAGATATCATTCCATCCACATTTGAGTACATCAACTTTATCATCTTGTTTATATACGTGTCATGACATGGTTCTACTACCTTCCTCCTTTTTATTCCATCCTGTTCGTGTATCACTTTCGTACCTGCAATCCTATTACTTTGTAAAAAAAAATTTCTTCTTCTCCTCTTCTGATCTTTCCTCATTTTTTGTTTTTGCTTCCTCCCTTTTCTCTTTCAGTAATTCCAGTTCCTCTTGTGTTAGGCATCTTTTTATCCATACATTTTTGAACTCCTCTTTTTCCATAAGATTCTTTGCATTTCTTAGTATCTCTTCCACAGTGTTTACACTCGGGAAAGTCACCTTTAGAGGTCTTGTCTTGCTTTTCTCATATTTCCCTAACCTTTTGTGTTCCTCTATGTCTTTACTACAGATTTCCTCTGATACTTCTTTCAGTAAGCTCATTACATTTGCCATCTCCTTTTTGTCTCTTGTGATCTTGTTTTTTACTTCTTCCTCTTCTATACCAGTGATTACTATTGATTTGTTTATATCTACTGAATCTCTGACTAACTTTGGATTGTTTTGGATTATTCTTTTCACTTCCTTTTTAATGCTTTTTTCCTCCACCCTTGTTTCTAAGTCTTTCTTTACTTTCACCATTTCAGCATACGTGGTTTCCACATCATTTTTGTAACTTTGCACAGCTTCATTCACCTGTGTTATCTTCTCCTTAATATCACTGCTCTGGTCAATAAGACTGCTTACTTGCCTAATTGTCTCTGTGTCATTTTTTAACTCTTCCATAACACTCTCGTGATTGACTACTGTACTTACCATTTCACTCATTTTCTTCCTAAGTGTACTCAATTCCACCGTTAGTTCACTGATGGTTGTGTCTTTCTTATTGGCCTCCCTTCCTAGTTTTTCTATTTCTTCCTTTTGCAAGTGCATCTGCTTCTTTATTTCATGAATTTCATTTTTGAAAGCCATTTCTAGTTTGTTTACACGTTCGACCAGTCTATTGTGAGTCTCCACTTCAACCAGTTCTTGGTAGAAATCATCATTTTGGTTTTTACTTTTATCTCTTTTCTTTTCCAAATTTGCTTTACTAAAGTATGTATCCATTTTGCAATACTAAAAGTGCAAAGTATATACTTACAATCCCCGTGTTGTTGTCTATCTATCTATCTATATATCTAGGCTGCTTCCCCCAAGGAAGGGAGGTAGCTGAGACATGACGACACACTCCCTATTTACTCATCCATTCAAACACATTCATTCGCATCTTAGCCCCAAAGGGGAGAACGGACAGATCCTCACCGCACCACACCGCACAAGGGTCAACTGCGCAATGCAATCAGTGACATCCGCAGCAGGGCCCGGCAGCAGAACTGGTTTACCCCTGCCACATCATAACAGACCCATCCCCTTACCCGCACCTGACCTGACTAGCTGATTAGAACAAAATGCGGGAGAATATCCCCTCAGGGCTGCGTCATCACTTATTCACAATTTCTCTCCATTTATTTCTGTCACGCACAGCCACTCTTCCTTGCTCAACAGACATCCCTCTCGCATCCAGCGCTCTCTTCACACTGTCCATCCATCCTATTCATGGTCTTCCTCTCAGCCTTACACCTCTCACATCAGATCTAGTTATCTTTTTCACCAATCGCTCATTATCCATTCTCTCCATATGCCCAAACCATCGCAACACCCTCTGCTCAACTCTACCAGCCATCTCCCGAACAACTCCAGTTCTCCTTTGCACTTCATCATTTCGCACCTGATCCATACGCGTCACTCCACACATACTCCTCAGACACCTCATCTCCATTACATTCAAACTTTTCCTCTCTGCTACACCCATATTCCATGTTTCAGCCCCATATAACGCAGTCGGTACCACAACACCCTCATACAGCCTTCTCTTTACATCCATTCTAAGCAAACGACATTTAAACACTTTTTTCATTCCTCCCAGCACCTTTCCTACTTCATTTATTCTAAACTTCACTTCTGCATCTATTCTTCCATCTACAGCAACATGTGACCCTAGATATTTAAAACAATCTACCTCCTCAAGCAACTCACCATTCAAAATTATATTCATCCCCCTACCATCTATCAACCTCGTACACTTCATCACTTTACTCTTATTCTCATTTACTTTCAATTTCCTCCTTTCACATACCCTTCCAAACTCCTCTACCAACTGTCTCAATCTCTCCTCTGAATCAGTCACCAGTGCAGTATCATCTGCAAACAGCAGCTGCTTCAGATTCCACTCTCCACCATCAACATTCACCAGACTCAGACCTCCACGTAAAACTCTTGCATTCACCTCCCTTACAACACCATCCTTGTAAATATTAAACAACCAAGGCGACATCACACATCCCTGTCGCAGCCCCACTCTCACAGGAAACCAATCACTCACAGTATTTCCCAGTCTTACACACGCTCTACTACTTACATAAAAACTTTTCACCCCTTTTAGTAACCTACCATCAAGTCCATACACTCTTAAAACAGTCCACAAAGCCTCCCTATCAATTCTATCATACGCTTTCTCTAAATCCATAAATGCCCAAAACACATCCTTGCCTTTCGCTAAATACTTTTCACACACTTGTCTCACAGTAAACACCTGATCAACGCATCCCCTCCCTCTCCTAAAGCCACACTGCTCATCACCAATCACTCCCTCTGTACCCTCTCTAACTCTCATAATTAACACTCTACCATACACCTTACCTACAACACTCAACAGACTTATACCCCTAACAGACTTATACCCCTAAAGCTATTACATTCATACTTATCACCCTTGCCTTTATACAACGGGACCACACAAGCACTTGCCCAGTCAATTGGCACCATACCTTTCTCAAAGCACACATTCAACAATCTTACTAACCAGTCAACAATAGTCACTCCACCAACCTTCAGGCATTCCACAGCACACCCATCCATACCTGCAGCTTTCCCTGTTTTCATCTCCTTTACTGCCTTCTCCACTTCCTCCTTCGTGATCCAAGAATCATTCAACTCTCCCAACACATTTATTGCTTGCACCCTTCCATCCGCCCCAATCTCAACCACCCTTTCCTCCTCTACATTTAACAATCTTTCAAAATACTCTGCCCATCTCTTCCTTACTGCATCCATCTCAATTAACATCCTTCCATCCTCTGCTTTTACTCGTTCTTCCTTCCCAGACTCTCCCTTTCGCACCCTTTTCACCTCCTTCCAAAACATTTTCTTATTCTGTTGAAAATTCTCTGTCAGCCGCCTACCCCACCTCTCATCTGCTGCCACTTTAGCATCACACACAGCCCTTCTCGCTCTATTCCTCTTGTTCTTATACCTTTCATATGACATCTCATCCTTCCTCTGCAGCCACACTTCATATGCACGTCTCTTCTCAGCCACAGCCATACTTACTTCCTCGCACCACCATTCACTTCCTTTTCTTACACCACCACCCATACGTCTCACACCACACACCTCTTCTGCATGCCCCACCACAGCACTCTTAAACAACTGCCATTCCTCCTCCATGCTGCCATTTTCCCGATCTTTCACTGCGTTCCACTCATCCTTCAATTTCTCCTGATACTCTATCTTTTTCTCTCTTATCCAACTCACTCACTTTCAAAACCTCCCTGCCACACCTAACCCTCCTAGCTCTCACCCATCTCTTACCTACTCTTAACTTTCCCTCCACCAGGTAGTGGTCAGACATACCTCCACCCTCCCCTCTCAGAACTCTCACATCCAACAATCTTCCTATTACATTCCTAGACACAACCACACAGTCCATCAAAGCTCTATCAACAACCCTTCCACCCTCCTGTCTCACCCATGTATACTTATAAATATCTTTCTTCTCAAACAGTGTATTCCCAATCACCATTTCTCGCTCAACACACATCGCTATCATTCGTTCCCCATTTTCATTTTTCCAGGCACACCATGCATACCAACTACACCTTCAACTGCTACATTTCCCACTCTAGCATTCAGATCTCCCATCATTACCACATTCACATTCGCTCCAAAACTCTGCAGACACTCATCAACATCATTCCAGAAAGACTCCCTCTCTTGTTCATCCCTTTCAACTACCAGGCCCATATGCACTCACAAACACCCACAACTCACGTTCAAATTTCGCTTTCACCCACATCAGTCTCGATGACACCTCCTTCCATTCAATCACACATTGCTGTACTTCCGGACTCACTAACAGGGCCACACCTTCTCTTGCCCTTCCTCTATCAACACCTGACAATCTTCCATTCACACTTCCAAACATAGACTCCCCCTTCCCTTTCATCTTCGTTTCACTCAAAGCTAACACATCCAACTTTCTTCTCACAAACGTTCTTCCAATCTCCTCCCTTTTAGCCTCAATCGTACTACATCCACGCACATTCATAGACCCAATCTTCAGGGTACGGGGATAACTCCATCCCCCATCCCTTTCTCTGGCCTGTCTAAACAAACCTCAGATGACTCAGCATATTCTTTTGTCTTGTTTTTCTTTCCTGTTTGAACAAGTCTTGTTTAAACTTATTTTTTTTCCTTTTAATAATGAAAAATCATTTAGTCTAACCTAGTACAGAGCTTGACTCATGCAAAGATACTAATTTAGGTAATGCCACTGGCCGTGTTGGTTCGGTACGGAGTGCCGATGTCGCACGTCCTACTCGGTATGTGTGTGTGTGTGTGTGTGTGTGTACATGACCTGACACGTGTAATTAAGTCGTGAGTGCAGGCAGGGATTGGGGGGGGGATGGCTGGGGAGCACACTATCCCCTTATTTTTGGCAGATTATGGTAACTTTAAAAAACAGTGTAATGTTCCAAAATATATGCAACAAGTATCTCCTATGAATTTTTTCATATATTTAATTGAAAAAAAGGGATCTGTAGTAAAATATTGGGAATTTGGTATGACATGGATTTAATCTTAGTGTTATCCCGTTAGGAGTCATACCCCCCATTCTCAGAGTGCTGGGTCAGGCCCTGGTATAAAGCCGTATGGGGCCTGAAAGAACATAGAGTGTAATATTGTTAGCCAGTACGCACACACACACACACACACACACACACACACACACACACGTCATTGGAGGTAGACGTCCGTCATCGGCGCTCCGTACCAGACCAACACAGCCAGTGGCATTACCTAAATTAGTATCTTTGAATGAGTCAAGCTCTGTACCAGGTTAGACTAAATGATTTTTCATTATTAAAAGGAAAAGAAATAATAAGTTTAAATAAGACTGGTTCAGACAACAAAGAACCACGATGCGCTGAGTCAGCTGGGTTTGTTTACTGTAGACTACAGCAACACGGGGAAAGTGTACATACTCTGTAAGTACATACTCTGTTCATTTAGTATTACAAAATGGATACATACTTCAGTAAAACAAATTTGGAAAAGAAAAGGGATAAAAGTAAAAAGCAAAATTATGATTTCTATCAAGAACTGGTTGAAGTGGAGACTCACAATAAACTGGTTGAACGTGTACACAAACTAGAAATGGCTTTCAAAAATGAAATTGATGAAATAAAGAAGCAAATGCACTTGCAAAAGGAAGAGATAGAAAAACTAGCAAGGGAGGCCAATAAGAAAGACACAACCAACAGTGAACTAACAGTGGAACTGAGTACGCTTAGGAAGAGAGTGAGTGAAATGGCAAGTACAGTAGTCAATCACGAGAGTGTTATGGAAGAGTTCAAAAATAACACAGAGACAATTAGGCAAGCAAGCAGTCTTATGGACCAATGCAGTGATATTGAGGAGAAGATAACACAGGTGAATGAAGCTGTGCAAAGCTACAAAAATGATGTAGAAACCACGTATGCTGAAATGGTGAAAGTAAAGAAAGACTTAGAAACAAGGGTGGAGGAAAAAAGCATTAAAAAGGAAGTGAAAAGAATAATCCAAAACAATCCAAAGTTAGTCAGAGATTCCGTAGAGATAAATAAATCAATAGTAATCACTGGTATAGAAGAGGAAGAAGTTAAAAACAAGATCACAAGAGACAAAAAGGAGATGGCAAATGTAATGAGCTTACTGAAAGAAGTATCAGAGGAAATCTGTAGTAAAGACATAGAGGAACATAAAAGGTTAGGGAAATACGAGAAAAGCAAGACAAGACCTCTAAAGGTGACTTTCCCGAGTGTAAACACTGTGGATGAGATACTAAAAAATGCAAAGAATCTTATGGAAAAAGAGGAGTTCAAAAATGTATGGATAAAAAGATGCCTAACACAAGAGGAACTGGAATTACTGAAAGAGAAAAGGGAGGAAGCAAAAACAAAAAATGAGGGAAGATCAGAAGAGGAGAAGAAGACATTTTTTTTACAAAGTAATAGGATTGCAGGTACGAAAGTGGTACACAAACAGGATGGTAGGAAAAGGAGGAAGGTAGTAGAACCATGTCACGACAAGTATATAAACAAGATGATAAAGCTGATGTACTCAAATGTGGATGGAATGGTTTCTAAATTACTAGAGATGAATGATTATGTCAGAGAAAATGAACCACAAATAATATGCCTAACTGAGACAAAATTAACACCAAGGATATCCAATGACATACTAAACTTAGAGGAATACAATATATGGAGAAGAGACAGAAATTTAAAAAAAGGAGGAGGAATTATAATATTAACTAAGAAAAATCTAAAAGTCAAGGAAATAAACCTAGATATACCATCACAAGTAGAACTGATTGCAGTAGAGATCGACACATCTGAAGGTAAAGTAACTGTAGCCAATTTGTACATGCCACCCAGATCAAACACGTGGGAAAGAGACGAATATGAGGACCTGGTAGAGAGTACAATTCAGAGTGTAAGATCCTTGCTACATAAAATGGAAGAGAAATCGGAAAGAATTATACTAACTGGGGATTTCAATACAAATATAAATTGGAATACTCTAGATATAAATAGCCAAGAAAGCTGTTGGGACCAAAAGCTCCTGGATCTCGTACAAGAGATTTTCTTAACGCAACATGTGAGTGAAACCACCAGAAAAAGAGGACTTGATGTACCTTCAGTGCTAGATCTAATATTTACTAGGCAAGAAAATGACATTGATAGTTTAATATATCACCCTCCACTCGGCAAAAGCGATCATGCAGTACTAAATTATAACTTCAGGATAGCATATGACATAGTAAACAGCAATGACAGTTACAAAAAGAGACTAAACTATAAAAAGGGAAATTATCAAGACCTAAAGAAGTATTTCTTAAAAGTTGATTGGGAAAATGAGCTTAGAGGACAAGATTTAAATGCTGTATATAAAAAATTATGTGAATTTTATGAAATAGGAGTCCAGAAGTACATCCCACAGCACAAAGAAGCAGATAAGAAAATACAGAAATGGTTCAATACAGAATGTAAAAAATCAAAAGAAAGAAGAGATTTGTTGTGGAATAGTTACAGAAGACACAATAGTGAAAGGGCGTATAATAATTACAAACAGGCAAGAAACGACTATACAAGAATAAGGAGGGAAGCCCAAAAACAGTTTGAGGAGGATATAATAAATAAAAGTAGTGATCAACCAAAGCTGTTTTACAGCTATATCAGAAGCAAAACCAAAGTAAAAGATATAATACAATCCATTACGGACGAGGGAATCACTTATACACAAGAGAAAGATATTTGTGAAGCACTAAATAAGAATTTCCAATTAGTTTTTACAGAAGAAAAAAATTTTGAGAGGGACTATGTGGAACACGCATGTCCACACATACTACCAGATATACAAATAGCAGAAAAAGTAATACAGAATGAGTTAAGTAGATTAGACAGAGGAAAAGCAAGTGGTCCTGATGAAATTTCATGTTGGGTATTACGAGAATGTGCAAAGGAGTTAAGGAAACCATTATTTTTAATTTTCAAGAAATCCTTGAGTCAAGGGAAACTACCTGATATTTGGAAAAAAGCAAATATAGTCCCCTTATTCAAGAAAGGAAATAGACAAAATCCTCTCAACTACCGACCAGTATCACTGACCAGTGTTGTAAGCAAGGTATTAGAAAAGCTTATAAGAAAAGCTTGGGTAAATCATCTAGAAGAACACAGTATGATAACAGAAAGACAGTTTGGTTTCAGAAAAGGAAAATCATGTGTTACTAATCTGTTGAGCTACTATGACAGAGTAACAAACACAATACAGGAAAGGGAAGGATGGGTGGACAGTATCTATTTAGATTTCAAGAAAGCTTTTGACACATGTACCACACCAAAGACTTTTATGGAAACTGTACCATCAAGGAGGAATTCGAGGCAAACTGTTTTGTTGGATGCAAGACTTTCTCATAAAAAGAGAAATGAGGACAGTTCTAAGAGGAAACTACTCATCGTGGAAAGAAGTGACTAGTGGAGTACCACAGGGTTCGGTGCTGGCACCAATCATGTTTTTAGTGTATATAAATGATATAAACAGTAACACTGGAAATGAGAGCTATCTGAATATGTTTGCAGATGATGCAAAAATACAAAGGAGAATTACTAGCACAGACTCTTGTAAAGAGCTACAAGAAGAATTAAATAAACTTCATGAATGGAGTAGTACATGGCAAATGGAATTCAATGTGGACAAGTGTCATGTAATCAAGTTTGGTAAAAGTGGAAAAGGACCTGATTGGGATTATAAGTTAGGAAATAAAACCCTATACACATCAGAAAGAGAGAAAGACCTAGGTGTGATTATCAATAACAGACTATCTCCGGCTGACCACAGCAGCGAGAAGGTACGGAACATGTATACACTGCTTGCAAATATGAGAATAGCATTCACATACATAAATGAAGACATGCTAAGAAGGATAATAACATCATTCATTAGACCAACCCTGGAATATGCATCAGTAGTCTGGAGTCCTCATCTCAAAAAGCATATAAACAAGATTGAAAAAGTTCAAAGGGCCGCTACAAGATGGATACCAAGCTTAAGCGACCTAAGCTACGAGGAAAGACTAAATAAACTGAATCTACCAACACTACAGGAGAGAAGGAAAAGAGGTGACATGATAATGCTATATAAGTGCATATCAGGAAAGGAGAAAATAGACATAAATGATTACTTAACATATGGAGAAGCATCAGCAAGAGGACACTGCAAAAAACTGCATAAGAAGAGAGGTGATAAAGACGTAAGGAAATTCAGTTTCCCAAACAGAGCAATTGATCAATGGAATGCACTACCGAATGAAATAGTGTGTGCCAAAACAATTCACAAATTTAAGGATATGTACGATAAATATGGTTTAAGACACGGGACAGTACGAGCTTGACTCATTCCTGTATAGATACAATTAGGTAAGAACACACACATCTAGCCCTTCACCTCTCACATTAATATCTTTTTCCACACGCACTCGGGCAAGGCCTATGAGCTAGCACACTACTGCAGTATATTCTCTCTGTCTCTCCATTTACATTCCACCACGGACGACCATTTCACGTTACAGCCTGCTTTACCCTCAAATCGCTTCCCCAGTGCCTTCATACTTTTACCCAGATTTTTCTACCAGTAATATTTTCACGTCACACGAAAGTCATGACGGCATTTGGAATGTCAGGCAGAAATTTTTGTCTCTTCCCAGTATACAAATCTTCCAAATGTGGGCAAATTCCACCATTCAGCAAAATATGACGCTAATATCGAGGGTCGTGTTCTTACCAGTTACGGAAGCTTCTTAGTATTATCTTTTTTATCTGTTCACTTCTTGTATGTAACTTGTTCCAACTATGTCCGTACTGAAAAGAGGAGAATAATACTCGTAAAGTGGAAGAGAGAGAGAGAGAGAGAGAGAGAGAGAGAGAGAGAGAGAGAGAGAGAGAGAGAGAGAGACAGAGACAGAGACAGAGAGAGACAGACAGACAGACAGACAGACAGAATGAAAAAAAGAGAAAAATATGTTCAATCCCATTTTAATTTCAGGGTTTGGTTGTAAATTTATACGAAGAAAATAGCTAAAACTCTTCCTTATGAGTATAGAGATTGGCAGTCTTACCGGTGAAACGCAGAGCACATTATTTCAAGAGCCAAACACAGAATCGGGAATTTTGGACACTGACCTTTCTTGTACTTAACCGAATATTTATGCATATATTGTCTGGGCAGCTCTCCACTCACGCTGCTCTATCATGGACGTAAAATGATAAACTTGGGGCATAGGAGAAACCAGGGATCTATCTATCTATCTATTGCCAGACGCCTCAATCCCGTTTGGGGTGGCCACAAACAAATCGCCTCCAAGTCGCCCTGTCCCCCGCCATTTCACTGCCCTGCTCCCAACTCACACCCCCCTCTCTCATATACCTCTCCACCCCATCCCTCCATCTCATCCTCGGCCTCCCCCTCCCTCTTTCCCCCTCCACCTCACTCACATACACTCTCTTCGTCAGTCTTTCACCCTCCATCCTCTCCACATGGCCAAACCATCTCAGTGTGTTCCTCATAACGCTTCCTATCACATCCACATCCACACCACAACGCTCCTTTATATCCTCATTCGTCAGCCTGTCTCTCCATGTGACTCCACAGGCTCCTCTTAAATAACTCATTTCCACTGCTCTCACTCTTGACTTGTGTCCTTCCAACAATGTCCAAGCTTCACTTCCGTACGTTAGAGTTGGTATCACAATACTGTCATGTAGTAACTTTTTCACTTCCATGCTCACTTCCCTGTTTCTTATCACTGCTTTCAAAGAACCAGCAACCTTTCTTCCCTGCTGTACCCTTTCAAGCACTTCACCCTCCAAACCTCCATCCTTACTCATCACACTACCCAAGTACTTAAACGTACTCACATTTTCCAATTCCTCACCATCCAACCTCGCTGTACATTCACTAACTTCACCTCTCTCAAAGACCATCACTTTACTCTTCCCTACATTCACCTTTAGATTCCGTTTCTTACACACTCTCTCAAACTCATCCACCAAGCCTTGCAGCTCCCCTTCGTCTTCACTCAACAACACAGTATCATCTGCACACAACAGTACAGGGAGTTTCCAAACACCATCCTCTCTCACCAGGGCCACTCCAACATCCACTACCCTACCTTGTACCTCTTTTATTACCCTATCCATGTACAGATTGAACAACCATGGAGACATGACACATCCCTGTTTCAAACCAACTTTCAAAGAGAAAAATTCACTTAGTTCACCATCGACACGCACTGCAGCCTTCGCACCATCATACATACTCTTCACAGAATTCAACAACTTCCCATCTACTCCATATATTCTTAACACTTTCCACAATCCTTGACTATCCACCCTGTCATATGCTTTCTCCAAATCCATGAAAGCTGCATACAACTTCTTTCCCTTCTCTAGAAACTTTTCCACTAAAGATCTAAGGATGAATATCTGATCTACACAACCTCTTCCCTTCCTAAAGCCTCTCTGTTCTTCTCCAACTAATTTCTCTGTTCTTTCTCTAACTCTGTCTATAAGTATCCTACCATACACTTTTCCTATTATACTAAGAAGACAAATGCCCCTATGATTACCACACACTTCTTTTTCCCTTTTTCCTTTGTACAAGGGAATAATTATACCTGACTTCCAATCCTCCGGGACTCTACCTTCCTCCCAGGCCAATCTGCACATCTTCCACATCCATTCTACTACTATCTCTCCCCCATGCTTCAGCATTTCACCACACACTCCATCAATTCCTGGGGCTTTCCCCGATTTAACTTTCTTCATTGCTTCCACAACTTCTATCCTACTGATTTCTTCCTGTCTTCTCACCTCCCTCCTTCTCCCAGCCATTCCCCAGCCACTTATACTCGCATTACTTCCATCCTCTACGTTCAACAATTCCTTAAAGTGTCCTCTCCATCTGTTCACTTTTTCTCCCTTCTCCACTAGTAATCTACCATTTTTATCTTTCACTCCCCTGCTAACTTCACTTCCACCCTGTCTTACTCTTTTCACTTCTCTCCAGAACATTTTCTTACAGTCCCTCCACTTTACACTCAAACTCCTTCCAAATTCCTCATCCACTCTCTTCTTACTCTCTCTTACTAATCTTTTCACCTCTCTCTTTCTTTCCACATATAACTCTCTCTTCCGCCTCTCAACTTCTTCCACGCCCCTATTTCTTATCCATTCGTTGTATGCTTTCTTCTTTTGTGCCACAGCCTGTTTCACCTCTTCAGTCCACCACGCTGTTCATTGCACCCCCCTCCATCTTCTCTTCTTTCCACACACCACATCACATGCTGCACATATTTCTTCTGTAAATATCTTACACACACCTTCCACGTCTCCCATCTGCTCCAATTCATATTTGCCCAATCGTTCCTCCACTTCTCTCTTATACTCTGCCTTTTTCTCATCCTCTTGTAACCTTTCCACTCTCCTTGCAACTACTCCTTCCTCTCGTCTTTCCCTTCTTCTATTCCTCCATCTTACTTGCATTCTAATTCTGGCCACCACCAAGTAGTGGTCAGAAAGTCCACTCCCCCAACCTCTATACACTCTTGCATCCTTTACACATCTTCGCATTCTTTCATCCACACACACATAATCAATCATTGCCTTCCTTTCATTCAGTTCACCACCCACCCTTCTCATCACTCGCCATGTATACCTGTGGATCATTTTATGCCTGAAGAGGGTATTGGCTATCACCAACCCCCTCCCAGCACAAATGTCCACTAACGCACTCCCATTCTCATCTATCTCAGCAGGCACACCCCACTCACCAACTATTCCATCCACCTTCACATTCCCAACTTTACCATTCATATCACCAATCAAAAACACTCTCTCATTCCTTCCAAACTTTTCCATGCACACTTCCACATTTGCCCAGAACTCTTCTCTCACTCTTCTAGCACGATCTTGCGTTGGTGCATACACACACACAATCGCCCACATTTGTATTCCAACTTTCAACTTTACCCACACAATCCTTGACCCAACTGATCCATACTGTCTTATGCTCCTCTTCCATCTTTTACTCACAACTATACATACTCCTTCCTTTGCCCTCTCATTCTCACCTACTCCTGCACATATACCGCATCCATACTCCCATTCTCTCACACTTTCTCCTCTCCATTTTGTTTGTTATTCCACATACATCCACTTTCGCACCCTCAAGCACCTGGACAATCTCTCTCTCTTTCACCTCATCATTCGCTCCTCTTACATTCCATGTACTCATTACCAAGTCCTTTGTCCGGTCCTGGGTCGTCATCGTTTGGTCAGTCCTTGTCCGAGGCTTCTTGTTTGTTTTTTTAGTTAGTTGTTTTCCGGGGAGGGGCACTAACCCTCCGCCAACCCTTTTAGTCGCCTTTTACGACAAGCAGGGATAGTGGGGGAGTATTCTTGAAAACCCCCCTACCCCCAGGGGGATACTCAGCTTATATTTATAGTCAACATAACCACTCGTAGCCTTTTATGCCTTATCATTTATTCTGCTTTCTCCAGCACTCTCTCACACACCACTCTACCCCACAGCAGTTTTTCTCCAGCAGTGTGTAGATATTTCCAAACTATCTACACTTGTCCTATATCTAAATGTCTACGTTCCTGGGGTGAATCCAAAGTACGCTAAAACGTGAATTGAAAACTAACCCCCTCAGTCTGATGACATGTTTTTGTTGTTTTTTATTCCTGCCTTCAGACGATTATTATTATTATTATTATTATTATTATTATTATTGTTATTGTTGTTGTTGTTGTTGTTATTATTATTATTATCGTTATTATTATTATTATTATTATTATTATTATTATTATTATCATTATTATTATTATTATTATGACAGGGTGGATAGACAAGGATTGTGGAAAGTGTTAAGAATATATGGAGAAGAGGGGAAATTGTTGAATGCTGTGAAGAGTATGTACGATGGTGCGAAGGCTGCAGTGCGTGTGGATGGTGAACTAAGTGAATTTTTCTCTTTGAAAGTTGGATTGAAACAGGGATGTGTCATTTCTCCATGGTTGTTCAATCTGTACATGGATGGGGTAATAAAAGAGGTACAAGGTAGGGTAGTGGATGTTGGAGTGGCCCTGGTGAGAGAGGATAGTGTTTGGAAACTCCCTGTACTGTTGTTTGCAGATGATACTGTGTTGTTGAGTGAAGACGAATGGGAGCTGCAAGGCTTGGTGGATGAGTTTGGGAGAGTGTGTAAGAAACGGAATCTAAAGGTGAATGTACTGTAGGGAAGAGTTAAAGTGATGGTCTTTGAGAGAGGTGAAGTTAGTGAATGTACAGCGATGTTGGATGGTGAGGAATTGGAAAATGTGAGTACGTTTAAGTACTTGGGTAGTGTGATGAGTTAGGATGGAGGTTTGGAGGGTGAAGTGCTTGAAAGGGTACAGCAGGGAAGAAAGGTTGCTGGTTCTTTGAAAGCAGTGATAAGAAACAGGGAAGTGAGCATGGAAGTGAAAAAGTTACGACATGACAGTATTGTGATACCAACTCTAACGTACGGAAGTGAAGCTTGGACGTTGTTGGAAGGACACAAGTCAAGAGTGAGAGCAGTGGAAATGAGTTATTTAAGAGGAGCCTGTGGAGTCACATGGAGAGACAGGCTGACGAATGAGGATATAAAGGAGCGTTGTGGTGTTGATGTGGATGTGATAGGAAGCGTTATGAGGAACACACTGAGGTGGTTTGGCCATGTGGAGAGGATGGAGGGTGAAAGACTGACGAAGAGAGTGTATGTGAGTGAGATGGATGGGGGAAGAGGGAGGGGGAGGCCGAGGATGAGATGGAAGGATGGGGTGGAGAGGTATATGAGAGAGGGGGGTGTGAGTTGGGAGCAGGGCAGTGAAATGGCGGGGGACAGGGCGACTTGGAGGCGATTTGTTTGTGGCCACCCCAAACGGGATTGAGGCGTCTGGCAACAAATAGATAGATAGAGAGATTATTATTATTATTATTATTTTTGTTGTTATTGTCATTATTATTATTTCCGAGGATTCTACTGTATTCTTTGTACTCAAATCTGGCCTAAAGTTGCCATCTCGCCAACTTGAATGCTGGGTTGTGAAAATAGATTAACGCTAAAATATGATGACAGTCACGAAGATGTGCTTTGGAGAGAATGTAGAGCCGAAGTATTGTCTTTTTCCTGCAGTGACTTAACGTGAAATAAGGTACAACAGAACGAAAATCTGGGCCAGGTTAAGGTGAAAGGAGTATAGCGAAATGGTAGGCGATGGCTGTAACTAACCCCTCCAGTTCGAAAAGTCTGTCGTAACTTGAATAAATCGCCTGGAGACAGGAGAAATAATAGGAAGAAATATGGCATGGGATTGAAGAGGTTAACTTTTTTTTTTTTTTTTACCCACTAACAATAATATATACCATGAGGGAAAAACAACTTTTTAATGCATGTAAAATAGTTATTAAAAAGACAGCCATATTTTTTTAAATCTTGCTGTATCTATCTGGATTTACAGAGTTCTGTTAAGTGATTCTTGTTGTAATGACATGAAATATACGACTTGTGTGTTTCAAGCCTCACACACATGTACACCCGGGGAAAGTTCCGCGTTATACACTCGCTCACCACTTCGAAATAGTAAATTGTGAGACAAGTGGTAGCGAATCAGTAGCCAACATTCATCTGTCTGGTAACTGTGTGAGGAGGATGGGGATGTGGAAGAGGGAGGGGTGGGAACTATCAGCTCCCCCAGCCTTCCTCCTCCCTTAACCTCTCCCCTCCCTCACAGTGATACCAGACAACTGAGTGTCTGGCTACTGCTTCACTGTAGTTGGTATTGGGCCCGGCCTGAAAAACTTAGCTGTCGAAACTAATCAGGATAGGTTATGCATGTAAGCATAACTGTGTGTGTGTGTGTGTGTGTGTGCTGAGGAAAAGACATGAGCTTTTCGTGTCTGCATAACACTTTGGCGGTATTTACCTTCTGTATCCAATAGAAATTATGAGAAAATGTAGCGGGAACAGTTAAAGGACCAGCCAACATATGCCACTGCTGTGTTTACACACACACACACACACACACACACACACACACACACACACACACACACACACATTTTATATATATATATATATATATATATATATATATATATATATATATATATCGTTTTTACTGGGTCCAGCAAAGGTTAGCCTCACCCACCCACCACCTTAATAGGCCTATATTAGATTTAGATACCATGACCCTCGTCTGAATTTCACCACAGGCAAATACTGTCATGAAACTCTCAGCAAAAACCTTCACAGTGTCATGGTGATGATGATTACATATATATATATATATATATATATATATATATATATATATATATATATATATATATATATATATATATATATAATACGGCATATTAAAAACGAAATGTATGCCGCCCTCTATATCATGGCAAAGACTGTGATGAAAATGATGATGATGATACGAAAGGAAAATAAGGTCCTTACATGATGATACGATTAATTATGGTATGACAGTAAGGTAAGCTATATACGCTGACGATAACGATATTGTGCATAAAAGAAACAAAGGACAAGCCGGATCTCGCAGATCAGTAGCACTTAACGGGAGGTCAGGGAGATGATCAGTACAGGTACGCGAAGCAGTAATCGGAGAGAAATGCAAGAGATGGGATGAAACCAACATAACGGAACAGTACAGGTGTGGAGAACGGTGTGTGACAGGTGCTCACCCACATATCACCAAATGTATGAAGTGTCAAACAAAAAAAGAAAAAAATCTTGAAACGTAGGGTCTTTCTTGTAATACCTCGCACTGTTCGTAGCTTTAGGCTGCACAACAGCTGACTGTAATGTTTTATAAGTATTACCGACGAGTCCTGCCGGCTGTATGTTCACGTAATATACGGTACATCATTTTGTTGGATAAAATTTGACTAAGAACAACTGGCATATAAGCCAAGGTCATGAGCCAAAACGTCCTTTTTAATCAAGAGAAAGCTTAAAATTGAGTTATCCCATTAAGTAATGCTAATGAGGAATGAATGAATAACGACAGTGGCAGAACAAAAAGAAAATGTTCATGGTTTATATAATTATACAGTACTTTTTTTACTCTGAAGCACACAGAAAACCTAATTTAAGTATCCTTGCATATATACAAACCTGGCAAACAAATACCTGTCCTAGACTAAATCCTAAAAAATAAAAGCAAAAACAAACTACACAAAAACAGTAGTAAGGGGGAGGGATCGAAGGCTAATGTCCACTGTCTCACTGGTACTGTACGCATTTCGACATTTTGGTTTGCTATAAAAAAAAAAAAAAAAAAAAAAAAAAACTGCATATAGACTAATAAAACTACAATAGAAAATGTCACTGGTCTGTCTTTACATCAATACTGCCTTGTATGAACTGCGACAACAACAGCAACAACAAAAACAACAACAACAACAATAATAATAATAATAATAATAATAATAATAATAATTGAAAAAAAAAAAAGGTTTTACGCCAGGTATCCCCGAAGGACTAAGGCGTTGCCCCTGGGTAGAGGACTTTTGCACTGGAGCGTGTAGCATTTTGACCGGATGCCCTTCCTGTCTACCAATGACCCTTGGGTGGATTCGATCCTCCGACCCTTCGGTCAGAGCGGAGCGCTCTAACCACTGAACCACAGTTGCTACAATAATAATAATTTATATATATATATATATATATATATATATATATATATATATATATATATATATATATATATATATTGTTACATAGCCTATGATTTCATCATCCTTTGTGTAATTCTAACGTACAGTATGCTGCATGGTTGATCACGAGCGTGTTCTACCTCACTCCCCCCTTCTACCCTTATAGTAGAGTAAGTCGTTCTTTCTGTTGTTCAAAGCAGGATTGTCAATTCTTTGTCCCCTATGGCTTCATTTGCGCGTCCTTCTTACAAGTTGTATCAAGCTCTGCTGGCCCCTATATAATGAGCTCAGTCTCTACATTAATTGTCACTTAGATCTACTCCTCATTTTGTTCACATCTCTGTCCTCCCCTGTACAGTTGTTATTATTTTTGTGAGTGCTCAGGAAGTCTCCAACCATCTAGCAGCTGTGTAATTTGAGTATAACTGTTGTTACATTTTTTCTTGTACTGTATGGTATAAGGTGTTAATTCGTAGGCCTAGTGAGGTTTTTGTGATTCATGTGTTTTAAGTGTCAGCCATTACTGATAATATTTTGTATCTGTAATAATATATCTTGCATTCACTGAGCATTATCCGGTTTTCTCATTTTATCAGGGCTGATTTAGATAAATTTACACTTGCTAATTTCGTTCAATAGAGGCTATTGCAGTTAACCATATATTTAACCTGTTTTTTGCCATTACATTATCCTTATGAGTCCTGAATGTTTAGTTTTTAGTTTGAGCATTAAACTTTAACTTGTAATTTTACCTAACTCTTTTGTTTTGAACCTGGAACTTTGCGGGACAGTTTTCTCTGTTCCGTAACATAAATTTGGCGACCTCTTATCAGGATATTCAGGATATTATCATAAGAATATTGCTTGATATTTTGTGACTGATTTATTCATGATGTCTACTATTACTACACTTGATGAAGCCAAAGATTTTTTGTCAAATGTGCAAACAGTGTGTGATGTAGAAAACAGAACGAAGAATGAATTTAAGCTTGTTGCTCAACAATTGGGAATTGCTGTTCGCTCTCATCATTCTAAAGATCAAATTGTTGACATGATTAATGAAAGCTTGTTTAATGTAACTCCTCCAAATGAGCAAACGCAGATTGAAATAGCTAAGTTACAGCTAGCTCTGCAGGAGGCTCGTGTTAAGGAGACTGAGTTTCAGGCACGTGCTAAGGAGGCTGAGTCTCAGGCTAAGGAGGCTGAGTCTCAGGCTCGTATTCAGGAGGCACAAATTGAACTTGCTAGGATTCAGGCAGACCATGAGTATCACATGAAACAAGGTGGAACTGGATCATCTAGCTCTGATGATTTTGATGTGGCTAAAAATGTTAAATTTGTCCCTCCTTTTAATGAATCTGATTTAACAAAGTATTTTCAGTTGTTTGAGAGGGTAGCTACAGGTTTTAATTGGCCCAAAGACTATTGGCCAGTACTCCTTCAAACTGTTCTCACCGGTAAAGCTCAAGTAACTTATGCATCTTTGCCTCAGGATCAATCTGATAATTATGATGTAGTTAAGAGCTTGATTCTTAAGGCCTATGAGCTTGTTCCTGAAGCCTATTGAGTAAAATTTAGGACAACTTATAAGCAAGATAAGCAATCCCATGTTGAGTATGCAAAAATCAAAGAAGATCTGTTAGAGCAGTGGTTAAATTCTAAGAATGTGGATTCTGATTTTGACAAATTTAAGCAGATGATTTTGCTGGAGGACTTCAAAAGGTGTATTAATAAAGATGTAAGCCTATATCTTGATGAGAACAGAATAGATAATTTGTCTGATGCTGCAGTTTTAGCTGATGAATATGTTCTCGCTCACAAGAGATATTCTAGAGAAAAAAGGAAAGCTGAGAGTAAGTATGTTGCCTCTACTCAGAGTACAGGTAACAGGAAAGAGAATAAAGATGATGTTTCTCAGGAACTAAATACCAGCTCCACCTCTAGATTTCAGAAAAGTAAATGTACTTAATGTAGTAAGCTTGGTCATACTACGGAGAAATGTTTCAGGAGACAGCGTGATGTGAACAAAGAGGAGTCTTTAAATATTCAGTCAATTGGTCTAGTGTCCACCCTTGAGAGTTCCCAGAATTCTTTAACTGAGTTAACTGAACCTGCTCTTTTAAGCAGTAACGTCGGTGACACTCTCAAGAGTTCATGTGCTAATTTCCTGTCTGATGGTTTTGTCAGTCCTCTGGACAGTAATGACAGGAAATCAGTTAAAATATATCGTGATACAGGTGCTTGCCAATCCCTTATGCTGACCAGTGTTCTAGGCTCTAATGTTGATTCCTCTGATGAAACTGTAATCTTACAAGGTGTAGGGAATAATTACTTCTCTGTCCCTCTGTGCAGAGTGAATTTAGAGTCTGGTTTTGTTAATGGTTCCGTTATGGTTGGGTTGGTTGAGACACTCCCAATGTCAGGTGTAACTTTCTTACTTGGAAATGATATTGGTGGAAGTCAAGTGTGTCCAGCTCCTCAGTTGTCTAGTGAGCCAGTGGCTGCGGCCCAAGATTGTGATGTCCCTGATGTGTTCTCTGCACGTGCTGTCACTAGGGCTAAGTCTAAAGTTACTGGTGACTTAGAGGATAATGATGATGATGGTGTTATCCTAGCTGACACTTTTCTTGCTAATTTGAACCACTCACCAGATGAGGCAGTATCCCGTAGTGTTGATAATTTGTCTCGTCAAGAGTTGGTTGAGTTGCAGGTTGCTGACCCTGAGTTGAAAGGTCTAGCTAACTCTGCTTGCAGTGAGGAAGAGTCAACTGGTGCTTCTACTTGTTATTATATAAAGTCAGGAGCACTTATGAGGAAGTGGAGACCCCCAACAGCATCAGCCGACTGTGAATGGGAGGTTGTACATCAAGTTGTCATCCCTCGTGTTTGTAGGCAGGATATCATTAGAGTGGCTCATGATTCCAGTTTGGCAGGACACCTTGGAGTGAGGAAGACTGTGGCACGCATTTTGAAACACTTCTACTGGCTAGGTATCTTCAGGGATGTTTCCTGGTATTGTAAGTCTTGTCACACCTGTCAAGTTGTGGGGAAGTGTAATCAGACCGAAAAGGTTGCACCTCTAGTTCCCATTCCTCCTTCTGAGGAGCCATTCACCCGTGTGTTGGTGGATATTGTGGGCCCTCTTCCTAAGACTTCTTCAGGATTTTCTTATGTGTTGACCCTGATTGATATGGCTACTCGTTATCCTGAAGCCATTCCACTTAGAAATATCTCAGCAAAGAACGTGGTTAAGGAAATGCTAGGATTCTTCACAAAGTTTGGTCTGCCCAAGGAGGTACAGTCAGATCGGGGAAGTAATTTCATGTCAAATGTTTTCAAGCAGTCTCTGAAAGAGTTAGGCATCACCCAGATCACGTCTTCAGCTTACCATCCCCAGACTCAAGGAGCGTTGGAGAGATATCATCAAACACTCAAATTGATGCTCAGGAAATACTGTTTGGAACATCAGAAAGACTGGGATAAAGGTCTTCCATTCGTTGTATTTGCCGCAAGGGAATCTCCAAATGAATCACTGGGCTTCTCACCCTTTGAACTACTGTTTGGCCATGAAGTAAGAGGACCCCTTAAGTTACTCAAGGAATGCTGGCTGTCGGAGGAAGATGACGTCAACTTGCTGGAGTATGTGATGAAGTTCAAAGAACAGCTATCCACTGCTTTACAGCTGGCGAGAGAGAATTTAGGAGCTGCTCAGGAGAAGATGAAGACTTGGTATGATAAGAAGTCCAGGTTACGCCACTTTCAGCCAGGAGATCAGGTTTTGATTCTGCTACCGGTGCATGGGCAACCTCTTTAAGCCAAGTTTAGTGGTCCTTATTTCGTGAAGAAGAAACTCAATGATGTCAACTATGTCATCGCCACACCAGATCGTAGAAAGAACAAGCAACTTTGTCACATCAACATGCTAAAGTTATATCACAGGCGGGACGAAAATAACCAAGTCTGCACTGTAGCTGTTCCACCCGAGTCTGCAAGTGAAGTTCTCCCATGCAGCATGAGCCTGAGTGATAGTTTGGGGAAGAATCCTGATATCATGAATGATCTCCCGACTAAGCTTTCTCATCTATCTCCCGAGGAAAGGCAGGAGTTTTCGGCATTACTGCAGGAGTACCCGCAAGTGTTCCATGCCACTCCAGGAAGAACCACTGTGTTGATGCATGATGTCGATGTTCGAGACGCAAAGCCAATTAAACTGCCTCCTTACCGTGTGAACCCAGTGAAAGTTCCTCTCATCCAGAAGGAGCTTGGTTACCTGTTGGACCACAAGATGATTGAGCCCTGTCAGAGCGGGTGGAGTTCTCCTGTCACTCTAGTCCCTAAGCCAGGTGGGTCACAGTGGCTTTGCATCGACTACAGACGTGTTAATCAGATAACCAAAACAGACACTTACCCTCTCCCTCACGTGGAAGATTGCATAGACAAGATCGGAAAGGCTAGGTACATAAGTAAGTTTGATTTGTTAAAGGGATACTGGCAAGTACCTATGACTGAATGTGCTAGGGAGATCTCATGTTTTGTAACACTAGGAAAGACTTTTTCATGTTCTGTAATGCCATATGGTATGAAGAATGCACCAGCCACTTTTCAGAAACTCATGAATGTTGTAACAGAGGGTTTGGCAGGGTGTGTTGTTTATATTGATGATGTATTAATCTTCAGTGACAACTGGAAAGATCACCTATGCCATGTCAGTAAATTTCTTGAGCGTTTGGTTCAGGCTAATCTTGTAGCTAATTTATCAAAGTGTGAGTCTGGTCAAGCTAAAGTTCAGTACCTTGGGTACGTAATTGGTGATGGACACGCTGCACCACCAGCAGCTAAGGTTCAGGTTATAAGTGATCTTCCCAGACCTAAAAGTAGGAAAGAGCTACAAAGATTTTTGGGAATGGTAGGTTATTACCGGAGATTTGTTCTTAACTTTTCAATTCTTGTATCACCACTTACAGACCTACTGAAAAAGGGAGTTAAATTTGTCTGGACCGATGACCGTGAATCCTCTTTCAGCAAACTTAAAGCTATCCTATTAAGTCAGCCAGTGCTCGCTACTCCAAATTTTGCTAAGCATTTTAAGATGGCTGTTGACGCAAGTGATACAGGAGCTGGGGCTGTTTTGCTGCAAGAGGATGATCAGGGTATTGAACACCCTGTATCTTATTACAGTAAGAAGTTCACTCCAACTCAAAAGAACAACTCAACTATTGAGAAAGAGCTTTTGGCCTTGATTTTGGGTTTACAGCATTTTTCATTTTATTTGTGTTCTGGTTTTGACCCCATAGTCATTTATACCGATCATAATCCACTGAAATTCCTTAGTAAGTTTAAAGATAGAAATCAGAGATTGACAAGATGGAGTCTACTTCTTCAGAAGTATTCATTAGACATACAACATGTCAAGGGGAAAGAAAATGTTATTGCAGATTGCTTATCTAGACTTTAGACAGATTGTTTTAGAGTAATAAGAAATTTCCTTTGTAAATTTCTTTTTTTTTTTTGTGAGGAGGTGTTACATAGCCTATGATTTCATCATCCTTTGTGTAATTCTAACGTACAGTATGCTGCATGTTTGATCACGAGCGTGTTCTACCTCACTCCCCCCCTTCTACCCTTATAGTAGAGTAAGTCGTTTTTTCTGTTGTTCAGAGCAGGATTGTCAACTCTTTGTCCCCTATGGCTTCATTTGCGCGTCCTTCTTACAAGTTGTATCAAGCTCTGCCGGCCCCTATATAATGAGCTCAGTCTCTACATTAATTGCCACTTAGATCTACTCCTCATTTTGTTCACATCTCTGTCCTCCCCTGTACAGTTGTTATTATTTTTGTGAGTGCTCAGGAAGTCTCCAACCATCTAGCAGCTGTGTAATTTGAGTATAACTGTTGTTACATTTTTTCTTGTACTGTATAGTATAAGGTGTTAATTCGTAGGCCTAGTGAGGTTTTTGTGATTCATGTGTTTTGTCAGCCATTATTGATAATATTTTGTATCTGTAATAATATATCTTGCATTCACTGAGCATTATCCGGTTTTCTCATTTTATCAGGGCTGACTTAGATAAATTTACACTTGCTAATTTCGTGTTAATAGAGGCTATTGCAGTTAACCATATATTTAACCTGTTTTTGCCATTACATTATCCTTATGAGTCCTGAATGTTTAGTTGTTAGTTTGAGCATTAAACTTTAACTTGTAATTTTACCTAACTCTTTTGTTTTGAACCTGGAACTTTGCGGGACAGTTTTCTCTGTTCCGTAACAATACATATATATATATATATATATATATATATATATATATATATATATATATATATATATATATAATTGGCACCTGGTGGTTTAGTGGGTAACTATTACGCTCCAGTCGGATTGAGCCGGTGAAGGTTTATATCCAAGGGATGGTTGGGGTTGATTGCTCATGTAATGCCACTCAGGAATGAATGAGGCTGGTCACTCTCATCTTAAATGTCGAGACCAACTGCCTAGCCCTGGGCTCCTACGCTCCTCTTGGGGCAATGTAGGATTGGATGATGGATGAATAATAATAATAATAATGAAACAAAAGCATTCGGGGGCCGAATGCTAATCGCCCGCCAAAATATGTCGCTGGATAAGGATACAAATAACCTGCAAAATAAAGTCAAGAAAATTCGCAGAACTCTACGGAATTCAGTCACCGCCCTTCGCAAAAAGCCAGTCCATAATAAAAAACATATGGCGGCTGGCACTCGGTAGTCACTGATCAATTCCACATCAAAAGTATTAGGCTGCTGCACATCCACATACTATTTCCAGAAGGTTTGATGAAAATTCGTCCACAGCTTTTCGAGATATGTTGGGAACACACACACACACACACACACACACACACACACACACACACACACACACACACACACACACGCTGGCAAAAACAATATCGCTCTGCCTTGCTATGGACAGGTGATAATAATCCATCCATCCATCCATCCATCATCCAATCCTACATTGCCCCATGAGGAGCGTAGGAGCCCGGGGCTAAGCAGTTGGTCCCGGCATTTACGATGAGAGTGATAATAATAATAATAATAATAATAATAATAATAATAATAATAATAATGAAAGAAAAGCATTCCGGAGCCGAATGCTAATCGCCCACCAGAATATGCTGTTAGCCAAGTCCAAGATTTTGGCCATATCTTGATACCCTTAAGGTTTCATGTTGATAGCTCAAGCCGTTCATGAGATATAATGGTGCTGAAGGTGAGCGACAAAAATTAGTTGACCTTTGGCCGCTATTTTGGTGACCTTGACCGTGACCCTGAGCCCATTTTCGAACTCTGCCAAGATTTTGGCCATATCTTGATACCCTGAAGGTTTCATGTTGATAGGTCAAGCCGTTCATGAGATACTATTGGAACAGACACTCTCTCTCTCTCTCTCTCTCTCTCACACACACACACACACACACACACACACACACACACACACACACACACACACACCGAGGTGGGCAAAAACATTACCGCTCTGTCTTGTAAAGGCGGGCGATAATAAACAGGAGTGTTGTATGAGGGAAGGTGTTGTGTGAGAATGCAAAGGAGGTGGGCAATAAGAGATTAAGAACTGCCCTAGATGATGATGGTGATGATGATGATGATGATGATGAGAAGGAGGAGGAGGAGGAGGAGAAAAAGAAAGGATGAGGAGGGGAAAAAGAAGAATGACAATGATGATGGCGGTAATGAAGATGATAATGCGTATAAATAAACAAACGCAGAGTGTGGCCAGGTAGCTTATGCAATGAGGGTGTGGCATCAGACGTGTGACCTCATCGTTCTGGACGTTCGCGTGAGGTGGCTGTTACAGAGGCGTGGACACCCTCACCAGCACCGCTCTTGCCAGCACCTTCTCATCCTTGACAGTAGGATAGCAACACCTCAACCTGCCCAGTATCACCACCTCACCCTCGCCAGAAGGATATAAACACCTCACCCTTACCAGTACCACCACCTCACCCTCGCCAGTAACACCACCTCACCCCTGCCAGTACCATCGACAGAGGTAAGCACAAAGAAAGGTTGAGCACAGGCTATACTCCCCTACTGTACAGGGTGGTCCACATAAAACGCTCCACTTCCACTCCGCCGGGGGATTTCTCCTGTGTTGTGTGGACGATTCTGTCAGTGTCATCATCACCTACCCTGCATCATTTACTCATTTCCTACACCCATTACCAGAACCACGCCCATATGAGCCGACTGGGCCGTCCCCGTAACACACAAGATATTGCCATATGAGTTTCTAGCGGGACGCTGCTTACGTGCCACCCTGTATATTCTTGATGGGACACAGGAGAGTTGGCTACAAAGTGACGCCAAGTTTTGTCCGTTGTAAGATGGACTGAAGTTCTTGGTCACTTATTTAGTGGCTCTTGCAAACTCTTACGTGTACAGTTATGAATATCGGTGAAGCTAATGAGTACTGTACAGTCTCTTTGAATTACCATTATTTCATACTTCTCTGTCATTTTTTTTTACAACTAATAAAAGACAATACAGTCATATGTATGCTGGAAACCAACACGAACAATCTCGTGAGAATGGTAGATGATAACCACACAAGATTTTCCTGATATCGGATGCATGTCTGTTGTAATTCTTGTCTGATCCACAGTTGCTATACCCACACTGAAGCATAATTAGATTAAAAGCTCTACGGCCGTACTTATAAACTCTCCTAAGCTTAAGTTGTGATTAAATAACCTATAAAGTTCAGCCAAGCCCTACCCTAACTTAGCACAAGGCAAACAGAATAGGTCAGTCAGATTAATGTCTGGTAATGTTACCCTTTTCCCGCTCTCCTACGTAAAATCTTCCGGTTTAAAATATCAGAAAACTATCAATTGCGTGGAAGCCGTGGAAATATGATCTGTATGTGTCTAATGTTTGTTGCTACCGGCTGCCTTTATGATGTTATGTGATCAATACTACGGTAGTTATACGCGCATAATAGCGGAGTCTCCAGTTTGTATATTAAGTACCATTCTCTTATCTGGACACGCTATCTCAGGTGGGTGGGGACACAGCGCTATGAAGGGGAAGTCACAAGGCTTGCTGGGTGGTATCAGGTCCTGCTGGCTTGTCCTGGCCCTCTTCATAATCCTGCTGCCGCCATCAGGTCAGTTCACTATATTCATTAACTTATATTCATTCACTATGAGTATTGCATTTTATACTTTAAACATGATGCATTACCCTCCACCCTGTCCCACCGCACCACCATCCTCCTTCATCTTTCGTATCCTTTTCTCACACACGTTGGTAAAACCTTAGTAGAAATTATTATTTCCCAAATGACAACCTCGCCTCCTGTTACCTATACAGTATTTCGCATGTACTCACCCATCCTGCCCACCCTTCTTCAAATTCCCTACCCTTTCCCTACCCCCTCTCCCGCCCACCCAACAACACAAGATCTGCATGACTCGCCTTACCGCACCACCATCCCACTCACCCCTCTCCAATCACCCCCCCCCCCACTTTTTTTCCACCTCCACATCGAACTTGCAAGAGGCATTTACCCGCCAACACCGCCCCTCACATAACGTCCATCTGTCTAAGGTGTAATCGTCTCACCCTATCCCATGACCCACCACCATCTTAGCCTACTCCGTCCACTCCTTTCCATCCACCTCATTCACTCCTTCTACCCTTCCCACCCATTATTGCTGGCTAATCTTACCTTGCACCTCACCAGCCTACCCACAACACTCATCTTCACAATATATATTTCCTCCGGCACGCCCCACCTCCCACCAACATTCCAGCTCCTCCGGCATGATCCACCTCCCACCAACATTCCAGTCCATCCTGCCCACTCCTCTCCACTCACATCGTTGGCGGAGGTAATAATCAAACCAGAGACCCGCTGTTTGTTAGGAGAATGCGTGTCGGTAGCAGCCCTGGAGGACCACCGCGCCTGCATGTGTCTTCCCCCAACCAACGTCACTCGCCTCATGGCCAACGCGACCAGCCTGGCGGAAGAACCCATCTCCGTGTGCGTGCTGGTGCGTCCCCTGGCCCCACAGCCCTTCAACCACACCACCATCATCGCACTCGCAGCTAACGACACCTCCATTGTGGCAGGTAGGGAATGACCGAGAGAGAGAGAGAGAGAGAGAGAGAGAGAGAGAAAGAGAGAGAGAGAGAGAACATTAGTAACCCCACTGTTACTGAACACTAAGATTGGTGTCCATGTATCACGTCCGTATTTGCATTCATACACTTAACCCTTTCACTCTAACGACGTAATTCTTATTTCATTCTTTTTATCTCTAGGCGACTATATTCAGCTTAAGAGAGGAATTTCAAGCAGGGGAAGTCAGATATAGCTTTCATGAACCCTGTCACTAAAAGATATCTACCCCAAGCTGAATAAAATGGAGGTAAAAAATATAAATAAGGCATTGGAGTGAAGTGCTTAAGGGCTCGTGTTGCAGGTCTGGATGGGTTACGTGTGTGGGTGTGGGCGGGCGGCCGGAGGTACACCTTCAATGAGTCTTTGGAGGCCGATACCTGGAACCCACTGTGTGTTGGCCTGCACCCCACCACCACCAACACCACTCACCAGGCAAGACACACACACACACACACACACACACACACACACACACACACACACACACACACAGTATTTCTCTCTCTCTCTCTCTCTCACACACACACACACACACACACACATTATTTCTCTCTCTCTCTCTCTCACACACACACACACACACACACACACACTTCACTATGCGCTATGTACGACACCAGCTAATTTCTGTACAGCAATGATTCTCAAACCGACCTCCCGACATAGTACTTGGGTCGATTTTTTTTTTTTTTTTTTTTTTTTTTTTTGATCTAATTACTCGGAGACAACAGCAAAGCGATGGTTACTGAGAAAGGAGGTGACTCACAGTGTGCTGGTTAAAGGAGAGAGACTATAAGAGGTGGAGTTTAAACAGGTAGGTGCAGAGATAATAGGGAGAGATGACTGTGTGAAAGTGGTGAGCAGAGTGGCACAAGGATGTACAGAGGCTGGTGCTTATATGTAGTAGTAGTAGTAGTAGTCCCAACTTTATCTGAAATGTAAACCCAGTGGACAACAGGCTTAACTTGCCCTTCTGCAGTCCATCCTCCTCCTTTGGGGGAATAGAGAAGTAGTTAGGGGACGTGTGTAGAACCAGGCAGTTGACCCACCAGGTTATATCGGTGCCACCACTTGAAAGCGTCCCTCTCCAGCACCGGATATGGACTCGAGATATGAGTACAAAGACTACAAGAGGAGTATGAATGCCCACATTAACATACAGCTGTGAGACTGGAATGTTAGGAGTATAAAAGTAAAAACTGGTAGTTAAAATGGGATCATTAATGAGTGTAAGTGTGATGGGTTACATAAGTTCGATAGAAATGTACAGACTCGTAACAAATGTGACGTAAAGAAACTTATTAAAGGGTGGAAGAGTGTATGCTTAAACGGTATGGTCACATAGAAAGAATGGATGTCAACAGAGAGGTGAAAAGGGTACATTTGAGTGAAACTGTAGACTGAAGGCAACATGGAAGACAAAAAAGAAGATATAAGGAGGATGTGGGTAAATGTGTAGATACCGTATGCAAAGATTCGAATCTGAAGAAAAATAAGAAATCATGAAAGACTGAAAGGGACAGATGAAGTATGTATAGAGATGTGCATGACAAGAATTCCACTTTTTCTTCTAACCTGACGGAATTACTTCACAGGCAATATGAAGGGCAATTTTCGTGACTAGTTTGACCTATGAGGTGGAGCTTAGAATCTCGAAGGCCTGAAAAATGAGTGGATAGACGTGCGGTCCTGTGCACTGGAAGCTTTTTGGTAGTCCTTCACCTTCTCTACTTTCCTCTTCTTGTTTTCAGAATCCTTCCAAAGCAGGAATCAGTGGGAAAAGTCAGCATAATAATGATGATGATGATGATGATGATGTTATTTTTTCAGGTGTGGGCATCGCTACAGGGAGTGTTTTTAACGGTGGGCGAGATTGATGACTTGGATAGTAACGTAACGGGAACAGTACTGTGCCTGGGAGTTAACAGAGTACTGCCAAAAGCCACCTCATTCACTGGGTTTGTTGCCGCTATATCAATACAGTTAGGAGTCAATGCTTCACGTGCCATAGACTCTGACTGCTATAATCTCACCGCGGCAGGATCAGACATATCTATAGATTCATCCTGGGAAATATTTGGTCCAGGATTTATTACAAATACTGAAGAGGAATTATGCCATCGGTTACCCCACACTGTGATACTGAAAGGTGAACATGGACATAATGGATTTCTTAAACTCTGTAAAGGTTTAGGTGGGCGCTTTCCCACTGAGAATGATTTGACGTCAGTGTTATCGGGATCAGTCCTCGCCTGTGACGCGGGGGAGCCGTTAGTATCCTGGGTGAGTGGAGAACACACCGGCCAGGGACTATCCACAACATGCCCAGCACTGCTGGGGAATGGAACGGTGGGACGGCAGCCATGTCTTAGTGAGCTGGACTGTTCTGTGTGCTGGATCCCCACCTCCCTTCGCTATACACTTTATGGTGCAATTGAGGATTTTGACAGGCACTACTATATGAAGACACTCGGTGATGGAAGCTTCTACTTCCAAGGAGAAGAGACGTGTAACATCAGTCAACAGGACAACGTGTGGATGCTGCAGTCAAACCTTCACCGGCGATGGTGGCGACTGGAGCAAGGTAGGTGGCCTGTAGGTCGCCGCCTGTGGAAGTCCTCCAACCGCAACACTACACTCACACTTGCTTACTGCAACATTCTACAGTTCGCTTCACATGATGGTATCTGCCTACTTAGGAACCAGCGCTGCAACAATCACCAGGACTCTGCTGACGGCAGTGACGAACAGGACTGTCATCAGCGATCTGTACATAAGATAGCAAACTATGACTCAGATCAGCATCCCTACTATGGACAGGGACAGGGTCACTTGTATTATAGAGCAGCGATTCTCAGTATTTTCAAAATAACAACAACAGAAGCAGTTGCCAGGGTCCAGATGAAATTAGTATTAGAATGGCAAGACGACCGCCTGACATTCGTTGATACAAAAATGAAAGTGACTGCCTTCCCCTGCGAGAATATTTGGACTCCTGAAATCGCGGCTTTTGCTGGTTACGAGAACGGGCCATTGCTGGAAATACATTACTATCATAAGTTCTGTTACATATTCTGGAAGAAGAAACTGGAAGAAGAACAAAAGTTATCAGATCCGTTTATGGGTAAGTTATCCATATTAATATCTGAAATGTAAAAACAGGTTATTATATATATATATATATATATATATATATATATATATATATATATATATATATATATATATATATATATATAAACAAAATAACCACAGGAGAAATGAAAGGAGCGACAGTGAGTACTTTCGTATATTACATCGTCAGAGTGGTCTCACTCTGAAGATGTAATATGCTATAAGAAAGTACTCACTGTTGCCCTTTTCATTTCTCCTGTGGTTATTTTGCATACATATCTTCACGGTGAAGTAAAGTTTCTGCATATATATATATATATATATTTATTTATATATATATATATATATATATATATATATATATATATTTATTTATATATGTTGTGTGTGTGTGCAGCCTAAATTACCATAAGCCTTTCGGTACTATGTTGGCATAGTTTATTTTTGCTTATTACACAATTTTAATTAACTTGGGTAAAATCTCTTGCACTGCGAAAGTTAAGAAAAGCTATCTCTAATTCCTCCAGTAAATATATATATATATATATATATATATATATATATATATATATATATATATATATATATATATATATATGACAGTAAGAGGTATTTAATAAACATACTTTCGGTAGAACGTGGTGTCACTTTCTATATGATTACTTTGTAGTTTTTACATGGGCAATATCATTTTGATCGCCTTTTTCATCGTAAAAGAAGGAGGGTCAGTTAACATGACTGAGACTAAAGCAATTTTAGTAACATATTCATCATTTATTAAAATATCCATGACACATTTTTCTTTCTACAAAACACGGCTCTGTGTTGCTTTATTTGTTTGGGAACACAGCACGGGAATCTAAATGAGCGCAATTTATAGTGATTTCACAGATCGTAAATAAAGATTTTCCACCACAGGTATGTTTACGAAGCCAAACAGCGTAAATGTGTCCATGGAAACGTACTTCAGCATTAGCATTCCCTGCCAGTTCAAAGTATATCGCTATCCGTTTGGGAGTTACCAGTGCAATGCCTCCTTCCAAATTATTAAGGATCACGAAGATCTGGAGTGGACGACAGTGGATGAGGAAGAGGAACTCAGGTACAAAGGAGACCACGACCTACTTGACTACCAGCTCGGGAACGTAACCCTCACCAAGCAGGACGAGTTTATAATCCTGACGCTACATCTCTCAGGCCTGTTCGATTACCACCTGCTCAACAGCTTCGCCCCCAGCGCCCTCATGTTTGTCATATCCTACGCCACACTCTTCTTCCCCATCAAGGATTTCAACGAGAGGATCATGGTGTCGCTCACGTCAATGCTAGTGTTGGCAGGACTCTTCGCTCAGGCCACCGACTCCTACGTGAAGACTCCCTACTACAAGCTGCTCGACGTCTGGTACGCTGTTCTCATAGTTATGTGCTTTGCCGTGGTCATCGCCAATGCCTTAGTGAACGCCCTGCGCTTTAAGAACACGGGAAAGGGAAAGAGTCTTGAAAAAGGGAAAATAACCAAGGAAGCAAAGATGTGCAACCTGTTTTGTAAGTATTTCTTACTTATCTGCTTCGTGGTGCTGCTCTTTATAAATGTGTTGTTCGGCACCGGGGCTCTGTAGCTGCGAGAGGCGAGGATGGGCTCTCCAGAAAGGTAATGAGTGAAAGTTCGCCGACAGTTCCCAGCAAGCATCGTGTCCTGCCTTCCATACTTCTCATTCCTCCCCAAACGACAGAGAGCATTTTTCCTTCTCATATAGTTATTACCGTATCTGCTTCGTATTGCCAACACATATAAATATATAGTTCTTGCAGCACCTCCATTGCCAAAGCCGGGAGAGATGTATCGGTGAACTTTCGCTCATGGCTGTACATCTCGTACGTGATGCTGCTGTCTCGTTTAACATATATTAGCAATTATCATCTTCCACTTGTGCTTCACTCTTTTATAATGCATGGATTCCACCCTCCTGAACCTTCTGTGGAAACTGACAAAATTATAAAGAAAATAATAACAGACTCCTTCAGTCTGACAAGTCGTCTGGTGGAAGCAAGATAAAAGATACTCCGTTATTGAAGGGGTTAATGTCTTCGAATGTAAAACTGTAATGCTGCGACCTCTACGTCCAAAGACAAATTCTCACCATTTAAATTTATATTCATTAGCTACAGCTGTTGCGCAGTGTTTATAACACCCAATCGCGAAAGCGCGAGGTGGTATTGTTTGGCTTGTCTGTCTTCTTGTCGGTTTGTCTGTTCCCAAGATAATGAAAATATATATGTATTTGATGGAACTGCACCATATTTGACATAATGAGTCAGGACAATCAAAGGAAGGGGTGATTAATTTTTGGCCGATGAAGGTCGCGGATAATAGATCAAGGGAAAGGCCAACTCAAACCGTTTTGATCCAGTGACCAAACTTTGTGGACGGGTTGATGGAGAGGATATGGTGAAGTGATTCAATTTTCAGATGAATTGTCCAGGGGTAAAGGTCAGTGTAGCAACATCGGAGGTTCGGCTCTTTAACTCAAACAGATTTTATTCGAACTAGATCATACTGAATGGAAGAGTTTAGGGTTTGACGATGATGAGTTTATTTTACTATAAGAATAAAACGTCAAATATCAAGGCCACGAGGTAAAGTCAACTAAAACATTTTAGATCTTATCTGAACCAAACTTGGACGATGGGTAGAGGGTCGGGCAAGGATTAAATAATTCGATTTCGAGAGCAATCAGTCTGAGGTCAAGGGCACAAGGAAGGGGTAGATGCTCAGCCTTAAAGTCTTTCTACATGATCAGTGTGCATATGTCGTGTCCCAGCATGCTGCTCATTAGTTTCGGGGCATGGTGAAGTAGTACGCTATATATTGTACAGCAGATCAGAAACCAGGAAGGTGTTTCAATGCACTACACCTACATCATAATTTTCCACATTTTTTTCACTACCATGCTCCCACACCACAGGCAGCCAGTGATCGTGTGGACGGGGCATTAATTTAATTGTACAGCGCGGGCGTTACACCCTCAGCGCTTCACCTTGCTTTTAAAGTTATTTGTCAGTGTGGTAAGGCACGGTACTTGTGCTTTATATCTCGTATTAAAATGATAACTTACTTGACTTAATAACCGGTTACTGTAATATGTACTCTTGTATATATTACTTGCTTTAACGTGAAAAATTTTGAATAAATACCGTATGCATTCACTTCTTATAGTAACGCACCACGCTATATATGCTTGTGGGTAGTGTTTTATGCATAATACGTGCAAGTACGAGAGTACATTATATATTATATGTATAAAAATTTAAGCAGATGGTCTCACAGACTCACTACGCTTCCATCATGCAACACCATACTTTAGCCTACAGCCTGTATTGTGCTAATAGGAAGAACGTCAATATTCTACTTGCATTTATCTCTGGTCTTAACTGAACACTTCAATGTCTCTGGGTGGGAGAAATGGTCATGGTGATGATGCTGATGATGATGCTGATGTGATAATGGTAGTCTTTTTTGTAAATAATAAACAAAGTAAATATATGCGGTAACTGTCATTTTTCACCCTCAAGTACCATTTGATATAATTCTGGAAAGCCTGCAAGAACTAAAGGTTATGAGGAAAAATTAATTCCTTAATGTAACTACATTGAACAGCACAGGGCGGTGATTCGGACAAAGGAACAGAACAGTGGTCTTGGCTACTGACTAAGGTTGGTAGGAATTTGTTCAGTCGTTAGTTAGTTAGTTAGAGAGAGAGAGAGAGAGAGATCCAGGCACCTGTCTTTTTTTTTTTTTTTTTTTTTTTTCACCCCCACAGAGGCAGCCACATACACAGTGTTTGTCCCTGAATGTGTCACAAATGTGTCCAGGGTCCACATTCTCGCCGGTTAAGGAAGCTCCCTAACACCTCTTCCTAAGGAATCTATTTTGCTTACTATGGCTACGTTACTATCGTTTTACTTAAATCATTCTGCTATCACCAAACTCTGCACAAATAAAGTGCTGAATTATATAACCCTCCGGATCCAAAAACACATCGCTGAGGAGGAGATGCTAGGGAGACTCCTTAAACGACGAAAACTCGAGCCCATGGTTGCCGAGAATGATAGGAAGGTACACTGCTGGTTTTGTTAATCCCTGTAGAAACCGTCAAGATGCTGGGAGAAGATGGAACAGGCTAGAGGCCAATAATATACTTTTTTTTTTTTTAATGAAGAGAGGAAAAGCAAAAAAACAAACAAACAAACAAACACACATTACAGGTGACTCAGTTGGTACCGTATTCTCATTAGTTTAGGAAGTTCCCCAACACCTCTTCCTAGGCGAGTTATTTTGCTTATTACACCTCGCCGTCCTCTTCTGTGTTACTCAAATCATTTCATCTTCACCATACCGTGCATAAGTAGCGTACAAAACGATATAAGCCAACTATATCCAAATATAAATCGGTAAAGAATAAGTGATAAGGAATAAGAGCCTTGGAAGCAACTTCATATAAGACTCATGTAACCTAAATCAGTTCAAGCTGCATGAATTTGCTATTCTTTCAAACATTAATTTATCAACAGTCCGATGTGTTATTTCTTGCAAGATGTTAGTAGCCTAACTTTTTAAATGAGGTGAGTTGCAAAAAAGTAATGGGTATGGCTGAGTTTTTACTGGATACTTATTTATTTTTATAGGCTATCCATGGTGAGTTGGTGACTGAGGAGAAAGAGGTAGAGTATGAACAACCATGAATTCGTCTCATTTTTATTCACGATGTGCGCGTGTGATAAGTAAATGAGTTGTGAGGGAAACAATCACCGCTCGTAGATGATACGTATCGTTAAGGTCATTTACATATATATATATATATATATATATATATATATATATATATATATATATATATATATATCAACCACTCAAGTACAATATCTGTGGTGGAGAGGGACGGCTTTATGTTGTGGAGCTGACGAAATTGGGAAAAGCCCTTAATTGATCCGTATTCTCGTTGGTTCTGGAAGCTCCTTGCTGATTTATTTTCCATACTTCACCTTACTGCTCTCGTTTATGTTGTTTTTATCTTTTAAACATCAACATAGAAGGCATAAAAAACAAATAAGGAATTATTAATGAGCTGCATACATAAATAAACTGGTAAGGAAAAGGTGTTAGGAAGCTTCCTTAATTTTCGAGCATATAAGAATTCATCTCCCTCCCTGTCACCTAAAAGCGATGTTTAGGCGCAAAAGGAAAATTTCAAACTGTAGTCCAGCTGCTTCATGTCCAGATGAACAAATAACATTTTAATTACTAAACTTAAATCTGAATTACCGCACACCGAAACATACGGGGAAAACATCGATCCGGTCAAATTAAATCAAAGTTAAATGCTCGCAAATCAGTTGTGTACCACTTTATTACGATAACGCATTTACAGCTGTATTTCCTTATTCATTTACAAATCTAATACTTTATTTATTTATTCATTCACTTATTCTTGTTTTCTGACGATTTTCTTGAACTCAAGATATTACACTGGATCATAAAATTCTGTGTCTGTGTGATCTCAAAGCGTCATTTATACCCAGTAAAATTACACATTAAAAGTTGCACTCAGTCTGGCGGAAAAAATGTGCAGTCATCCCGTGAGATGCGCGACATCAACGGTTTCAGTGATGGCATAAAACAGTGCCATCTTTATTGTACAGTCTTCTATCTAACGAAGGTATGCAAACTGAGCATTATGGAGTACATCTTCTTATTAACAGATCCTATGGTTTGATAACTGTGACAAACTCTGATATTGTGTTTGTAGTGCACCTTCATAACGCACACTCTACATGCACTCTACAGTACGTGTACACACACACACACACACACACACACACACACACACACACACACACACACACACACACACACACACACACACACACACACATACACACACACACACATGCAACGTGTCCACGCACGTGCGTGCGTTAAGTAACCTGAACAGACGTAAAGTGGAATGTTTCACGGTTTCAGCAAAATGGGAAATGTGGCCCTTGTTATTGTGGGCCAGATTATGTGCACAAAGCTATGTACTGTTCCTAACCGTAAAAGAAACAATACGGTAATTTTATATATATATATATATATATATATATATATATATATATATATATATATATTGAGCCTCTGCGGTACAGTGGTAAAGTGTGCGTGTTCGTACACTGAAGGACGAGGGTTCGCGCCCCGCCAGGGTAATAAACTTTGGAAGCGTTCTTCAGGCCATGTACTGCATTGGCGGACACAAAGGGTGCTGTGGTTGAACCAGTGTCGCATACTGTAAAGTATGCTTACACCCAGTCAGCTTGCTCGGGCCGATTACACTTGGTTCACAGACTACACACACATCCAAAGCCACTCCAACACTACAGTTACACTTACAAGCACTTCTCACCCTACATACAATCTCTACTAGACAGCCTAAGCTACTTGGTAGAGATACATTGGCTGTATCGTCCCCACTTCGGTCGGGATAGGGCGGTCCTGCAGTGGACACTCAAACGGCTGATGAGATAATATATATATATATATATATATATATATATATATATATATATGGTATGTATGTATATATTACTTCTCCGGCGTTTGTGAGGAAAGGAATATGCATTACTTCTTCGGCGTTTGTGAAGAAAGGAATATTTACTTTTTTTTTCTCTCTCTCTCTCTCTCCAGTACAGTACAGAAAATATTCTCTGATACCCTACAGGCCTACAGGAACAGATCCTTCATGATCAGATGCACGCAACAAACGCACCATCAAAATGAATGTTTTTTTTTTTCCCCACGGTGATAATGAGTTTTATCATTCATTTACTCAAACTTGGTGGAAATTCTAGCCCTTTTGAAGCGTACTTCATGTAGTTCTGGCAATACAGTATAATACTACCACTATGGTTCTCCTGCCTTTCCATAGCAATTCGTAACTATACTGTAGTGTTTTTACCTTAACTTGGCCAAGATTTTTTTTTTTCTTGTGCAACTTATTTCACGTAGCTCAGCGACAGAAAAAGACAATACTGTAGCTCTACAGCCTTCCATAACACTTCATAACTGGTATAATCCAAGTGTTAATTTCTTGTTACAATTCAGCATTCAAGTTGGAGAGAGAGAAATTTTTGGCCAAGTTAGAGTAAAAAAAAAAAAAAAAAAATAGTATTGTGCCATATTCCAGTGTTAACCTCTTGCTACAGCTCAGCATTCAAGACGGACAGCTTATTTTATGCCAAACTGAAGTCGAATCTTGGGCCAGTATTCTCGCTGACTAAGGATGCTCCCTAATAACACTTTTTCCATAGCGAGTTAATTTTTTTATATGTAAATCCTTCTAATATCGCCATATTGTATAAATAACACGCAGAAGAATATTAACCAGCCATATTAAAAAATAAATAGCTGAGAGAGAGGTTAATAAAACATATGAGATGATTTATACAGTATATACTTTTAATTATATTTCGATTAAGGAAAAACATAATTCTAATCATTATTACATGAAAACCGATAAGATTTTTTCTTTTACCTTACAATTGCAATTTGCACTATTCTTATCAAAAAGGACACTTTCAATTGTCATCTCTCCATTTTTAATGCCAAGTTGTTGTAGATGATCAACGCAAATGATGCTGGTCACTAAAAAGTGCTGCGGAAAGGTTGTGCCACCTTGTAGTCTTTATCTTTCACTGAACTTCGTAAAATAAGGTGCAAAAGAACGATAATCTGGACCAAGTTAAGGTCAAAAGCGTATAGCCTAGTAATCATGGCATACTGGAATAAGGGATTAAAAGCATAACAATGTTTGAATATATTGTAAAATGCTTATCAACACTACTAAAAATGATAGGTTTGATAATATTACTATTAATTATAAACACACGGATTAAACAATTACAGGCATGGCAACAATGAAATATTAACAAAGCCTAACCATGATAGTGATGAAATTAAAAAACAACAAACAAGTAAATCACTGAAACCTACAGAAAATATTAGGTTTGACAAAACTAGATTAAATGGGAGTAAACTGAAAATGTTATAATGTTTATTTTCACATGACGAAGTTCCATTATCCCTTTCAGTTCAGCTGATGGCAAAGTGTAGTCAGATGGGGGCTAACTTGACTAATAACCATGGAAACTCACTATCTCATAACCAGGTCTCATCGAATTTCATATAAACCCCAACGCAAAAAAAAAAACTACTTTGGGCGTTCTGAGGCTACCAAAGCACAGCATCAATGAAAATCAAAACACAACCATGAATTCAGTGACAGATGTGTCGAGGAAAAAAGAAATAGAATGGCAAGAGTGAAGTTAAGCAGATATAAATGAGAATTAAAAGCATTCTGATACGGAGTTCAGGGCAAATGAAAGGATTTTTAAAAGCTGGTTAGGCCTAAGAGTTTCAATGAACGCTGAGATTTCTAGTCATTTGTGGAAGAAATAATTACTTCCAGGGTCTGCACTTACCATACGATGAGCAGGGGATACTGAAGAGTCTTTTAATCTCAGTTCCTCAAAAGACTCTGAAAATCGCAACATACACAAAAATAAACAGTTCCCTAAACACCTCCTCGTCTAACCGGGGGCCATCTTATTCTTAACACTTACCACATTCGTGGGTCAGCTTGAACAATATGTAAATTTTGATGAGTGGATGAGTGGACGAGCACATATAACGTTTAAAATCATGAGCAAAAAAATAAACTTTGTGAATATCAGGAAATATTTGAAAAGTGCGAAAAGACATTTTTTTTTTTTTTTTTCACAATAACATCATGCTACTCGCTTGAGCAAAACTATACTGTCCTGGCATGAAAGAAATGTGTTTAATTCATGAACAATCGTAATAAGATGTTAACAAGAGATTCTGGTTATTTAATATCAATTAAATTAGCTGAGAGTACCATTTTCTATGATGCCTGTTATGCCCACTCGTAAGTAGCAAGGAATCCCCAAAGATTCTCATTTCATTTTTTTCTTTTTTATGTTAAATTTCGCTATTTGCAGCAGTACTGTAATGTAAATTGAAACAGTTTTCCCCTAATTTGTAGTTATTATTTCGAGTTAAGTGTGAAAATTTTTGTTAGCATAAATGTGAATGTATTTAGAAGTGTTGCCAATAAGAATTTGAAATATCTTTCCGCCTAACCTAATTTAATTTAAGGGCGGAAACTACCCGAGAAAGCTTTGAGATGAATGATATGAGACGCCGGAATGACCATTTGCCGTTTGTAAACAAAGAGCGAGAGGCTCCGATCATGTTACCCCTACAGAGATCAGAGGACAAATGGCATATTTGTGGCGGCCTCTGGCAATCCCCACGCATGCGCCGTAGGGGGCGGACGGGGGGGGGGTACAGAATAGGCGTTTTTGTAGGACCTCGGAAAGTCAAAAGGGTTTGGGTTTCCGCTGTTGGAGTTTACAGAACGCTAAGCAATAGCACAGCCAGACGAACGAGCACTATGAGCCCTGGAAGAACTGTCGTACATAGCCAGTCTGCAAGGAAATGAGATGACAACTTTTTCATAATGACATTTTATGTTCCTAAGATAAACGTAGGAGCATTACTTACAATTTTCGTTCCATTCCGAAGCAGAAATTAAGGCCAGTAGAAACCATTTACTCTCCTATTCTTTTCAAGTAAGCCTAACCTCGCGGTGGATTTGTAAACTTGTTTCAATGGCTGCAGTTCCTGCGGTAAGACGTATGATAAACTGGAAAATTTTGGGATCCAAGCACATTTCACGGTTTGGAAATGCATCTGTATCCCTCAGAAAACACATAACATGAAAATACTTATGACTGACTGAGATGTTACTTAAGAATTTTGTAATTTTGTACTTTCGTTGGAACGAAGCCAAAACCTCAGTCAATTCATTGGACGCGTCGGCCATTTTGAGGCTGGGGTGCGAGCTGGTGCGAGACGGAACATTTGAATTGATTGATTTTCGTAATAAAGTACATTGTTAGAATTCCTTATTGTCATATAGTCATTAACATGATTATTTGTTATGCATTATAATATAAAAAATGAATAGTTATCTTCTGGTATTGCGAATTAAACACCATGCTAAACTCCCTAACTAGCTACACTCCGCTACACAACACGCTGATTGGTAGTTTGGGTTTGCACCACTGCAAAGGCAAACTCCTCGGTGAGGAGTTTGACTTTCCACCAGCGGAATCTCAAACCCCTTTGACTTTCCGAGGTGCTACAAAAAACGCCTATTATAACGCTACACCGGAACAAGAACACTTGAACAGAGGAACAGGGCATAAAAACTTGGCAGCCTACCTCAACACACATTGCCTTAATTCAACAATGGTACACAAAACAAGGCACAAGTACAATGGTACACAAAACAAGGCACAAGTACAGTGACAGGCTTATTAGTGGCAGTACTCACAACACACTGCATACTGTCCAGTATACAATGGGATTACCTTCAGTCAGTACGGTAACATATATAAATAACACATAGGGGTTGGAGATACAGTCCATATAGTCTTTCTCCCCAGTCTTAACTCGCAAGGTATGTCAGAGTACACTGTCTATAGGTACTGCACGTTCACTATGGGCTTTCACTGCACCACTGTTCAAGGCTCCAACACACAATACGGGTATGATCAGTCTATTTCCCGGAGTATCACTAGGATTGCACTATAGAGTTTCTTGGGCTGCTGAAACCTGGGTCTAGTCGAGGTGGCACCCGGGCGTAGAGGGTTGGCCCATGGGCGTGCCTTCCCATAGGAGGCACGGGACCACTACAGGGGGCGTCATGGCCCGGGCGCGGTCCTGGTCAGGGGTGCAGGGAGGCTCCCTCCTGGCAGAGCCTCAACCTGGTGAGTGGCCCTCGGGACTGGGGCCGAACAGGGTCAGGAGTCGTTCCTGACGCATCATGCTCCGGGCGGAGGGCTGGTGTCAGAAGGAGCCTGGAAGGTCCCGCCCTGGGGTCCGGGGGACGTCCCTGGGAGGCTGGGGACTGCGGTCGCCATGCTGCTGGGGTGCCATCAGGGGTTGGCTGCAGCGTCCCCTCAGGGTGACGTCCGTCAGGTCTGGGTGTTGGCCAGGGGTGGTCCGAAGGGCATGGATCCCCTCCTCAGCAATTGGGCCCTGCCACCACTCCTTGAACTGCAGCTTCTGCTGGGAACCACACCTGTACAGAGAGTGGAGAGAACGTCCCGCATGGCCTCTGGGTGGAGGGTGGGCTGTGTCAAGGACTCCCTCCGACTGGGAAGCTCTAGGGACTGTGGACGAAGGGTGTATGGTGGCCGACCCTTCCCCGACGAGGACGGTGGCCAATGTCGCAGTTCCACAGATCCTAAGGGCTGCAGCAAAAGGGCGTATGGTGGCCGAACCTTCCGCGACACAGATGGTGACCGATGCCGCGGTGCTGCTCCTGAAGGAGGAGGCGGAGGATGAAGGGCATACAGTCACCGAGCCTTCCCTGGCACGGATGATGGCCGATGCTGCGGTTCTGCCTCCCTCTGGTACACCAGCCAACGTGCGTACGGTGGCCAACACATCCAACCCGGGGTATATGGTGGCCGGCTCCGTGGGAATGGTTCCAGGTGTAGCTTCAGCAGAAGGGCGTATGATGGCCGACCCTTCCCCGGCACAGTCAGTGGCCGATGCCGCAGTGCTGCAGGGGTCAACAGCAGAAGGACGTACGGTGGCTGATCCTTTCCCAACACAGACAGTGGCTGATGCTGTGGTGCTGTTTGGGACTGTACTAAGACAAGTCTCACCTCGATCCCGGCGAAGGCTGGCCCGGCCGAGATGTAGTTGGCCATTACTGTGAGGATGCTGCTGGTCCTGTTCAGGGGAAGAGGGGCGTAGGGTCGTGACGTACTGGGGCCCGTCTCGCTCGGACCCGGCGTATCCTTTACCTGCCTCACTGTGGTGTCTTCCTGGGGTGGGGGTGGGGTGGTGGCTCCGTCCTTTGGGGGGAACTCCTCGGGGGTGCGTATCTCTGTAACTGTATTGGCTGAAGGTGTGTGGCAAGATCCACCATCTTCTTTTGTTGTATTAGCGCTCTGCACAGTACCTTTTACAACAATAAATATTTCATTTCAAACCTTCTACAGCAGTTACAGTCAGTGGTTAGAAGTTCGTGGATGTAACTACACGCCCTTTAGCAAAATAGCTATAGTACGTGGTATAAAATGTAATTGAATTTATGGGATGTATTACATACAGGAGTGAGAATTAGCACCATATAACCAAACCATACGTGCTCCCTACGTGTCAACAAGTGGGTTGGTGGAGGGTTGGTGCGCCTCCCTGTAAAACAACTAACTCAGTGTTAAATGGCCACCCTTTGCGGGATTGTGGTGTCTGGCAATAGATAGATAGTACTGTAGAAGTACAGCATGGCAGCACTTGCCACACCCTTAGATGATACTGCACAGCCTTATCAGTTGTGTGGGGTCGGTACAGGTGATGGCCAAAAACACCGCCCAACACACCATTCTCTCTCTCTCTCTCTCTCTCTCTCTCTCTCTCTCAACTTCACTACTTTTATTTATTTATTTATATTATACCAATCATTGGTATACACTCATGTTTTCTGTTTACATTAACCTGAATGGTATATTTGTTAGCATCTGTGGTTAGGCTGTGGAAGATGTAGGCTGTGAGACTATTATGTAAAATATGCAAGCAAAATATGTATTGTATTGAGTAATATAATTAGTGTTGCCGACAGATGTAAGATAAATTGAAGGACAGCAACTATCTGTATGTGTAACTACAGTATATATTTACCGTACTAATTGTAGTGCTTTCTAGAACTTGGGTAATAATTCAGGGTATTCACGGAGACTGAAGTCAAAGATTTTCAGTTTCTTCAGTCAGCGTAATAAGTTGCAGAACACTATAACCTCTCAGGTGGAGCACATGACGTCCGACCTCCTGTAAGGCGATAAAGTTTGGTTTACGTACTATAACGTTTAAGTGTAGGTCACTAAAGTGAGTCCGTCACCCATTTACATTCCACGTCAGGAAGGTCTAAGTGGCCTTCATCACCTGCTTTAGCCCCCCCCCCCAACCTCTGAAAAGGCTTTTCAACCTGGGCACGGACAGCTGCCCTAGTTTCTACCCCTGCGTTCGATTGTCCACTCGCAGGCTCCACTCCGCGGCCATGACCTGGAGGAGCGGAAACCTCACCAGACACATTGTACGCAGCTGCAGAATCGCGCTTTCTATGTCATACATGACAAAGTAGTCCTCCTGTTGCTGCAAACACTTCTCGACTCCGGGATAGGGCCTGGAGATCCCTATTCCCTAATAACATCCCGTAGACTGGTATCATGTTGGCTAGAATTGCCATCTGGAGGCTGACTTGCCGAGGATTCAGCAGGACGCTCTGGTGGCTGACTGAGTACAGGTGCAACAGTAGCTGTTTTCCCCAGCTGTGGGAAATTCGAGGCCTGGATCTTCGGAAAAAGACACGTGTGACGCACAAAGAATTGATGAAGAGGATGACTCAGGTTCACCTCACCATGGAGAAGTCGGTAATTCCAAGGGCTGTAAGACAATCCTGCAAAATGGTTCGCCTGGGGTAGAATCTGGGTCAGTGAAGTAAGAGGTGAGACATAGTTTACTTTAAGACTCCGCAACAATGACACTGTTGACAGAGATGATAAAGATGGGATGGCAACCCACATGGGCAATGCGCAGGCGGGTGAAGGCCATATACAGGTCATAGAAGGATGCTGAAGGCGACATGACGAGCCTGAATGATATGATCCTAAATCCGTGATGGGAAGGTTAATCCCAAGATTAGCATTCTAAACAAATCTACAACCTCTGGCCAAGTGTAACTGCCTGGAGAGGTAAAGGTTCCGTAGAGAACGATGACAGGAACATCCATGTAGCCACGTCTGCTACCTCATTGCCCCGGATAAATACACTGAAAAGGATCCACTGAAGGCAACAACACTGTGCCTCCTGTTGTGGCACATGATATTAAAGGTTAACCTAATTATCGTGCTTCAACACTTCACCATAGTTTTGCGTTAACTAACATGAAAAAAGCCAGAGACGTCTACTTCAACCCTCCTCCAGGAATTACACACGTGCCTTATCAGCGTGAAGGCAGTCCAGAAATCCTCCCACAAACCTCTCAGACAAAAGCTAATCGAAACGAGTCAGATACAGATTATACTGTAATCATGAATAACAGGTAAGTACCTGTGCGTATATGTATAATACCTGTATCTCAAATCCAATTCATGATGACTTGCAAACAGTGAACAACAGCTCTGCAGACTGGTACAGAATTTTGTTAATGTGAGAGTGGGCCATTAAAGGTTTAAAAGTAAATGAAGATAAGAGTACAAAGGGATGGCTGTTAAGAGAGGTGATTCTCAGAGCGATGGGCTGGGAATGGAGAGTGACTTGAAATTGTGAAGGAGTTTAAGTACCTGGGTGGAATGGTGGAAAAGAAGTAAATGTGCAAACGAAGTAGAAAGTACTGTGGCACAGAAATGAATGTGGCCGGTGTTATGAAGGTCTTGGGAACAGAGATCTGAATGTAATGACTGCAGGGGAATTAGATGAAATTTTAGTATTCGCACTGGCATATGCGTGTGGAGGCAGCAGAGGTGAGAAATATGTGCAGAGTGAATAGGATAAGAAAAATGTGATTCGTGAAGATAAGCAGTAAGGAAGTACTTGAACAACAAAGCTGGAAGTGTGTGCTTAAATGGTATGGTCATATGAAAAGTTGCTTTAAAAGGGCGGTGAAAAGTGGGGTACATGACATGAGAGTGGGTTTGAAGGTGGGAGGGACGTGGTAGGCTAAGATGGTGGACTGATATGATAAATGAGTGTGTGAGAGAAGTATAACTGTTAATGAGGCTAGGGAACTGAAAAATGATCGAACTGGTTGTATGATTTTGCACGAGGAGGCGCATACAATGGGTCTGGCACTCCTCTTTATCACCTGATCTGATAGGCAATACGAAGCGCATGAATGTGGATGGCTATGCTCAGTGTTCGAAATGCAGGTGGGTTGAGAGGTTTGATACCGCATATACTGTACACTTAAGACTACTGAGGAGGACCTACCGTGGATCATACAGACACACTCAGATAAGATGTGTTTATTATTAATACACCGTGGATCATACAGACACACTCAGATAAGATGTGTTTATTATTAATACAAAGAATATTCAATATACCGTATCAGATCATAGGTGATCACTCTGAAAGTGATTAAAAGCGTAACTTTATACAGTTATTTACGAATATAAGTACTCAGGGGACACAGCAATTCACCTGCAACCCATTATTAATGCTGTTTATCACATGGTGTAGAAGAATAACAAGTGCCAAGATCTTGATATTGTCTCAGAACTTATTACATGAGTTTTAGCCACTCTCGTTTCATTCAGTGGTGTGATTTTACGTAATGGAAACACTTGAAATAAAATGACAATGTCAATGATTTTTTTTTTTCATCACACTTGCAAGAAATTAAGAAAATGTGTTGCCGTTGTGCTGGTGATTCAGGGAAGAGTCAGTAGCGTATTCAGGAGGGTGGCCAGGGTGGTACTGGCCACCCCTGAAATATGCCTGGTCACCCGAGATTTTCTGGGAAACATACTCGTACCCCCTAAACATCAGAAGTGTTTGAAAGTATTAAAAAAATAACAATAATAAACCCATGATATTGGAAACAGAGTGCTGCATACGACCTCAAATTGGTCAGATTTAAAAAAAAAAAGGGGGGGGGGGCTTAGAGTGCCCAACTGTAGAGGCTCGCCCCTCCTCTACGCCCCCCTCCTGACAGAAGACCGACGCTATCGAGGGTGATGATACCTCCCCCTTCCCTATTACGCCACCCTACTGTGTTTCAAAAACTGGTTATGCTTGTGAGGTGAAGTTAAGATGGCGGGGGGCTATACAGAATGAATTAGTGTGTGGTCCATTTCAATATGCATGCTATTAATTAGTTTTCCTTCTATGATGCTTCTTTTTTCCTCCTTTCTATACCCTACCTCGCCCCACCTCTGGGTGGAAAAAAGGCGGAATGATGGTGATGAATCATGCTTAATATCTGTATGTAATAGGTGCAATTACTCGTAGGTACAGCCCTGTATCCATGTTGTGTGTATTACATGTATTTAGGTGTGTAGCAGATATAGGGGTGCGGTTAGACCACTTAACTGAAGGAAGACCAGTAAGATCCTGGGTGATAGATGACTTACTGGAGACTGGATAAATTCTGCTACCTCGGTGAAGTCATCAGTGCAGGGAGTGATGCCGAGCAGAGAACCATTTTAGGGGTGAGTGTTGGAAAAAATTTTGAGAATTGTTACCCATGCTGACAAATTGAGTGTCCTCACTGAACACAAAATGGAAAAAGTGTGGTACTTGTGTCTGGAAAGTCACGCTGTATGACACGGGGTACAAAAGGGAATATACAGTAGAATGAAACTAGGCGAGAATGACTCAATGGATATATCTGGAGTAAAGCTGGAGGACGGGACATCGTCAGAGGTGCCGAGAAGATGACTGGAAGTGGAAAGAATCAAGAAGGAAGTAAAAATATCTGGAATGGTCTGGGTGTGTCAGGCCCATAGCTGGGGGGGGGAGAGAATCGAGAGGTTCGGACGACCCATAGAGGTAGGAGTAGGTAGAGGCGGCATATGGGATTAACCAAGGGTAGGTCAGAGTGAGGCCGACAGACCTGACTCGACCAACATGGCGGCGACCTCTTTGACAGCTGTCTGACTTGGTTCCGCTGACCAGGCGGGAGTGTTTTCTTAGTTGCAAACAGAAAAAAATATGTTTTATCTTTATTTATTTATTTATCTATTTTTGCATACTAACCTACAAACTATAATTCACTCTAAAGATACTCACCAGTGAATTGTAATGGATGGGTCAGATTTCTTATCTCCTCTTTTCTTACACCCAAATGCGGCACAGGTGGTGGGCATTTTTGGAGACTTAGGTTATTTGATGGTGAGTTACAACTTAGGACAGAACGTCTCACACCCACAGCTGAACTACAACTAAAACCAGAGATAGAATGAAGTCTACTTTGTTTCTGGCATTCTCCCTGAGGAATACCAGGTGGACACACAGCTGGAGGTATTAAAAGCTTAATAATCTCATGGCCACACCCACGGAGGTATGATCGGGACTCTTACCTCTATGGGCACAGCCATAGAGGTAGGAGTGCACAGCAATCTTCTTCAAGTCAGGTAGGTGTTGCCGTGACCTCTTGACTTGACCAATATGGCCGTTTGACAGTTCTCTGGCTTCACCGGAGCCTTCTCACGCCGACTCTACCCTATTCCTACCTCTATGGGACGACCCTTCCCCCACTTGGCCAAAGGTTCATTTTCCCACGGACTGTTTATTAATATCAGTGCAAAAAGAGTCACCCTCCGTTGTTCAGAAGTTTTGTGCTGCTTCTCTGCGTCTCTTATGCAAACATCCAGACCCCCATAGCAAGCACGAAGCAGACCTTTGACCACCCGCCGCTTATGCAAATCCAGATTCAACAGAAAAGACCCCTCCCCCTCCTCGAAAAGTCTGGCTACGGGCCCTGTGTGTTGAGGGTATGGATCCGGAGAACTGGGTGAGGTGCAGAAGCATATGTCAGGCCGATGGAGAGGTAGATCCAGGAAGACATGGGACAGTGTGGTGTGGAATGACCTTAGATTCTGGGGTATTACTAGACAGCTGGAACAGAACACAGCCTGCAAAGTGCAATGTTATCAGGTGAACCCGTCTGACCCACATTACATGGAAAAACAGACGTACAACCGAAAATCATGGTGACGATGACCTGGAGATCACTTGTTATTTTACATGTACTTCGTTGGTGACTGTTCGGACTGGGGGTGAAAGAGGAATAGTTAATTCTCTCCAACATGAAGCTTTCACTCTTGTTTGTCTGTTGGCAGGATTACTTAAAAACTAAAAGAGATTTGGGCCAAATTTGGTGGGATGATAGGCCATGTCCCAAGGAACAATCGATTAACTTTTGGGACCGATCCGGATCGTTTTACCAATTCTGGATCCGGAAAACATTTTTTTTTTTTTTTTTTTTGAAACCTTAATCACTGATGAGAAAACCTAACCCATTATCAAGTGCTCTGGAAATTACGGTGCCCTTGTCGGAGAGATAGGGTCCACTGGGTGCCCCTCTAGTTACTGGCTACGTTCAAATATCAACTGTAACCTAAGTGTGTGAGAAAAGGCTAGAGAAGAGGAAGGTAGGAGAGGAGGTTAGTAGTGAGGGTGGAGGGTGGACAGGATGCTTACAGTTTCAGCATGTGAGACATGAGATGACGTGGAAAAGACGACAGAATGCGACAGAGAAAACACGCCTGGCGACATCTTTCAGATTTGCCCAGTATATCTCCGAATTCCACGTTTTCTTATTATCAGCCATTCAAAGAAAAGTTTTCTGGGTAACTCGGGGAAGTAGAGCATCCGCCCTGCAGGCTTTGTAACTCTCCCTCACAACATCGGTTCTCTCTCAACATACTGTTAATTGTCCAGCTATCACTCACCCTAGGCCCCCTGACTTATTATTTACTAATTGTTACTGATCCATTGCTCCTCCTGATGTTCTGGGGAACACCCTCACGCTCTTCCACAATTTCCACTGTTCGCGAGTGTAGGCACATTTTCCTCACCATTATATTTCCTCACACAGCTAGTTGATATGCTGATGTACGTAATTAGTGCACATCACATAGATATTAGAATTACACAAACATACACACGTGAATACTGTTGTGTAATATGCAAAATCAACTTCAAAGGAAGAGGTGCTAAGAACTTCCTAAGCCTCGGAGCCTATTAGCACTGGCGGAGGCATTATATAAGTTTATATTACCTGATACTGTACTTAGTGGTTTATTTTTCAAGTTAACCCTTACTATTCTCTTTCATGATCAGGATTAGAGCCAGTGACAATAAGCCTTTTCGCAATCTCGGGCGCAAAATTCACCGTAGGTAATAATCGGCCAGAGACGTCCGATGCACAGCATAATAAATACGTAAAAATATCGTTTCTCTTGCAGTATTTCGTGTAAATATTAATATATTCTATTATTGCGAAATTGTATATATGGCTAGCGAGGGTTCTGAGTTCTCGTTAGACGAAATAAAGCAGTGGAAAGTGTTAGCACTGAAGGATTTTTTTAGGTGCGAGGACTGAAAACAACATGCAAGAGATCCGAGTTGCAGTCTTTGGTATACAGTGCACTATGGCTCAGCACTGAAGAGAAACCTGATCTGTAGCCAAGATTTAACACAGGACCATTATAAGCATGTGTTGCCTCACCATCAAGGAAATGCACTGAACAAACTCTTTCGTGTGCCTTTTAGTTTTTGTCTGTCTTTGGGCTTTTTTGATTCATTAGTGCGTTCCACCTTTTGCGTGCATCTGGGTCTTTTTTCTCAGCTCGGAAAAGAAAAAAATTAAAAAGTTTGATGCAATCGTAGCAGCCAAGTTCATTACGAGTTCCATGTTTTTCACAGTCCCGCTGCCTCCATTTCTCTACCTGAAAGGTGCCATTGCCAGAATCATTTACTGCACACAGTTTCATGGTGAGTATATGTACTCATGCACAAACTGAAGAAAAAACCTGAAAAGTGGGAAATGAAATGATTAAAAAAGTCCTCTGCAACGGATGGGCATGAAGAATGAATTCAGAAGAATTCGGAACTGCAGGTTCCGCTGGAGCCTACTACTGTCTATGAAATACAGTATATAGCCCTAAGCACTATTCAGTGTCTCACAGTGCAAATTCCAGATTAACTGACATGACTGTGCAATATTTATCCTATTTAAAAAACGTTACAAGGGTAAAAAGTCCCTTTTAGGATTCAACGAATCAAGGGTGAAGTCAAACTTACACGAAACGAGTTGAACCACCCACATACTGTTGACGAATTCCACACACAAAACATCAGCAATGATGATAGGTTTTAAACCTGAAAATGCGACTTTTCAGCGTTCTGAGTTTCATTTTTCAATGACATTTCAGCTTTTAATCTTCAGTTTATACCTAATGTATTACTGCTTTTACCTCCGAGCTGCAGACTACAGAATAAACAAAAAGTAAATCTCACCGCACGGGAATGGTACAGACGGCAACGCCATGTAGCCTGCTGTTAATCTCCCATACAGGTTGCTACTTGCAGGGCCAATTTCGCGCAACCATAGTCACAACTGCGAAAAAGCTTATAGGCTCCGAGGCTTAAGTTCTCAGTATCTTTTCTTTTGCGAATTATTATGCATATTACACGGCAGTATTAACGTGTGTGTTGTATATGCTATGGAAAATGACTGCAGAAAATTATATACAAAAGAATAATACGGTGCTACAAGTTTTTTTTATTTTTTTTTATGTGTCCGACTCTGGGCATAGGCTTCACAGCCTGCTATCAAGGCCCAGCAGTCCTCCTACATACCATACACCTCTAAGTGGCAAGGAAGGGGTGTTAGTATGTAAATGTAATATGAACAAGGACTGGAGAATTAACAGACAAAAGGATATTAACGTGCCATATGAAACGTCTGAGGAAGAGGTGTTGGTGAGCCCCCTAGTATGGTCTGCTAAGAGATTAAAGCTTCATCAAAATCAGCCTAACTTAACCATGTCCATTTCATTTTTTTCTTATTATCCCCAGACGGTTATTTCCCACTAAGGGCAGATTTTTTGAACTGGAGGGGTTATAAGCGGCCTTCAATACCCCCTCATAAATACAGACTCTTCCACGGATGTATAAAATCGTTTAGAGATTAACTGGAGGGGTTAAATCCACTTGAAACTGGTGGCAAAACCCCAAGCACTATTACTACTTACCGACGCTGCGTATGTGTGGACTGTGGAGGTATTTTCATCCCTTCACTATACGGGACTTTTCTTACTTCAATCGGGGCACCACCAGACAATTTTATTTTCTATTTTTCTTTTTTCTTCCTTTCGTTTTCTTCTCCCCCTACCCCTCTCTTGTTAACTTTGTTTTTCTGTCTGTCTGTCTGTCTCTCTTACGTCACAGCATGGCAAAGCAGGGAGTGATATTCATATATACAAAACGCTCTGAAAAGCTATCCTCTCTCTCTCTCTCTCTCTCTCCCGTGTTACGTCACTGCATGGCTAAGCAGGGAGTGATATTCATATATACAAAACGCTCCGAAAATCTCTCTCTCTCTCTCTCTCTCTCCCATGTTACGTCACAGCATAGCTACGAAGGGAGTGATATTCATTTATACAAAACATTCTGAAACGCTTCCCCCCCCCCTCTCTCTCTCTCTCTTCCTAGAACGAGGTAACTCTGGAAGAACGACCATGAACGGCATTTAAATTCCATACCAAGAAAAAAGAAACATAAAAGTCGCTCAGCTGATTGATAGTGGGAAATGCAATAAAGGAACTGAAGAGGTGTAATCTCTCTCTCTCTCTCTCTCTCTCTCTCTCTCTCTCTCCTGCTTACATAAAACCCAAACGACCGTAGGCGCCAGGCGGTTGTATTCAGTGCTGAGATTTTGTCCTTTGCTTAATGGTCATGAGGCACAAACATCATCATCAACAACAACAATAACAGCAACAACAACAACACACATCAACAGCAGCAACAGTATAAACAGCAAATATCACTATCGTCGTCGCCATCATCATCATCATCATCAATTTCTGTCCCACTAGTACACGGAACGGATCTAGAAAGGGGCAACAGAATAACACAATGTGGGCGACTATCAACAGGGTGCTTGTAATATGGTCCTATCTCTAAAGGTCTTATAGCTCATGGACTTTGGTTCCTTCTTCCTCGCATAAAAAAAAAAAAAATCAATCACCACTCATGACTTCGAAATTCTCGCCTCCTCCTCTCAGACTAAACGATCCAAAAATAATGTTCTTTTTGGAAACAGACCATTCCATCGCTGCCAATAATAATAATAATAATAATAACAATAGAAGAGGGAGAGAGTTCAACCCAAGCCATGTGCATCTTCGTCTATACTTCATCCATCCATATTTATCTTTTGTCATCGATTATGTTTCCTCTTTTCACACAACTTGCTTATCCGTTCACTATCATTTTCCATCCACCTTCAACGCCTTTCACGCCGCCTTCTATACCCTCAGAATCACTTATATAACTCTGTTCACCACCTTGTCTATCTATTTTCTATATCAGCATTCGATTTAAATATATTCTTTTCTACCTTTTGATCAATAGACTCTTAATCCACATCTTTTACCAATCTCTACATTCCTTATCCCGCTCAACCTACATAAATCCCTTAACAGTCCCATTTCTGCAGCTCGTACTCTAGATTTTTTTTTATACCCAAGCCATGGCAACGTCTAATACTCATACAATAATGTGAACACTATAACACGTTCAACCAGTCCTCTTGCAGCCTCTGTAGTTTCTCTCTCCATTCACGAACGTTATCACACTGCGGGTCACTTTCCCTCAACAACCACTGTTTTACTCTTATCTACATTTACTTTCAGACGTCATCGATCACAGCCACAAGAAACTCGCAACAGTCAATACAAGTTCCCTTCATCATATGCCATTAACACAGCAACATCTATATGAAATATTGCATTCTTCACTACCTATCATCAGCTTCACTCGTCTCCACAGCTGTAGCTACAGGTTCAAGAAACAATAACAACAACGATAATAATGATCCACCCATCTCCAT